>NW_005054298.1:22681736-22733831 GCF_000277835.1 Geospiza fortis | reverse complement strand
AAATGCTCCTGAAACACCAGTGCAAACAGATCCAGCACTGAGTTAACTCTGACCTTGGAAAACAGCTTTCTAAGAATTCTCAGAAAACAAGAAGTAACGGAAAAGGTTTAGTGATAAAACATTCTGAAATTTTAAGGTAATACTTAGGAGAGAAATTTTAAAAAGCTTAGACCTAGAAGAAATAGTGACAGACTTTGATTTAAAGATGTGAAGAAAGCATTATCAATGCTGAATCCACACTAAAGCAATTTTTCATCATCAGAAAAGCAGTCAGTATTAGAAATCCTACTATAATAAGTAGGATTTTTCTTAAATTCTGGTATACTTGAATGTGACTCTCATTGTATTTTTCCTTTAGCCATTTGAATAAAATAGACCTACAAGTTTTATTATTAAGAAAGCAAAGAGACATGTAACTTTACTATGGTATTGCCTGTAATTACCAGCTAGCTCTAATGCTAAAACTCAATCTGGATCTTATATAGAAAGGTCAGTTTGGAAGCAATTTTTCCACACATTAAGTAAGAACCGTTCACTGTTGTAAATGCTTTAATTGTATTAAAATAGGGTTTAAAAAAAAACCCAAACAAACAGCTCATAATGGAAATCAGGTTTTAATAATTCAAAACACAAATCAAAGAGGATGCAGCTTATGGATGAGCATACTTCTACCTTGCTGATGAAAAGGAAGGCCTACTGTACTGACATCACTTTGCACATAAGACTCTTAATAGAACAGAAATAGAAACCATATCCTAGAAGTGAATATAGTCCCACTGCCCATAAAATCTTAATTAAATTAACCTGTTTACAGTTACTTGAACTGAAATGAACTTTCTTCCTCTTTTAGAAGGCAATTCTTGAGAGAGTTCTTTTAAGAGAACCTTGCACTCACTGAAAACCTTACCTGAAATTTAAGCTTACTTTCTCCTCTTTCCCGGTCTCGCTTGTGCATGTTCACCATAAATGCTTCATAACAATCTTTCCAATAAAGTGCCATTTGCTCATTATCATGTCTGAATGAATTCTCTTCATATTGCTTCATATTTGGAATAATCTGGTTCCATCAAAACAAAATAAAAAGTACCATGTGATTTCTGAATGGGTTCCTCTGCTTTCATGGCTGAAAAGAGGGAGGAAACGAAATAAAAACAATTTCCTACTTACATATTTGTCAATATAAACTTGCCACTCATCAGATCTGCAATATTCTTGAAAGTCCTCAAAGAAAGATGGGCTGCCATTGGTAGGAGGCAATGAAGGAAGGTGCAGATTCATAAAGAGAAGTTCATAAACCTTGGATACCAATGTCCGAACAAGTGGAATCAAAAATGAGTAAGTTTCTGTCTTTTCTTCAATTGACCTACTCAAAATGCCTTCCAACTTCCCCAGGAGGTAGCATGCTTCAGGCTGGCTCTCAATTACTTTGGTCTGAAGGAGGGTGTTTAGTTTGGCTGCTGCCATAGCACAGACCTACAAAAACGAACAGCAAAAAATCAATGTGATCCTCCTTGTGCACCCATCTTTTTCCTGCCACTCCTGCCTGCATATTCCCATCCTCAAACAGAAGCCCTCTACCTCTTGTGCTCCACAGGTGCACACTGACAGGACTGTAGAGTAAACCTGCAAAAGCTAAGAGCCAATAAAACATCTTCCCAACAGAAGGATGAGGGACTGCCACAGGTCTGCTCACTGGTATGAGCAGCTCTCCCAAAAACCACAACAGTTACATCAAATGTGCCCTTAAAACTCAAGTACCACTTGCAAGAATCTGCAACAAACCTGTAAGTTGTCTTGTGCAATAAATCCAAGGAGCAGCTGGACTTGCACCTGTGAAAGCCTAATTGCTTCTAGGCCAGCAGAGTACCAGACTGACAGACTATCCATGAGAGTCACTAGTTCTTCCAAGAGCTATTACAGAAACAGAAAATAAGCATAACATTAAAATAAATAAAATAAACTGGAATAAAAGTAACAATAACTGCTCTAGCTGGAGACACAATAATTTCAAAGAACTGAAGAAGAGGCTGTGTTCACATTTGTAACTTAACCAAACCCAGAAAATCATCCAAGAACACTGCAGTTAAACCAGTAATTTAAAGAAATTCCTGACAACAAAAATCTACCCAGCCCAGTACATTAAGTCAAGTATTTCCCCTAATTAAAATGCATATATATATATATATATACACACACACATATGTGTGTGTGTGTGTGTGTACAGGAGAGAGAGTATATATATGCTTATTGCTTTTCCTATAAATTAACTCCAGTAAATGCCATATCCTTAGAAAATTTAAAAAGACTCCACTATAGGAGGCACTTCTTTCTGTCTGTATTTAGATAGCAAAAGTGACACAAGCCTTGGGAAAGGTGGGTATTCCCAAGGCAAATGGCACATTTCACTATCCAGATGTGTTTGTTTAAAACTAATACACCTTGACATACTCTCTAACACAGCATAGGAATTACTGTGTTAATGACTCTTGACATTAAACTTTTTTCTTAAAGAAAGTAGTCTAACAAAGTATTTTTAAGGATTTTTAAGGAGAAATAATGATGGTTTCCATATAATCTCTCTCTTTTTTTGCTTAGAAAAACTGAAAAGCAATGGCAACTCAGACTGTGAAGGAAGCATGACCAGTGCCAGAGATAACATAATTGTTGAGATAAATTATATCTGTTGAAACTCCAATATGGGTCAAAACCCAGAAGTGACATTTCCCAACTTGCAAGCAAGAGCAGAGTTTTAGCTGGTCTTTCCTTCAGGTGCTCAGAGAGTCATAAATGCTGACAAACAGCTGCTTAGGCTACAACTGCTGCTGTTTCATTAGCTTTTACATTTTCTAAATATTTCTCCAGTCTGAAGAAACCTGGATTCTCAGTAAAGAGTACTACTTACATGTCTACTTAATTTGCAAAATTTACTATATTCCCTGTGGTAAATATTCACATTTTTTATTCATGAAGGGGCACTCTAATCCATTCTACTATAAATCCTTACTCTGTAATATCTGTGATTTAATATGACTAGAAGGGTGAAAGTATCCAAACCAACAACTTTCTTGTTACCATTTCAGCCCATATACAGTACTTCCATTATGCAGTTACTGTACCTTTTCTGTCCATAAATTTGAATTAATTAGTCCTTCTGCCTGCAGGAAACCTTGTACAATTAGCAAGAGCTTGAAGGCATTTTCAGCATGTGTAGGGAGAGCTTTTGAATCTCTGTTATCAGTGACTGACCATTCTAACATCTTCTCCAGCAAGCTGCATGGAAAACAAAATCCCAAAGTAAGTATTACTTGTTCTGAGTGTAAATGGCTTTAAAAAAATCCAATTAAGTATTTAGTTGAATCTCTTAGTCTGCAGTTACATAACTGCCATCTTCTTGATAAGCCAATGAGATAAAAGCGATTGAGAGACTCATGAAAACAGTGATAGTTTTAAAACCTTCTGGCCTCAAGATACACCTCCTAAACAGGTACAGGAATATATTTCTGACAGTATGTGAAGAGACAGCAGAGAAAAGTACATCTTGTTGGGAACCACCCACCCCTTCCCAGCTTCATTCATGTCCCTCACTTCTGTTTATCCTCAGAAGGGATGAACTGTACACTCACTTGAGTTTTATTTCATCAGAAGGCCGCAGCAACTCGTTAGACATCCCCAGTTTGGTGAGAGCAGAGAACACCTGTCCCCTCTCAATCCAAGCATCATCATCAGATTTTTCAATACCTTTCCACATTATACAGAGTAGGATGTCTGTGAGTAACTGTATGAGTTCATTATCACTCCCCTACAAAAGAAGTGAAATATTTAAAGCCCTTCTAGTATAGAAAACCTTGAAAACATTTCTTATTCATCACAGCCCTTATGCTTTCATGTTTCAACATCTGAAACTCTGCAGTCTTCAACTGGACTCTAAAGTTCAGTTGAAAAGCTCATGAAAACACAAGAGACTGTAGCTTGCTTGTACGATGTAAAAGAAGCTGCCTTTTAGCCACCCTTGATTTTTTCACAGCAAGTCTGCTCCATACCTCCTCTACCTCCATGATAAAGGATGTTTAAATATAGAGGGAGAAGAGTTTGCAGGGATTTTTTGTGGTTTCTTGTGGTTGGGAGGTTGGCCTTATTTATTTGGTTGTTTTTTTTGTTTGTTTTTTTTTTTAACACCAAAGCTACCCCAAGTGGACAATCAAAAAAGAAGATACATTACCAAAGGAAGTACCCCTATTCACTATAAAAGAGCCATTTTGTTCACTTTCTGGTTGGATGATAGGAGGGACAAATAAAATATATCATTCATTAGTGAGATTGAAAGAACAAAATGAAATTTCCAACAGTTGGAGAAACCAGTCCCATAGTTACTCACTCCTTGATTTTCAAAGAGAGAAAGCTCAGCAGTGAAGCCCACGTCATTCGTAACACCCAGCTCTTTGTCAGGCTGCCCAGAGAAGGGCTTTGTGCTCTCTGTGGGTGAGGGAGTGCTGGGCTGGCTGTCTGTCATCTGATTCCCAACATCAGCCAGTTCATAAGAGTCAACACTGGACAAATCCAAACTCAAATGTGAAGGATTACTGTGCCACAGCTCTTCTCGGCCCTCCGAACCAAAAGACATCTCTGCTGCGGATGCATCTTCCAGCGGCATAACAGAGAAATGGGCAGGGACCTCCAGGGATTTGTTGTCTTCTAAACTCCACTGATCAAAGAGACCATTAACTGATGCAAAGCTGCCAGCTTTCTCTCTCTCCGTCTTATCAGCTTGATGTTTCTGAAGCTCTTCAGTAGGAGGCTTTTTATCCTCTTCCCTGGAGGAATCAGTCCTGTTCTCCTTAAAGCCAATCCGGACCTCTGAGTTTTCTTTCAGGAACAGTCTAACCAAAGTGTCCTGCCAGCCCAGCTGCTGAGAAATCTGTTGTGCTGCATCCAATTGAGAATGTAAAAGGTGCAAAATCTAAGGAATAAAAGATATCCCATATCTACAGATCAATTTTAGCTTGTAACTGCATCCATCTGGCTTTTCAATTAAACATTTTACAATCTTACAACTTCTTTACTTTTCTTAGAACCTCATATAAAGAGCATAATTGGCTAATAATAAGCAAACCAGCCACAAAGTAACTTTTCCTCATAAAAAAACATATATTTGAGAAAAAAGCAGTAAAAAGTAAAAAATTCTTAGGAGTAGGGGAGAAAAGAAGCTATCAAACTATATTGGTAAGTCACCATACTTCAGCAACTCTTCTGCAACCATTCTTCCAAAATCCAGTTATCCCAATAAATAATCCCATTTACCCACAGCATAAAAAAAATCTCAAATAGAAAATATGCTTGATTAGAAACTATTAAACAGATAAAATTAATAAAATTACAATATTAATAGCTTACTGATAGTATACACTACAGTTTCACGTCTTCATGTTGGGAAACCTTAATAGACTATCTGGTATCTCACAGCTACCATTCAGTACTAATTCCAGTGATAGAAGCTTTGAGAAAACTCAGTAATTCAAGGAGCCTAATATCTCAAACCTGTAGAAAATACAAGCTATTTGAGAATCATGATAGAGGCTTCACTTTTTCTTTTGGCTTTTTAAAGTTCTTGAGTACACAAAATTCAACAGTAAGTGACAGATGGGTCTAATTTTTAAAATAAATCATTGCTAAAGAAAACAGTAACAACAAATACTGCCACTGTGTTTTAAAGAAATAATTTAGTTATCACACTGTACAGTTTATAGGCTTGAAGGACAGTATTCCAGTTCTAAAGAAGACAACTAACCTTTCTACAGATAATCACTCTCATGTTTATATCTGATCTATGAGCCAGATACACAACAGCTAGGAGATCTTTATAATTCACAGCAGGATCTGTAGGAAGGAAAGAAAAAGCCACCATAAGCAATATCACACAAGAGAATGTAACAGATAAATATTTTTAAATTGCCTTGGAAGTTACGACTGCATCCAGGGATAGTAAAATGAACAAACTTCAGGGAATTAAGAAAATGTTAGCTGAGACTAATGGGAGCTTTGAACAGAACAGCTCTACAAGTAACACCTCTGGCTTTCCTCAACAAAAACCAAGCAGAAGAGTACTAACATCAGATATCGCACTTGCCAATTACCTGCATACAGAACTTGGTTAAGAAGGTTTTTAATAAGAGAAACAGTAACTGGTGATTCATTCAGAAGGAGTCCCAGCCCAGAGTACCCCACTTCTCTGAGCCTCATCCGGTGCTTGCTCCGCTCATAAACTTTGGTACATTTCAGCATCTCTTCCACGATCTGTAAGGAAAAGTAGGCACAAATGCAAATTGAGCACAAAAAAGCATCCATATCTCTCAAACTTGTGTATGATTCAACATGCTGGTCCACAGTTTTTAAAGTTTATTTGATAAACTAACTCAAACAACATGGATAGTTTTTTTTAAAGATCCCAACACTTTATTTTAAGAGAACACTAATTTCTTTGTGACAATGCCATCTAGCTAACATAGGAGAAAAGAAAAAAGCAAACTTGGATGATTAGTATCTTTGTAATTACATACACTTCTGCCAGACCAATGGAAAACACAAATTTATGTTCAATTGATTAATTTAGGAACATATCATTCATTTCATTACCTTGAACACAAGTTCTCTAAGCCTGTCAGAGTATCTTTGATGCAGTAACAGGGCATAAAGAATATCAGCATTCCCTGGTTCAAAGAGCAATAAAAAAAGCTGGTCTGGGGTTGGACTGGAATGAAGTAGGCTGAAGAGAATGTCCAAAATTCCACAGAGCTACAAAATTAAGACAACCAAATTAATACTCAGTTCATTTAGATTTCATGTTTTGTTTTAGGAAAATCTTGTTTTTTAAGTTTTACTTTTACTGGTTAATGGACATTTTGTTGCTCAATATTACTGCATTTAAACAACTTTTAATACATTTTTTCTCTCTACAGAACACCTTATCAAATTAAGCGGAGACACAAAGCAAGTTCAAGTGCTGCTGATGCCACAAAATAGAAACTACATGATCACAACTCCTGGTCAGTTGAAGGTCAAGTAATTTGGTTTTGTAAACTAAGGTAACTTTTCTAATGGCACATCCTTATCTTACCTACAACTTAAGAGAACCACACATCAGTTAACTTTTGCTTGTGGTAATTTTCTCCTTTGTTCAGCCTTCTTTTAAGTACACAAGGCAAGATTTCTAAATGCCAAGATGCAAAACCAAAACATGTCCAGTTTAAAATGCTAATTTATGCCACGTTGCATACCTGCTCCTCGTCACTGGTGGCAGCTATGTATCCTACAATGCTCTGAATTTCTTCATGCGTTCCACCTTTGCTCAGGAAATATTTGATCAGTCCATACAGGGATGTCCGTATTGTCCTCAGGTCATCAGGAGCCAAATCACCATCTTTACAGCCAGTCCTGCTTGCCAACAGACCAGAAAGGCAACCTAAGGAAGCTCTTCATGGCTCATTAATAGCAATTTGATGGTGCCAGTTTGGTAATTTTTCATTTATTCAGGCATCATGCACAAGTGTTCAATTTTTACTGAACTCAAGCAACTGAACAGTAATAATCAGATGAGACTTTGCAAGTCTATCAAAGCCCTGAAATGCAGACTTGTACTGATCTGGGTATAGGTCAGGATTGCAGGTTCCCACCTCCCACAGGAAACAGCCAAGTCTCTAGCCAATCTTCCTCAAACATATAATTATATTCATAAGCAGATATAAATCATCAGCACTGAAAGGTTAAAATTTTAAATTTCTAAAGAAGTCCTACTTCAAATTCTACAAGCATTTAAAAGAACTTAAAATGCTAAACTTTTTATAATGGTCATGATCTATGACTTAATTTGCATTGTTGAACACAAGTCCTACAATTTTGTAGTTTTAATTACTTTTACAAGCACTCCTAGTGCCACTGACAAATTTCACATAATCTTAGCATAAAAATTCAAGGCAAGCCAAAGTAGTAAGTCAAATGGGAAAAAAATTAATGCAATTTTGTAAACTAAATCAACCACCAAAATCCAACCTGTGGTTTTATTTATTAATTTTAGAATGATGGCAAAAATACCCAAGAACCACATAAAATAAATGAGGAGTCAGAAGTAGTAAAACTCATACCCATAATAAATCCTGAGTGTGTCTAGAAGAAATTGCACACCATACTTCTTTCTGAAGAGCCTTCTACTGTCCTTGATGATTGTAGAAAGATACTGTATATGTCCTACAACATAAAGGCTTCTTTTAGAACCAAGATAAAGATTTGTGTCATGTGAAGAGTCCTGTGCCTTTACACAGTTGCCTGAGGCCAAGAGCTCACCGATTCTGAAGGGGAAGTCACCACTGTTCCAGATACTGAAGTCAAAAAGCAAGTGGTGATACATCTGTTGCAAAAGCTGCATGTTCTTTTCTACTGAGACTTGTTCTATCAGCAACTGTACAGCCATCAGGACATTCACATCCATTAAGATGCTTGGCACCTTGCAAAATAACAACAGGTGTTAGCACTCAAAGTACTGAATGTCCTAATAAAAGTTGATTTAAAAAATGAAAGTTTAAGTTTTTTATCTTCCACAGCAATGTCTGCTCCGTTAAAGCAATACAATAAAACACAAAGGTAGTCTCATTTGAATAACCAAACAACACAATAGCTATATCAAAAAAAGCAGAACATGAAAAAAAATGAAACACAGTATTTCACTTTGCAGATAAATACCAACTTCTCACACCTTTCTGCTTTCAGAAAGACAAGAAAGAAAATTCTTACTAAGGAGGCCTTTAAAGACCACGGCATTCTGGCTATGCTTCAAAATTATCAGGACCTCATCCACAAAATTCATTACTAAATTGTTTTTCAAGTTTGCTCACCTTCTGTAACAAGGCTCCTAGGGTGGCAACTCCATGGGAGTGAATGAGATTTTCTTGATTAACTTGATGTCCCTGAATAAAGTGTTTTATCATCAAGATGAAAGTCGCAACTATGTTCTTCTCCAGACGTGCTTCTGCAGAACAGAACAACAGTAGCAAAAGTCTTATGGTTTATCATTGGATTACTGCATAAAAATAGACGGGGAAAAGTAAAATCAACTGTTTATATTCCTCACTACTTCCTGAACTTCTCAACTCCTCTTCCTCAGCTGTAGCCTGTCTTTAGATTTTTTTCCTGTGCAGAATCACAGCCATTCCATGCCTCTCCAGAACAAAGTGATCCCAGTCCTGACTTCAGCTGCTTCATCCATGGCTGTAGGTTACACACTTCTTTGTTACAACCTTTTGCAAATGCTGCAGTTATTTTCCCTCTGTAGTTGCAAACTGACACTTCCTAGCCATGGTATGCAAAAAATTAGAGACAGACAGAAGATCTACTTTTTTTACTTCTTCTCCACCATTTAATCTTTGAAAAAAAGTAGTGTTCTGCCTTGCAAGTTCTGATTTCTCAGTGGTTTTTGTTAAGGTCAAAGTTAATTCTCAATATTAGCAAAGCTTTTAAAAAATCTATTCTTAAAGCATCCTTTCAGTCTCTTTTTATTTTCATCTAAAATGTGACTATGTGTGGAAGAGGTAGGAGCCTGAATATTTTATTAAGTAAATATAAGTTTGGTTAAAGGCTAAATAATGCAGTTCTGATGCTGCTGTCCCCATGTGGCTGTGTGACCCACCACTCAAGCTGCAGGAAAGCTTCTCCTGTTGATATTAGTGTGTTTTACATCAAACAATTTCTCAAAATAATCAGAACAGAAATTAAAACAATGTCATACCTTGGCACCCCTAACAGTAAATAATGAAAAGAAAAATAATGCTATTAAATATATCTATATTGAAATATGTTACATTATTTTTTATATAGTGCTGAACTCCTGGTATTCAGTATCCATGTCAGGTATCTAGGAACAGAAAGAGCCTTTCAGCTTTACATAGATGCTCTGGAAAATTCAACACATAATAAACAGACTTCTGTCATTCAAAAAAGGACTTGTAAAATCAAGCTTAAAAATTAGTTCACTTCAGCTTCACTTTCTTACCTGATGCCTTTGGGGATGAAAACACCACCCAGTCACCCTCTACAGGAGTTACAAGTTCTGGAGGCAGAGCTTCTCCTTCAGACTTCTCAGGCATCTGTGCACCAAGAAAGCTGATCTGCTCCAACAATGGAAACAGCACATTCATTCCACCAATACAGTTGATCATATCCTGAATCAAGAGAAAAGGCAGGATAAACATCACCATAAATAAAATCCCTTCAACTATAGCAAAAATTTACTCTGCATACAGGAGTACTCACAAACCAATCAGAATGTCTCACAGGCCACTTACACATGGGCCATCCTGTCAGCTCTTGTTCTGAAAGTACATTTTGTACATTTCCTTCCTCCTGCCCCCATATTAACACTGAAAACTGAAGGACGCAAAAACTTAGGGAGAATTTTCTCCTGAATATATTTGAAAAACAGGAAAAACATCTCTCTGATTTCTAAAGTCACTCGCAGGAAGCAGTAAGAGAAGACTGTAAGATTATATACATCTCTGCTTTAATCATCTTCCTGCAACATTTCAACTTCAGGCAATTAAATAATCAATTTTTAAAAAAAATAACTCTACACATATATCAATTCTAAGCCTCTCCTTAAAATTCAATCTCCTAAGTCCCCTTTTTTCCCCTCCTTCTCACAAGTGGAGATAGCACAAGACAGTCCCTGGAGGTGTTTCAGGACAGACTGGATTTGGCACTTAGTGCCACAGTCTGGTTAACAAGATGGTGTTTGGTCACAGGTTGGACTTGATGACCTCATCAAGTCATCAAGAGGATGTTTCCAATTTAATTGATTCTGGATTCTGTTATTCAAACAATGCTTCTTGTGGTAAGGTGTAATATATTCCAACCACAAGATTTCTAGAAGTGATTCACAACCACTTCAAATCAATTCAAAATCAGGGTTTTAGCAAGCTAGTCAGAGACACCCACTCATTTTCCCAGCTTGGTCCAGAGACAAACACTGTGGAGCCCATTAATGGGCAAAGAGGACAAATTTTAGAACTATTCATGTCATAGCAAAATTAACTAACAAGTGTCTGAATTTTCTTAACATTAGTCTCAGAAAGTGATTGTAGAGATATGCACAGTGGATATATATAGTGAGATATGTGCACAGTGGATATGTAGGGTGTAGCTCCAGCAATATTTCCTTATTAATCAGTTTGCCAGTACAGTCAACTGTTCACAGTTCTTGGAAAAAAAGGCAATCTTATTCATAGTGCATATATTTTCCTCAAGATGAAAAAACGTGGTATTCTACTGACAAGTCCCAAGTGTTAATTAAACCTGACTAATCTTCATCTAACTCAAAGTTTATGACAGCAAGAAAACCATGACAGAATTCCCTAGAGATGACAAAATGCTCTTGGATACACAACATGAATTCAACATTATTATGAAGAATTGTCAGCTACCACAAAATATCTTCATGTACTATGACAGTAAAAGCAGCGGCACTCATAAGTTCTCAATAAATGTGATGTAAATGCAACACTAGTCCAGCTCCAGTGCTAGCCCATGAATTCTCAGTATAAAAACATGGCACATCTGCTAAATATCATTTGCATTCTGATAGTAACTTCCAGCATTCCAAAAGTTAGATGAACATACACAACCACTGTCATTTTTACATCAGGTTCTGCCTCTTCACAACACATTTACCTTGATGTCCCAATTCACTACTTTGTTTCCAGTTAGTCTTCCATGTAAAAGATTTGCAGACAGGTCAAGGCAAATTGGGTTTCTGCAAGCCTGTTAAACAAATAAAGAAGCCATGATATCATCAAGCATCTACAGATGCTTGAACACAAGATTTTGTGTCAATGTGTTGATATTAAAATATTTAAACAACATGAAACCCCTAGAATATAACATAGGCCATTTTAGATTTGACATTCTCTATTGTACAAGATAATTCCATCCTTTTGCCAAACCCACTGTGTCTGCACGAGTCTACAGTTTAAGAAAGCTCTCACTGCTCCTTATCTTCCCATAAAAGCCACAGTGCAAACACTGAAAGCAAGGCACACTGTGCAGTCAAACAGAAATGATGTCCTGTTTCATACCTTTGGTGTATAATGAAGCAGCACCTTACTGGGTAGGTCTGCTACTTCAGCTTCTTGAGATTTCCATGGAGTTAAACAGTTTGGACCTATTAAAAAAAAGGTATATAAAATCATATAACGTATTTTTAAGAGTCCAGTGATTATTAATGTCGCTGTTTACAAATGTTATACTACCAAACTTGTTGGAAGAACAAATGGGACAGTTTGAACTGTATCTATTTCAGACATGCTTTGAAGTAGAGATTCTATGACTTAAATAATTTATTTCAGAGGATATGCTTAAAAAGGAACACATCCTACGTGAAATGCTAAACTGCACAAAGAAGTGGTTTTTATACCTTCAAGAAGCTGTCATGTTTGCCTGTACAAACACCTATCTCATATTTGTCACTAAACTGTCATCAAGCCTAAATGCCCAGAAAATTAGTAACCTTCAAGATATTAGCAATAAAAAATATTTCCTTTAAATGATGCAAGTGTTTTAAGGCCAACCTGTAACAATCTTGAGTCATTTTGCAACTTAATACCTTTCACACTTTGAACTGTACAACATAGCTTTCAGACTATTTTCTTCAAAATGACCACTTAATTATTGATTCTTATGGAAAAATCCTCAAGCATAAATCACCTTTAAGTAGCCTAACAAATAAGGGCAATACTTTTAGAGTCTCAACTGTAAACACATTTGGGCAAAGGGTAGCAAAAATTCAGAAATTCACAAGCGAAATTATTAGCTAACGTTTTAATTTTGCAGATCTGCTCATATGATAAACAGATGAGCTTATGCAAATATAACATTTAAAAATCAAACTTCATAACATACTTATTAAATGTTAAGTTCATTTGCTTTAAAGCCCTCTCACTTAGGTCAGCTCTACAGTTCTTCTGTATTGTAAGTTCTTCATTATGTGTCTGTGTAGAGCAAAGCTTAGTGGGGTCTTGCTCATAACTCATTCCTTTTACTTTGCTAAAACCAGAACAATCACCACTTACCTGCTAAATATAATGCTTTCACCTGAGAAGGCTGCAGTGCTTCATGAAAGATAATAACTGATCCAAGTTGGCCCTCCAAAGATGTTGGACACCCCCATTCACTGTCCTGAGTCCCTGCTGAGATCATTTTGGTGATGAACTCTGGTTTTCCAAGCACCCCACCCCAAGCTCCTGGAGCGAGAATGCCCCCAAGCGACGTCCGGTGGGGCATGACTGGGGAGGAAAAAGGGGGATCTGGTATCTGAGAGGGAGGAGGAGTTGTTGTTCTTTGACCAGCTGAACCAATGCAGCAAGAAGTAAAAGACTGGAGAATCATACATGGAAGAAAGAAAACAAAACACACACTGTAAATCTATGCTTGAATCTGAAGACTGCATCTAGCAAATTTGAACTAAATAAATGAGACCCCAAGCAACAAGTTCTGCCAAGCAATCCATCACAGTAGGCCAAAAACCAGAGCATTTACTTCTCATAATAGGAGAGAACACCCTTTTCCCAACTAAGAGCAATCTGGTTACCTCAAGCACTGCATGACCTCTGGCAGCAGCACAGCAGGAAGGACAGCTCCTGATACCCCTCTGTAAACACTCCTCTTCTGGATTATATTCCAAAATACTAGCCCAGCATATCTGCTACTGCACACTTCTCAGATCAGTTAGTCCACTCAAACAGATGCTCTCATGGTAAAATTACTTGCCCTACTTCTAGCTACCTTGAGATTTATAATGTTTATTCTACAGATGGGCCAAAAAACAGAGTTTTATCTTGAAATGAAAACTACACTTACTCTCATTTTTAAGTTTTCTATTGATTTTACCATTACAGCATCCAATTTTACTGTTTTGTCAACATACTTAACAAATATCAAAACAGAACTTAGAAAAGAGGGAAGAATGTTGGGTGTTATAGCCCAGTTTAATATAAATTCGTTTCCCAAAAGGAATGAAAAATGCTTACAGAAGAAATTAAACATGACATACACTCATCTTGATGGCTAGTGTATTGCTAAATGTGTATACACCCAAAATGGTTAGATTAACTGCATGTAAAGTGCTTATTCAGTTACTAAAGCAATAAGGAATAGCACATTAAGGAAACATTCAAAAAACCCTAGTAAAAATACATGAAAATAACAGGGAATATTCCCCATTGAGTACTGTTACATCAATCCTACTGGTAGAGCTGCCACTTATTATGATGTCATCATAAATTATGTCAATATGCTCAGGCAATTATTTTGAGGAAAACCCCAGTATTTAATCAATGTCACCTGGTAGACTCCTTTGTTTTTAAACAGAGATGACTCAACAAGCATTACTTAGTGGTTAGTCACACTCCAAAAGGATAATTCTGGACAGTATCCATGGCTGAACATTACTAGCAGCATTCTGAAGACTCATTGTGGTATGAGAGCTTATCCTACCAGGCAATGGCTCAGAAGGGAACTTACTTCATTCATAGCAGGGAATCGAAGTGGGGCAGAGATCTTCTGCTGTCCATTGACATAGATATACACGAGGCTCTGACCAAAGGGCCTCTTTCCAGGCACATGGACAATAGTTATGTTGTGCTGGTTAAGCAATAAAAAATAATTAAGTCATTATTAAGAGCAGTGAACTACTATATGAAACTATTTAACTTTACTAAGCTGGTGAGGAAAGCATTTAAGTAAATAAACCCAAAGCATCAACAAAAATATAACTAGAACACCTGCTGATTCTATTTCAAAGTAGTAAATGTAATGTTTACATATAAACAGGTTTTGGAAGAGAAAGATACAGCTCTTTCATAGTAATGCACATCAGTTCTTAAGTATAGGAATAGAAAAGGGTAATGCAGAAACAGCACCACAGCCATCTATGCCAGTTTTAATTTAATATAAAAACCCATAATGGTGTAACAAGCTTAATCAACAAAAATGCCTAACACACATGCATAAGTTAGCTCAATCAATAACTAATCTATGTGAAAATTGCTTGCATTATTTGAGATTAAAACTGCTCTTATGCAATGAATTACTGCAATATTATAAAACAGACTATTTGTTAAATGATCGAGAAAACAATTTTGATTTCTGAGCTAACAATACAATCCTAAACAAAGTGTTTGTTAGTATCAAATCTTACCCAGAGAGAGTCAAAAAAACAATGGTCAGGCAGCATCACTGTTGCATACTCCCTCTTTGTGCACACTGCAACCACCAATACCCCCGAGCACGTAATAAAGGCTTCAAACCCCATACCACTGCCTGTAAAAAAACTACAAAAGACACACAATCAAGGACTTGCTTCATCAAAACTACCACCTAACAATACACTCAATTAAGAAGAAAATATACTCACATTGTTTGGTGGTGGTGCAGTATTTACTATGTGATTGTTACTTCTCTTATTAAAAAAAAAGACCAAAAAGACATTTTGTTTGCTTCTACTAGTACCTAAAAAGTTAAATTATATCAAGAAGCATTCATGTCGATATGCACTATTTAAGCACCATGAAGGTGCCTTCTCACTTGTGCCCTTATACAAATCCAGAGTTCATTACCTTTACAACAAACTGTGTGAAAGCTTGTTCCGGTTTTGGGTGGGAGGTTGGAGGGATTGGGTTTTGGTTTTTAATGTTGTTTTGTTTAAGCAATGAACATTCCCATAATTTGGAGTTATGGATGTTGAAACTGTAGATGACAAGATATTACAACAGAGAAACTACACTAAAGCTCTGTAACAGAACTCGGCTGTGGCCACAGATGAAAGCTCTCCCTTTTCTAGACCAAGCATTAAGTATTGCCTTCGATGAAGATAAGCAGAAGCAGAGAAGCAGCACATGTCATGGGGTACCAAGTGCCACAGGGCACAGATGGCCCTCACCAGTAGGCTGTAGCAGTAACTGTACCTGTAGAGCTGCTTCCTCTTGCCGCTTTTGCCCATGGTGCCAGGCTCCACCCGGTCCTGGTCGAGGCAGAGCCAGGCGTTGAAGGAGAAGGCGGAGCCCGGCCACCTGTGGATGGCGGGCAGGGCGATGCCGGCCATGCTGTGGTGCAGGTTGAAGTACTGCAGGGCGCTGGCCAGGCCCTGCTTGCGCGCCATGGCCAGCAGCGCGCGCATCACCGGCACCACGTATGGGTGCGCGCCCCGCGGCTCTTCCGGCCGCAGCAGCTGCACCAGCTGCAGCAGCTCTTCTGAGCCCATGGACTGGCTCCCCAAGGAGCCCAGCAGGGCAATCAGGTTCTCTGCACAGGTGCAGTGGAGCACCGAGTGGGAATTGAGGGTCTCGATGATACGGATGACCATGTTTGCATTGACGCACGTGGCACGGCTCTGCCTGTCAATACAGCAGATTCGCCTCAACCAATTGGAGATGAAAATCTGCAGCTCGTGTGATTCTAGCTCTGGAAGCCACTGGATGAGCAGCAATAAGGGCTGGACATTACTAATGCCTAGTATCCCAACAGCCATGTGGTCACCTTCAACAGCCTGAAAAACAGCAGGGAACTCAGACACGAAACACAATAAGATGGGGCCAGAAGTACTGTTGAAAGATGAAAGATTTCTGCTTCAAAGCAAGCACAGCTCACCATATTCATGAGTTCCTCCAGCAATTCCCGTGATGGCTGACCCAGTGATTTCAGTACCTCATATATGTGTGCATACCCAATCCTCTCCTTGAAGACCTCCTGAGGATAAAAATTCCCATCTCACTAACAAGTAAAATGGACAAAACCTGCTTGGCTACTGCAGCAGGTTGACAAGCAACTTTTAATTTTAATTTAGACAGTTTAACGCAATATTAGACACATAATAATTAGAATGTCGTAATTACAGGTTAGAAATCTATTTTTGATAACCTGTTCATTCTACTGTCTCTAGAATGCTGCAGATGAGAAGCATTTCACTGTAGCACACAGACATATAACAGTTCAAAGTTGTATTTTATTAATTATCTATAAAAGAATATGCCAACTACTTTGGCATAATCCAAACGTCAATAATATCACAATGAATAAATAGCTTAATTTTTCATCTTTTTAGTGCAAACTATAGCTTGAAATGTTTACATTGAAACACAGGAGTATTCAAATATTACTCTTTCAGTAAAAGACTTTCCTAGAACAGATTAAAAACCACCTGTCCCAAAAACTTTAAAAAAATTAGAGAAGCGTTCCACAGAAATCTCCTAAAAACTAACTGATATTACAAGGAAAAAAAATCAACCAGCAAAGTTCAAATGGTAGCATCCATTTATGGTTCAATTATTAAATAGCCAACCCATCATATGGAATGGATACTCTTCTCCTGGTTCTAGTTTGTGTTGAAATGACTTTTTCAAAAATAATAAATCTTTCAGCAGAAGTGAGGTGATACCTTAGGTAAACATGAAAAGAAAAAATACACATGTTGCAGTAGAAGTACAATTGAAAACTCTGACTCTGTGAATCCCAGCTAGGCCCCATCTCCAACACACAACTCTTCCCAGGCTTTCAGAGTCAGTGGAGAAATAAACACTTGCAGTAATGCTCTGAAGGAGCATAACAGATCCTGCTGTCTCTCCCTTAGGCTGTACTGCAAGTAGCAAAAAAATAAATGATTCCCACTCCTTTATCCTCCACTGTGGAGTCACATCCCTTTACCTGTGCCAAGTCCAGGGAATCCTGAAGCCAAAGGCTGAATTTAATTAATTCAGCAACCCAGGAATAAATATACTATTTTTCCATGGGCTTAACTTCCAGTCAGAATCACAAACTAACCACAACCTATCCATTTACCAAATCACAAGAATAACTACCAAGGAAGGGCACAGGGCAATAGCATGACCACCATCTGGACAGCAATACTGTCTTGGCTTGGTTTAAAGCCTTATAAAACCGTAACACAAACAGCTGCCTGAAAATTCCTCTAAATATCCACTAAGTCTACCCCATATATCCATGAGACAAGTAACAATGTACTTTCTTTACAAAGGTTCCAACTGCCAGCACATTCAGATCTCCCAGTTTTGGTAGAAAGACAACTCAGTGTTCAGCCATTAGACACATATAAAGGGATAAGAAATGCTAATCAGCTATTCCTATCTGGCATGAATGTGTGAGCACAATCTGCTCATCTCCATTAGCAAGATCCATCAAGGTATAACTGGAAACAAGATGAAGAAGCTGCAAACAGCCCTGTGCATAGACACTGTTACCTTTGCAGCTGGAGACTTGTGCATTACTGCTGTGAGGGCTTGAATGGTTGATACTGCCAAGGAGTCCAGGTGTCCCTGAAACACCTGAAAAGAGCAGGTACAGAAGTCATATACAACCATGCAAAGACAGTTCAGCTCCAAAATCTGTGCTCTGCCCTCCTGCCAGGAGGGAAACCAAGAGTTTGGTAACATGCTTCAAAAATCATCTCCCCACCAGCCAAAATTTCAAACCCCACAGCCTACAAGGAGTTACATCACAATAGACAACTAACCACAGACTTCAAGAGGAGAGAAGCATTCGCAACACAAACTGCACCTCAAATATTCTGATGGACAAACAAGTTTTCCTCATGCGTCTAATGGACAACCTCAAGAGGGAGGGAGGAAAACAATTAGGAAATCTCTTGCAGTGTGTGTGCTGCTGGAAAATCAGCATTTGCAGTTCATATAAAGTGACTTATTCTCCATCCAAGGCCCTGCAAACCAATGCAGCACAGACACACCCCCAAAATCTAAGAGAAAAGCCATATCAGCACAGTTAGGTGGCTGCCTCACCCATAGCCTCACTGCATTGATTCAACACGTCTCTCTCCAATTTAAGTAACCTTTTGAGGTTTTTTTCTATAATTCTTGTTTATATTGATATTTCTATGATGGCTTTAAGAAAAAAATGTTGGAGCACTCTTTTGCATCCATCAGTAAATCTAATTATCAACACTGTGCAAACAAACATACTGTTCATCATCTCTGAAATATGATGTGCACCTCAGACATATTTTGAAAGTGAAATGTCAAGAATTAAGTGAAATGTCAAGATTATTAGATATTAAGAAACATTTACATATGGTTAGAACGTTGTGCTGTGTCCAAAAAAGCCCAAGCTATTAGTTAAAAATCACAGTTTATAAATAACCATCCCTTGTATTCAGCTTTTTTTTTTTTTTACATTTTCAATCAGAACAAATAATTCTACTATAAAATTTATACAAAAATTGGCATTTGTAACTTTCCACAGTATTTGGGAAAAGCGAAGCAACAGGCTATTCCTACCTCCCTGGTTCAGCCTGTCCATTGTTTTGTGAACATCTGTTTTTGATGACAAGCTAAGAACCAGGACACCAAACACAACCATTGAGATTCACAAACAAGGCCCCAGAATCCAAAACACCACAGTGCTGAGACAAAGAGCAAAAAAGAGGAAAAAGAGGGGAAAAAGAATCACCACCAGGTTGAGAAAATTAATTTGGATCTCATTCATGTGCTTCACCTTTTCCTTAAAAGAAGCATAGCTGATGCTCATTCTATTGCCAATATCTGCAGTTTGAAGCAGATGAATAAAACATAGGCTGAATTCAATCTGTTATTCAGAAAAATGATTTTCCAGAGAAAGGAAATGCTGATCTCTGCAGCATCAGAAGTTCATCTTGCTGCAGAAGGCTTAAGGAGGATGGTTAAGGTGAAGCACAGGAATCAATTTTCCTGTGATTGTGTCTTGACTTCAACTGAAGCAAAATACAGTTTAGGTAGGTACCTGGTCCTCATTCATTTCTGTCAGTAATTTGTTGGTAAGGTCTTTCTCACTCTTGTCTGCCACTTTATTGTTAGCATTTAAAAACAGCTGTTAGAAACAGAGACAAGAATAATGGAAATAATTGCATTAATCAGTTACCTGCAGCCAGATCTGTGGAGGCTGCCTTAGATTTGTATTTCACATACAAAAACAAAAAAGGGGGAAAAATACTGATGATTACATTGTATTTTTGCTAAAGAGTAATTACTTAAAAAAAAAAGAAAATATGTAATCACTGAGACAAAAAGAGAGATTTATTTGGAATTTGTACTCATCTCTGGCTTAGCAACTGTGATTTCATTCACAATATGCAACATGACAGAGTTCTAAGAAATTTTCTTGTAAGAAATAAAGACAAGAGTGGGGCATTTACAAGGAAATGGACACAAATGTTTCATCATTTCTCACTTATGTGTCAGCCTAGGTGAAAGCTGAAGATACCTAGACAATATTTTTATCTTCAAACAACACAGTAGCAGAATTTCTGGGGCACACAGTCTTTGGGACAGGAAGAAGGGCAAAATATCTCTGCCATCATTCTAAGAAGCAGACAGGTTGCAAATAGCTTTAAATCAAACATACACCTATACTGCATGATCAGCTAAGGAACTGCTCTGTGTTCAGTAGCTAAATTCCTAGTCAGTACTTGAATTTGACAGTTTCAAACTCACACAAATTCAAAATCAATTGCAATTTGTGTGCCAAATTTAGCTGTAATGTAACCAGAACTAAGATTTACCTCCTTCTGTTTTAAGATCTATTGAGATATTAAAAAAAAGCTCCGATCAAAATGTTTTAAAAGTTCCTTTTACAAAAATAAAAACACTTTCCTTCAGTGGGTAAAACCTAAGCATTTCTTTTCCCACACACATTTTGCTCCCTTATCTGCTAGCTTAGTCTCCCTGAAGAGGAACAACCTGAGAAATCAACTTCCCTAAATTAGGGCAAAACAAAGGACAACACTCAAGATATTACTTTGACTTACACAGGTGTGAAAGCACATGGTTAGAAACACTTTGAAAGGTACACCACAGTAAAGAGCACTTAACAATGCAGAGTAACTATACAATGTCTCAGAGGACTATAGCATTAGCAAGAATAACAACATCAAACAAAAGCAAATGGAGACAATGAAAAAAAGATGTCATCAAACTTCTGGTATGAGTTGCTTCATTTCTCATAAGGCATGTGAAAAGGAAAAATAGATTTCCTTTTACAATGTCTATATGGTTTTAATTTTACCATTTAAAAGCTGTTCAAAACCCGCATTTTTTTTCTTTTAATCAGACACTGTTAGAGATCATTGTGCTTTGCTCAAAGTTTGACCTCTGAGATAGTTAAACAAATGAGAAAAGACTCAGCACTGAGAGAGTCTTAAACAACTCTCAGTACAGAATAAGCACCTCCTGATACCTCTAAATTACAGTCCCTCTTTTTGGACATCACTGGCAAAAAGCAACATTAAGATCATCAAAACTTAACCTAGTAGTTTTGAAAAGCTTTTGTGTAGATCTCTAACCCTACAGCATAGTTAAGTAAAGACATTTTGCCTATGAGCCTTAAAACCAGCAAATATTAAAGGAAAAAAAAAGGATTTTCATCTTAGAAGACTGTAATACCGCAAATGACTAGGAAGCATGAGTAGAAATACAGCTTTGAACACCACAAGTTCTTTGGGATATCTACAGCAGAAATAGTGCTATGGATTTGCTTTACCCCTCCTTTCCATAGAAATTATTTGCATTTCAAGTTTGCAGAATATCCAATAGCTTCCTGAGTTTCAGGTATGTGTATGGACTGTCATGCTCTCTGCAGGGATGCAGAACATGCTTTCCACACACACCTTGCTTAGGAACCCAGTAGCAATTTCACAAAATAAGGAACAAAATCTAGAAGTAGGATCTCCACCTCCAGCTAATAAGGAGAAATCCTAATTCCAAAACTAACTCAATCTTTAATATTTGGCTTTGAAAAAGAATGGAGACACAGTATATTTGGAAGTACAAATATACTGCAACACCTGGCCTGCCTCTATCTCCCACTTCTCATCTGTGGGGGCATTTTGCCTGCGAAAGGCTAAAAAAGCACACTGTGTACTAAACTGGCAGCACTGATCTCTAAACAACACAGTGATATGTGAGTCTGTACCCCTGGAAAAAACCTTAAAAGAACATATCTTGTAACATACTGACAGGCAGAATGAAAATAGAACCAGCAACATGCAAGAAAAAATAGATCAGCTGTTCCCACTTTCTTAAATTCCACCACTTGTCTATGAGTGCAGGAACACAGCTGAGAGTCTCCATGAAGAGGTAAATATCACACTGCTGATGATCTTAGAAGAAACTAAAAAAGGAGTTTCTTATCAAGTACAAGGTTAGTACAAAACCAGGCAGATTCCCAAACACAGGAGAAGAATGGAAAGGTCAAACAATGTATTTTCAACAGGAGATAATAAAGGTACAGACTATTAAAAACATTTAAAGTCATTGGCATTCTGCCACTAATTATAATTACAATTAGGACATAATCCAAACACATTTATTTTTAATACATCATTGCACTGAAATACATTCTAATCCAAAATCTAAATGGATTAGAAACAAATTGCACAGTGTAGTTAGCATTAAATTATCTAACATCAGAAGAGCTCAAAACAGTTATGTCACTAACATATCACAGATCACAATAACGTATCACAAAAAGAAATAGTGCAGAGAGTCACATCATATCTGTGTTCTTTCACACAGGGAAAAATCAAATCAATGCAATCAGTAGAAGTTTGCAAATTATGACCATTTGCAGCTCAGATGAAAACCCTAGATCCTATGTAGAAAAGGAAAAATTGAGGAACATTTTTAACAGCTTGGGCTCATGTTTTATGTCAGCCACACACAGGACTCAAATATTTTGAAAGACTTAAAATGGGACACCAGAAAGATTTTTTTTAAATGGAAAAACATTCCTCTGAAATTAGAATTCAGATCTTCATCTGGCAGCAGTTAAGTGACTTCCTAATAATCCAGTGACAGAACATAAGAGAAACAAAACAAAATAACCAAACCCCACAACAAAAAGCCAAATAAAAAGGCAGGTGGGATTGATGTTTTTAATCAGACATACTGTCAGAGACCATTGTGCTTAGCTCAAAGTCTGACATCTGAGAGACTGTAATTGGTAGGAGAAGATTCAGCAGTGATTCAAAGATTGTAACAGATTTTAGAGACTGAGCAGGGTCTGTGAAGGTGTTTTGCTCAGGACTCAAAGTATTCATTGCTTTCACCACAAGACAGATGAGACACCTCCACTTCATTAGTAATAACACAAGGCAGGGCTTGTTAAAAATATGCTGATAAGGGAAAACTTACCTTGCAGTTCTGCAAGAGTCGAATGAGATGCTCAAAGCAGTTACTGTTAAGGAAAATTGCCTGCAGAACAGGCCTATCTGTGCAGTCTAACATGGCTGTGATGGTATCTATAAAATTAAAACAGAACTGGCATCAAAGACAAAACACACCCCAAATCCACCAAGCATTTTTTCCTGCACATTCCATAATACACATCAGGGAAAAATTATACAAATTGTATTATCTGCACTTTTGATCAAGAATCATATGCAGTTTAAGAAGAAATCACTAGGCCTAAAACTAAACATTTTGACACTATAAAGACTATCACAGACTAATATTATGGAGAAATTTCACCTAATGAATATCTTTGACTGCTTTGGGGCTCTGTTTAAAGTCATTTCCAATTGTGAGTGCATAAGTAGCATCAGCTCTTTTTTACAGCACATGAACACTTCTTTCCTCAACAAGCAATTACTCTGCATTCTACAGCAGCCTTATACTGCAAGCACTCTCCATGGCCATAGTACTATTCCTCAGTTTTCTTGGAAGTATGGGAAAAGTATGGGAAACACCTTTATTTCCCATGCTGAACATCAAAATGGAAAAAACTCAAAGCCCTGAATTCTAACCCAAAAACTTATACCCAACTCTTTCAGACTATTACTTCTGGCCAATGTTTACAGTAATGCTATTTGAAAATTAAACTATCACAAAACAACACCACATAGCTATTTTATTACAGAACAGTTTTATTCTGCAATTACTAAGGTTCTGGTAAGTTTTACTTCTTGCCTAGTAAAGTTTTTCTCTTTTAATGGAGACTTTCAGCCTATGAACTTTGACACTCTGGTTAAATGGCAGCAATCTGATATGGTTTCTTCTGTTTGTTTAATTACTAAATTGTGGAAGAGGTTTTACACCAACTTCTGTGAGCCAGAGAGAAGTTTGATAAGAGGATCCATGTTTACACCTGAAAGAATTTTCTACCAAGGTCATTGACATAGAAACAAAGAAAGAAAGAAGAATAAATAAGAGAAACCTGCAACTGCCTGTTCCAATAAGCACTCTGTTTGTCTTTCCTGACCAATGAATAAAGCACAAACTTATAAGCTTTGTAAGAATAAGTAAGTAAGTATAAACAGCATGCATGCTATAATGAAACCTGGTTTGAAGCCTCCTGAAAGTGGAGCATTGCTTTGTATTGTGACCCTCTCAACTATGACGATAAATGATCAGAACAAGAAATATCTGAGAAGAAATGTAAGAAATTTTTCAATTGCTTAGCCAAGTTAATATCTTTTGCTTCAGAGTTACTGTCAAGAAATACTGAAAGGAACTGTGTACTCACTGAGCATTTGGATCTGCAGTGCTATGAATCTGCTCTCCCACTGCCTGCATCGCCTTGGATTAGGTAAGGCTGAATGGTCTGAATTAAGCAACTTGAAATAGTTCTCCAATATTGTGCTTGTCTCCACCTGGCGCTGGTCAGAACTGCTGGTTAGGAGGATATGGACAACTTCTGTCAGGCACTTCAGAGTCAGCTCTGCCTTCCTGCTCACTTCCTCAGGGCTTCTGTCATCCCAGTTGTCACAGTCTGCTAAAACACGCATCAAGACTTCCATGGTGGCAGGAGACACTGCTTGAAGAGCATTCCTCTGAAACCCATTAAGGCAAAAAAAATATTAATAAAAATAAATTTAGAAGAAATTAATCCTCTTCAAACCAGTTGTGCCTACTTGAGTTATCTGAACCATGCAATATACATTATTCTATCTACTAATGCTGTCTAGTTGTCAAATAACTAAGAAACATTCTATTTGGATTATGCTGATGGCTACAGATGAAATGCATCTTGTTCACTTAAATAGGCTCTCTTTTTCAAAGGGAATGCTAATCTAGAAAAGGAAATACAATTTAAATACGTGTTATAACATTCTTATAAGGCAGACTTGATAAACTGCTAATTTGAGACAAACCTTCACCTGAGTTTTCATTTTAGATTATGAGATTCATGATACTTTAGAACACGTGGTAAGAACATAACCATTAGCAAATGTTTGCCTGGGCCCTGAATGCATTTTCCTCACCTTTCTTCCTGGGGGGCTGACTACCTAGGCTCAGGGACAGGAGCCTGGGCTTGTGGTGAGCTTAGAGAAGCCCTGTCAGGGATTCCTTGCCCTCTGTAGGGAGCTATATTGAAGTTTTGGCTTTCAACCTTTTACTTGTTTGATCTACACCGCAGCCATGGCCATGCCATGTCTTGAACCTGACCCATTGACTTGACCGCAGCTTGACCTCAGCCCTGCCTCATGGCTATGGATGGGGCTGGCAAGCATTGGCCTCTTGACTGGCTCTAGTTACCACCAGCAGAGCAGACCCTTACTCTGATGTGCTGATCAGACCTCCTGGCTTCACTTTAGGCTTTATCACTACACCCTTGTCTAGTGGGCTGGGCTGGGCCATCCTGGTTCCAGCCAGCACAGCTGCTCCTATCACTGGGTGCAGTGAGATTGCACCCTTTGCTGGTCAGGGAAGCTGCTGCTGGCCATCCTGCACTACACTTGCCTTCCATGATGGAGCAGAGCCGGGCTTTGCAGCTTCCTGGCAACCTTTAAATACACTCTCTTTGAGAGCACCAGAAGTAGCAGCTGCTTGTGACCAGACTAAGTAGGACTTTACAGAAGTCAGGTGAGAAAGTGGATGCTGGCTTTGCTGCTGCTGAATACTCTCATTTCCTCACATTCTTTCAAAGACTTAAAACAGCTTCCAAGGTGTAATGCCTTCCAAGCTGTAATGCCCCATGCCTCCTACTTAAAACAGCTTACTTTCAGCACTGGGAAGTAAGATAGATCAATTTCATGCACATGAACACAAAACTTCCACCTTTGCAGGTGGAAATTCCTAATCTAGTTATGCACACGTTTTTCTTTAAAATATTACAGTGAGTTCATATGAACATGTAGTTGTTCTAAACAGCAAAATTCTATGGTTACTTGAAATCGGGACCCAGCTTTTAGCATTTAGGTATTATTGCCCAGAATGATCCCAAAGTTGCTAAGACAAAATTAATTAATCATGGATAATAAATTCTTCTCATTTACAAGTTATGGAGTATTTAAAATCTTAAACAAAGAACAAGCATTTGGAGGTTTCAGCAGCTGAAAAGTTCAAAGTACCCTTACCTGACCACCAGCTACAATAGCTCCAAAGAGATGCAGCAGACAACATTTTAGGCTTTCCTTGAGATGTTCACTTTCTTGAAAGCATTCTGATTAAATAAAAAGGAGATTTTTCCAAAAAAAACCCCGTTAACAAATAATAAAAAAACCCTCCTCTATTCCCTGTTATCATACAAATTTTTAAAAAATCAACTGTATAATCTCCACTTTTTTTTATATAACTCAAACACAAACACACCAATTCCAGCATTATCAAAGCAACACAACATTATCACATTTATCAGGAATTCACAGGGCCACACCTTCAGTTTGCACAAACTTCCCATGCCAGCTGACAGAACTATAGACACACAACTTTTGCTCGATTTGTAATGTAAAAATGAGCCCATTTTGTCCACATTAATGAGAAAGAGAAGGGTATTCTAACACACAACCAGTTATCAAGCATGACAAAGTTCAGAGAAATTTTGGCATGAAAAGTCTGATGCCATATGCAGTGCAGGTAGCTCAAAAAAAAAGTCCCTGGGCTTGCTGACTTTAAAGCAGATTGTCAGAGAATCCTGTGCAGATCTGTAACCTTTCTAGCAGCAGTTTCTTTAATGAAAACTATCTTGCATCTCTTCTCTTGCCATATCTGATAGAAATTAGTCCCAGACAGCCTCAGCATCTCTTCTTAGCAACAGATATAACCTCGATATTGTTGTTATAGCAATAACTCTAGACCTAACACAGCAGCAAGAAACTACAAAGGATTATTTCTGGAAATGCCACTTATTGGTAAGTAAGATTTCTGACTATATACTGAATGTCTAAGCCTATTTTAAAAGAAGATTGCAGACCTATTTTTCCAATCTGTTCTCCAAACAGAACAAAGCTTACTGAGATGATCCCACTGTTAGTGAGCTAGTACCAGCGCTCCTTGACTTAGAGCCTCTGGATCTTTGTAGAACTTCAGACAAATTGAAAAGAGCAATATCTAGCAGATTGTGAATAAGTCATTAGGCTGAGTAGATTAAACCACCCCCCTCAAATTAGCCCTGGCATGGCAGGATACTTGAGGCACATGATCAGCAATTTCTTACTCTGTTCTTTCTGCCAGGTGGCCAACAAGCAGAAGAGCAGACTTTTAGCTCAGTCACATTATATTGTATTTAAGAGACAGAAGGGCAATGCACTGAATGGAGAGGAGAGAACCTACAGAAGATATTCCTCAGCAGCAGCCTTTAGAGTGGGTTTCCAGTGCTCTGGCATGTAGATAAGGGCATTTTACTGGCAGCAACAATTTGGTCTTTTTGGTAACTATCCTATTTCTATTTTTTGTACGCAGCAATGGAATTTCAAGGAACAGGAGCTGTGACTCAAACCTAGAAAAATCAAATTCATAAATGCTACCACTCCATGAATAGAATCTCTCTTTTTTTTTTTTAATTTTCAATTACAATTAAGTTAATGGATAGCTGCAAAAAGGACTGATTTCACTCCTTCACTGCCCTTCCCTCCAGCTTTTTCCTGCAGCTTCAATTCTGTAGGCACTAGCACTTTGGTATGCTAATCTGGCAAACTACCTGGACATCCCACATTCTTGAGATTTAAGTACAGAATATGGACATGTAAGTTCTTCTCTTCAACACAAACAATCTGTAATCATAAGAACACATGAATTCCAAAGTAGCCATCACAATATTTAATGACTTAACCGGAGAGAAAATTGTTTCCTAAACTCGAGGCCAAGGAGCATTTGCTAGTTGAATGGCACAGTTTCATTTTTTCTAGCTGTTAAATCATATTAAAGAGACAGAAGTGCATGAACACTCTCCTAAGATTATATTTTCATGAGAGTTATTAGTGCAGTTACTACAGGGATTGCATGTGCAATCACTGTGCACCACAATAAAAAGAAAGTTCACAGAACCAACCCTACTAAACCACGTTAGGCACTGAAATAAAGTCTAGAAATAAAGAAAAAGGCTTTCAAAGATGAGCACGAATGATAAAATAGTGATGCTAAGAGCAAAGAAGTAAAAAAAACAAACAAAGTAACCCACTACATTCAGTCTCAGAAAGCAAGTAAAGGACTTGAACATTATCAGGCATGCTTAGGAGAAAGTTACTTGGGCTCACTAAGTTCATTCCTCTACACAAAACTATTTTTTAACAGGCTGTTAAATAATACTTACGGTAAAAAAAAGGGACAAACTCAACAGTGAGGGAAGCTGGTTTATACTTCTGTCTGCTCCTTTCAACTGTACTAAGGAAACGTCTGCAATTACATTCAAAAACATACACCAAAGAAATTAGACATGATACCTTTGTCATATTATAAATTCACATTATAAGTAATAAATTAATAAGTAATAAACATAGTAGAAAATGCTGCCATAAATCAGGAGTTACCTTTTGCCTACAGGATGAAAAAGGATAATGAAGTAGCATTTCATCCTGAAGACATGAATCACAGCTAATCCCATATTCAGTCTGCATTTAAAAACACTTAACATTTTACAAAATTGTTTAGTCAAAAAAAATAAAATAAAAAACCCCAGCATTCTCTCATTTAGGCCATGCTTATTGTAACTAAGCCACCAGCTAGAATGCCAGACTTCTTGACCAAGCCATTCTAAATGGGCAGAAAACATTATTATGAGTTCATCAGGCTGGTGAGAACACACAATCAAATTAAAGGGATTTAATTCTACTGCTACACTTATAAACTTATTTTCAAAGATGTAAGTTATCTACACTGTGAACTTCAATAACTTCTTTTGCCCTAATTCAAGCAGGTCTGCCCACCACATTCCTTTTTGGCTTCTTTGTTCTACTAGTTTAGAAAAACAGTCAGTTTTTGGAAGGAGAACATAATGTAAGCACCTTCGTGGTAATCAGTTACAACCAATCACCTCTTGATATATCCTCAAATCTAATTTTGCTTTAACTCTAGTATTAAGAGTAAAAAATATAATTTTTGAAAATTATTTGAATCATATCCAGTTTGAGAAAGCATAACATGTTTCTGTGGTGCAATTCTACTGACTGATGGTTAAAGCTCCCATAAACCAGAGTATTTACAATCCTGTGCTAGTCCACACATACCCTGCAATTCGCTGCCTCCAGTTTCGATATGGATCATACAGGCTTTCACAGAAAGCCAATGCATGTCTCACAAATTCTTCTATGGGGGTCTGATCCTCCACTTCTTTTTCTTTTGTTTTGCTTTTTAACTGAGGAGAAAAAGAAAGCTATGGTCAGAAAATTTCCAGAAGTTGAAAATTTATCTTGATCTCCCCCAGAACAGTTCTGAGCCTACAAATTGTTCCCCCCATAACACTACTACTGAAAGAGCAGATCACATAAAAAGCAGCAGGAGGTATCAGATAGCAGAAATACCGACAAGAATAATTAACCACATACCTGTTGAATGTACAACGTAGTCATGGTGATAACATGGTTTATGTATGAACACATCCCAATTTCTTCCACATTAGCCAAATTCCTGCAAAGACAACATAAAAACCACAGATTGTACACAGTGTACCATTTGAAGCTAGTTCAAACAATGTTTGTTTTAGCATTCTGTCTATATTCATACAAAAGGATACCAGCATTTCAAAAATAGTTTCCAAAAGACTGCACATACTTAAATGTTTATTTCTGTCACCATTACAGAGCTCACGAGTTTTCATCTAACAGGAAGAAAGATTCAAGTCACTCTGCTACAGGCCAATTCCATCTGGAATTTGGGGTTTCAGAGGTTAAGCAAATTCCCAGGACACCCTAAATAGAAAGCTCAGAAATGGCATCTGATAACAAAGACAATAACTTCCACTTTACTAGTGCACACGCTTTCTAAAACTTTAGGAAACACATAACCTAGAAACTTTAAATTTCTCTTTAAATTCTCTGGAGCAAAACAAACCCCTAATAAATTATTTTAGAAAATAAAGCAACAACAACAAAGAATTTCTCAGTTTTGAAGTTACAAAGATCAGATACCAAAGTGATGACATAGGAGAACTTTTCAGCAAGTAAAGGTGACACCAGTTTGTAATTCAGAAACACATTGCCACCACCCACTCTGCTTATATTCAATATTCCAGGGTATTTAAACACTGCCAGCTCTTCAAATTGTTTCAGAGGTAAGGTGAGACAAAGTATTCAAAAACGCTGCTTCAAATACTCCTCAGTAAAGGAGATTCTCTATTATATTTTATCCCCTTCCTCTCTCTAACAGCATTTTGCAACAGCAAACTGAAGAAATAGTGAGGAATAGATCCCTAAAAGCAGTTTATTCATTTGTGTCAACAGAGGTTTCAGAAGGAAATCAGCTGCATGAGTAGTGTAATAATAAGTTTCACAAGCTGTTTATGGAATTATAAGCATGTTAAAAATGTGAAACAGTTCTTCCTGTACAATTCTCTTAAGTTATTTCATAGCTAACAGTTGTTAGAGGACACCTTTTCTTTTAAAAGTGTTTCTTATACAAGGTACATCACATCTTGAATTCCTATAGATTTATCTTCTACAGCTACAAAGAATTTAGTGTTTAAACCCCTTCTATTCCTATTGCAAACATTATTGCTAAGATTATTGCATTGCTCCACTCTCTCTCTTTTATTCCCTCTACCTTTATTCTGAAGATTGTGAGAAGTGTTATTTCTCTATCTACTGGAAGGTACCTAATCACATACTATGTGTCATTAAAATCTGTATTTATAGGCTGCATCAAGATTTCTTAACCAAAACAACAGCCTTGCTTAGGTACCAATTAGAACAAATACCTGCAAAGGATGATAAAGAATTTCACAAGTAAAAGTGACAGAGTCTGCTGCTGCTCTTCCAGGCCATCTGACATTTTCTGGACACACTGTAGCAACTGGAGCCTGAGGACCTGAAGAATGTTATCAGGAAGCAGAGATATTCCTGGTGGAATGTCGTCCACCCTAACGAAAAAAGCCAGACACAAAATTGTTCATCATACATGCCACGCTGCCAATCGATTCCCATGCACTCATGTGGTGTTCCAGTGAAGTTCTGTGGGAAAGGTCACCCAGCTGACACATCAAAAACACTTCCTAATGAGCCACAAAGAAATGTCTGGTGGCAATACACCAGTCTGAGCTTTCTTTTCCCCAGAAATGAACTACATTAAAAAAGAAAAAGTGTTAAAATTCATTAAGTGGCTTCCTAAATCTTTGTGGCCTTAATTGCCACAAAGAAATGGCGTGATCTTCATCAGGTAAAAAGGCAGCCCAGGTTCATCCCAGGTGGCCTGGGAAATCCCCAGGGACAGTCACAGTGGAATGAAACATGAGTACAAAACATATTTGGAAGAACATTTTCTACTTTCTACTGAAGATTAAAAGTGTCCAAATAAATGAGATGCCAATTATTGCATTGTTATTGAAGCCCAGTTGGTATTCATCCACAGTGAATATCACGTCGTTCTTACATAAATTTCAAAAAGCCATATAAAATTATCTTTTGCCTATTGTTTTCTGCAAACTAAAACATTTTTAGAAACACACCAATGAGAACCAAGACATGAAGAAAATAATGGGTTTATTTGTGGTTTAATTCTTTTTTCCAGTGATCCAAAACCAAAGAAGAAAATGACCCAGGAAGAACCATAGGGAAACCTATTTCAATAACAGTATAGAAATCTACAGAACTGTAACAACATTTTTTGGGATCAGAATTGTTTATCCACTGTTGCACATGCTAAAAACAGTTAGCCTTTGGCAGCAGCTATTTAGCCTGACCCATCCTCTATGAACTCTATGAAGGAAAAGGAAGACACAGGCAAGGGCCTTAGAGCTGACAAAAGCCTCCAACACAGCCAAAGCCACAGGAAAGTTCCAACAAAAAAATTCAGCAAGCTCAAACCCTCACTAATATGACTGCTGTGTACATTGCATCTATGTGAGAAAAAACACAAAAAAGATGTGTAGAAATGCAGTGACTGACCCCATACAATATGACTCTATTATTTGAGGAAAATGGGGAACAATCCATTGTTTAGCTTCTAATGTTGAAAAGGAAGCCTTTATAGGAGGGAAAATCAGAGGCCCAGTTTAGTAAAACACCTAGACAGGTGTAAATGACAGAGAGCTCCCATATCCTAGAAAACAAATGTTACCTACACTTATACAACTAGCTACTTCATTCCCTTGCCCCTTCACGCAGTTGTGCAATTTGCGTTTCAGATTGTGGAATTCAGAATTTCAAGGGATTCAGAGCATTGTAACACAAACTTTATAGCCAAGGCTCTAAACTGATAGTGACAATAACCACAAAACTGAGAGCAACTGCTTTTTTTCCAACACAAATGCCAAGAAAGAAATTTTAATTTCTGTGATAGCAACTTCATCCCTCAAGATGCTGGCAGATCCACACTCTCTAGAACTACAAGCATGGTTTCTCATAATCTGATAATTCAGATTCTGATAATTCCCTCTCAGTAGTAGGAAAACTGTAATTTTTGACAGCTGAAATCATATTTCCAGAAGTTAATTCCCTAAAATGGCCAACAAGTTTTTTTCAGTAAGATCATGAAATACTTTACAAGAGAGCAAACAGCATACCCTTCATGCCTCACATCCCAAAGAATGTTTTCTTTGCAGTAGCTGCCTGTGTTGCACAACCCATGAGAATTTAGGAGAGATGTGTGAGACCAGTATGAGAAATCCTAACTGGCATCACACAAAATTAATACACTATAGAGTATATAAATAAATGTAAATATTTATAACCAATCAAGCTTGTTTTCACCCCAGACCAAATTACTACTATACCAACAAAAAACCTTAGATTTAAACAAGGATTTAAATTTGTTGACATGTAGTACCAATTTTTCCCAACCAGAGTCATTGTTTAAGTAAGTACTCCAAAAGGAAGGAAAAAAATTAATATAAAATACATACTCTATCAGACATTGTTACTTGACCGCTGGTACTCTACCTCAAAAATATAAGAAAGAACTTGACACATTTGGGATCCTTTTATTTGTAATTTCCTTCATGATGTTAACATGGTTATGCAGCCACACAAACTCTGTCAGGTATCTGGAAGGGAACTGAACCACCTCCACACTGGAGTCACCTATTCCAGCTCAAACATACACTGGGAACTCTCCTCCCCCAGTGGTAAAAACTGCTGTGGAAAACCAGGCTTTACTTTTGAACAATCACCATGCAACCACACAAACCATGTAATCAGCATTCCCACCATGATTTCTGCATCATTTTTATGTGGGTTTGAAGTCAGCAAGTTAATAAAATATGGGTTCTATGGTACTTCGCATGAGCTTCCTTTAAGCTCCTTTGCTCAAGATCATGCAAACCAAAAGCAGAAAAAAAGTATGACAAACACTCTGGAGGCCTTTGTTATTTTTAAAAGTAATGAATCAAATGACAATTCCTCTCCAATAAGGAGAAAAAATCCTCACACCAGCTGGTAGAGATTTTATCCTTTTTATGGTAAATACATATGACATGGATACATGTTTTGAGGGAAATAACAGGTGTGCTAGCCTTTTGTGCTCAATGATCAAACCATTAGCACAGCTATATTCACCTTTCAGCAAAATCATTAATAACATCATCAATGAGCCATTTCATACAGAGGAGAGGCATAAAGATAGGGTAGAACTGAAGCTGTATAAGTCTATAAGCTGCATAACTGTATAAGCTCTACTTATACAGTCAAATCATAGTGGGTACACTCACACACTATATTTAGAGGTTTCCTAATTCTGTACTGCTTAGCATCTTTCACATTTCCAAAGCAGACTTCAGGAAATTAGATATTCTAATTTATAGGAAAAAAACCCCAAACCTTATGAGTTAAACCAGCAAGTGAGAGTGCCAATTGAGAGTCCTTCTTTCAGGAAGGAAAAAACCCCAAACCAAACCCGTAAGATAATCTTCAAATTTCTTAACTGGTATTTTCTTGGATGCTAAAAACCCCCACATATGTTTTAGATTGACACAAAATATCATGCCTGTAATCCAAAAAGTTAGTTGTGTCCAGCAATCTGTACAAGCCTTCTCTCTAAACAGTTTCTCATTATTTCCTGGCATTAGCCCTTCACTACACAAGATCTTGCAGGCATACAGCTGTAAAACACACCAGGATTCATAGACAGAAAAAAAGAAAAGAATATTGGTGCAATCAGTTTCTCATTTTAGCTAGCATCACACTTTTTTAAGACCAACAGACAGATTTAGTTGTCTAATAAGGAATACAGTTAAACAAAAAAAAAAAAAAAAACAAAAAAACAAAAAAAAAAACAAAAAACAAAAAAAAAAAAAAACCACCAAAAAAAAAAAAAACAAAAACAACAACAACAAAAAAAAAGAGTCCACAGGGTCCTGTGGCCCCTGGAGTCACTGGAAATCAGCATCTGGCAGTTCCACACTGACCTACTTTTTTTTTTCATGGGCCCAGTAATACTGTTTACACAATGTAAAGGCCTGCAATACAAATTGGCACAGCCCAAAAAGATGCCACTTTTCACATGCCTGATTATATCACAAATGCATGTATGGGCAGAAACTGCAATTCTTCATTAATTCTAGTATCGGATCGCCATGGGTTTTCTTATCACAGACATAAAAGCACAGGAAGGATCTGCCTTCATCCCTATGTTGTTTTGATGCTTTTTCTTTGCATCTGTTACACAAATGAGCCTAAATCCACATGGTTCTATTCCTCCAGACTAAGTCACTAATCCTGTCATTAAGCTCAGAAAAACACACATTATTTTTACACTCACTAAAGTCACCATTTATCACAATGAAGATGCTGCTACTTCTCTGCAAAGCTTTTATGTTGCTGAAAAAACCCAGCATGAAAACCATGAACATATATACTAAAAAACACTTAAACTCAGAGTACAAATAAATTAAAAAAACTTAAAATCAAAGTACCAAAAGATTTTTCTCTTCCAGCGTTCATATTTCAATGCTAAGTAGTATGTTAAACGTAACCTGTGTCAAAGGACAAACTTTTCACCTTAACTAAACATAGTAAGATGGATTTTTGACACTAGAAAGAAATAAATTTTTAGAAAGAGCACAGAATTACCTTGAAGGTCTTGCTTACTGGTAATTGCACTATATATTTTGCACTCATATAGGCATCATGAGGAAAATTTTAATACAAAAAGCTGGGAAGTCCAGGTTTTATCTGCTGAGATCCAGTTGCAGCATTCTTCCTTCCCTTGTAACAGTTGAGGCTATCACTTGCACTTCAAACAGGATCTGATCCAAAGCCCATTAAAGAATTTCCATTGATTTCAACAGGGCTTGGAATGCAGCCACATGCAAGGAGCACCATTCTGTGCTTTCAAACACCACTGGTGGTATCAGCTATAATACTGACACCAGTTCTCATGAAGTCTGAATCCTTTAACATTTGGTTTTTCTTAAAATCCCTAGTTCATCCAAGCACCTCAAAAGCAAGAGAAAATATCCAATACCTAAGTTTTTACTCCTCATTTTCAAAGTTAGACATGAAAACACAATCATGATAACACAGCATACAAATTTAAAATACTAAATATGAAACTCTGAAATCAGGCTCCAATAGACTCATGATTATAAGTGGGAGCTTTTGGTCAGCAACATGAGGGAAGTCAGCAACACTCCTACCCTGAAGTCTTCATGGCTGCAAGGAAATCAAGCATATCAAGTCTATAAGTGGTGCATACTTTAATTTTTATATGTTTTCAGCTAAGATATCCAAATCTTTCATTGAGAATTTCATTCATCCTTAATCTTAAAGCAAACTCTGAAATAAAATTACAAATTCTTTAACTATATCTCTTCTGTCACTGCTGATGCAGATAGTAAACACTACTTCATATGCAACATTTAATGAACACTTATTCAAAAGAATTATAGGGAATACAAGGAATAACAATTCTATTTCTATGAACAAGAACAAGAAGTACTCATGCCAATTTCCTAATACAATGTAAATACCAGTATTTGCCTAATTTCAGCATTCCCAACCCAACTTGACCTTCGAATGAATGGGAGTGCCACTTGACAACTAGAAAACTTGCTTTTGTTTAAAGGCAGCACTGCCATTGAAGAGGATTGGGCTCTCAGCCAGGTCTGTTTCAGGTATCAGGGAAAGATAAACAGGTCTGTAATTCTACATACCTTGTTGGCAGCTTCTCAAAGTCCACATCCAGAAACTGTTCATAGCTAGACACAAAACTATCCAACCAGAGCTTCAGGTAATCTGGATCTTTCTGCAAAAAGAAAGGGAACATTAGGCAATACTGCACTCAAGGCCTTCTATCAACAACTCTGTAATACTGCCTCAAATAAAAAGTTTCTATTTAATGCATTTCAATTGGGAGAAAGGAAGGAATACACATTTTTTAATCAAAAGAAAAAACAACCACCGGTGTACTTTGAAATTTTCAGTCACATTGTGCTGATGGGACATTTTTGCACTATTCATTAATTTATGTGTCTCCTATTCTTGGCACCAGTGTCAACCAAAGCATTCTAGCTTTTCCCCTCATAAACAAATCTTATTCTCCAGAGTCATCCATACCAGCTTTACAAACTTACTAAAATGTGTTCTATTCTTGATACCATAGATCTAGTACACAACTCTCCTTATGGCTCATAAAATTAAATAAGAGCCCTAACAGCAGTCCTAGTCACAAAATAATTTCCTTTTTGCTTCACTCATTGGTCAATATGGCAGATAACGGCAGATTAGAGACAGATGGTGTTCAGAAAAAACAATGTAGAAACTATGACTTGCATATTAGATAGCTATTAACAGATTAAAATTATATTTAAGCTTCCTAGTTGTTCCTAGTAGTGTGCAAAGACTGTGTTTGTGACCAGCAGTCCCTTGGGGCTAGACAGTGCCCCAGGAACTAGGACAGATCCTAGACCACTGCAAACCACACAGGGAAATGCTGTCAAAATATGCATTTGAGGTAGTCTTACTTTAGAAGTCATGCTGCTTAATTTTCAAAAACAAGCTGCCAGCCCATAGCTCACATATTCCTTTGCCAGGACTGTGCAGTCTTGTTCATTAACACACATGCACATGGTTCCATTCCACACCACAAGTAACTTTCAAAACAGTTTTAAAATTTTTGCCTGAACTATTAGAGATTACAAATGATTTCTGAATCCATTCCATAATTTATAACATTTTGTAGAAGTTGAAAACATTTTTCTTTATCCTTTTCCCTCTTCTGTATCTCTTCCCTTTTGTTTGTTGCCTTTATACTACCACCGATGTTCCCAAATAAGAGAATCTTTCCCTGTAGAGTTAAGATTGAAGAGCAAACTGTGAATATCTCTAACAAACACACTCTTCTGCAGCAACGTCAGTGTAAAAGAAAGCCACCAAGAAAGACTGACAGAATCCTATTAGTGTATAATAGCTACCTATGAAAGAGCCCTCCACGAGGGAAAGAAATCAAACAAACTCTAAAAAAACCACGCAAACAAAACAAAACAACCTCAGAATAAAATAAACACATAAATCCAGAACCTCAAGTGGTGCAAAGCTCTTCCCAGAGCATCTTTCCACAGCACATACAGGAATTACAAAGCATGGAAACCCCCTTCTCATTCTAAACCTTTACCCTTCTCTGCGTCCCCAAAAACCATCCTCAACTCGAGCAAGAAATGTCACAAACATCCAGACACAATTTACTTCACTATCACTATTAATTATATATAAAATGTGTTCAGGTACTGTGACAACAGGTACCAAATAAAACTCTCAGCTAGATAGATATCTGATTATTCGTTTCCGCTGACTTTACAGCATTTTCTTATTCACTTTTCCCAATTGTCTTACTTCCCCTTCTTCTGCTTAATTCCTCATCTCTCCCTCTTTCATAATCTTTCTTATCCTCATCTCTGCTTTTATTCACTTTTCAATTATTTAAGTAATCACTCCTTTTCTTTTTCTGTTAAAAATTTGTCAAAACAGCATTATGTTCTGAAAGTGGAATGTAGCCTTGTTCTGATGTTTAATATGCACTGAACTACCAAATGGTTAACTAATCTTAAACACACCTACCAAGTGTCCTCAACATGGAATTGCAAAACACAGAATGAACGAAGCAGTTGAGATAAAGAATAATTTCAAGGTTTCCAAGCTACTGCTTTAAGCTACAGAGTTTGTTGGATAATCACAAGTAGGTGAGCACAGAATACACATTTCTCAGGTTCAGACATCAAACATACTGAAAGTCAACCCAAAAGTCAGACAAGAAATAAGACTTGCCTAAAAGAATGATTTAGAAATAGTAGAAGACACTGTCTTCAGAGAACCCAGCTTTTCAAAAATGTTCACATGTTTAAAGCTTTAACTTTCTTGCATTTCACAGAAAGTAATTTTAGCTGCAAGCAAACTATTTCACAGGATCATAAAGACAAGGGAAACCAGGATATCATTTTAGTAATTACAATAGAGCTCAGGCTACAAAAGACACAGCAACTACAGGGAAGTAATGAACAGAAATATTGCCATGTCCATGTGTCCATGCCTCTGATGAAAATGGCCATATACACGTGCAAAAACTGAACTTAAAAGAGACTTTTTCCCTGTTGAACAAACTGCTTCTTCGTTGGCATGTGAAGCTTCTCCTCGAAATCCAACAAGAAATACTAGATTGATTCTATTCATGTTCCCAAACTAAAATTGTTTGTTGACACAGCTCAGGCTCATTCCTACTTGCTAACAGTAAACTTGTGAAAAAAACCTGTTTTTATTGGTTACCATGAAAGATGATGTGCAAATAACAACATTATCTGACTTAAAATTGCTTTAACAAAACTCAAGGATGAGAAAAGGGGAAGGGTAGGGCAAAAGACAAAGTTATATTAAATGCCTGCCTGCTCCTTTTTAATGATGAGTTTCAAGCTTCTTTATCTTTGAACTCCAATGCCTTTGCAAAGCTATCAATACAGACTGGGAATAAGAGAACACTGGCAGACAAAATTTGCAAGAAATAGCACTTACACAGATAGTAAGAGTAGACCACATATTATGAAACAGCCAGAAGTTTTTGCCTACCTATAGAGCACAGCCTGCTCAATTTGCTTTGCCACTAGAACTCTTCCTGCTCCTGGTAAAAACCAAGAACTGCTGTACTGTTTGATTATTCCCTGCAGCACACAATTCAACCCAACTCCCTTCATCTCAATCCCCTGCCAGTCAATTAATAATGTAATATTCGAAGTTATTAAAATAATCAGACTTTATATCAAAATACCAGGTAGCACTACTGGTATGTGCCAGTAGAAAACAGTTTATGCAACAGTTGACTCAGAGTCAAATCTAGAGATTTCAATCCAAGCAACATCACTAACTCAAAACCACTTGGAAAATTATTTTTTTTTAAATCATGAAGGCAAAAAAGTAAACAAGATCACTTAGCAACATGAGAAACACCAAGAAATAGATCTCCATTATACACCAGCTAACAGAGGCATGCCTCCTTTCCAGAAATGAACAAAAATGAAGACTTGTGAAGCAGAAGTTCATTCCAGGAAAAAGTGACAAAATATTTAGCAAATGGGCTACAATTAAAATATTTCATGTAAGTGATGTCAATAACGTTAGAAACAGAAGCTATAAACAGCTTTCAAACTTCAAATCTGGCCCAGGTTCTCTTTTTTCTTTATTAGCAGCAATCATTCCAGATCCTAGGCACCAGTCTCCTGTTGAAAGCTCCAACAAAATCTAGATTTTACTGAAGAAGTTTTAGGAAAGGAAACTGAAAATGGTAAGTGTTACCCTTAGCAAAGTTTATATAAATGTCCTAAAACACAGCTAAATACATACAGCCTTTCTGAAGACCTGCCTATGTGAATCAGATGCATCTTAGATTCTTCCAAACCAAAGGCATCATAGTTTAGGAGAAACAGTGTCTTTTTACAGTGGTTTAATAATTCAAGTTCATAATAAAACCAGGCAGTAATAACAGGTATCAGCTGTTTTGTTTACACTGTGATTTTATGTATAATGCAATTATCCTACCCAGCATCTTTACCTTGAACTGAACTTTTTCTTGAGGTCAGCTTGTCCCACTTAATCTAGAGTTTAAATTTGGTGGAATGAAAAATGAAGAAGTATGTATTTCTGTTAAGTCCTCCCTCCCACTCACCTTTTCAACAATCCTCCACTGTCCCACAACAGAAGTGGTAAACCATATTAACAGCAGAACACAAATTCACCTTAATTTAACATTAATACATTTGCATTCTTCAATGCCACATCAACTTTCCAAGACAGTACATGTTGCAATATGACAAATATCTGTGTTATTAGGTGTCAGAAGAGAGCATCCCACGGGATCCACAATGCTACTGAGGGCAACAAATCACTGAACTGCAACCTCAGCTCCATCTGATTCACTGTAAATTGTGAGCTACTACATCACATCTGTGAGCTACTACATTACATCTGTGGTCCTCCTAAGGAAGCAGCAGAACACCAGAATAAAGCATCATAAATACTCAGAAGCCTTGCAAGCAGCAGAAGCAGCAAAAACTATGGAATGTATTTCCCCTCTTTGAAAATCACCCCTTTGTTATTATTCTGCAGACAGGTAGCTGGAGGCTGTATGTCAGAAAACAGCCCCAAATTGTTTTCTGTGGTGCTGGCTGAAGATGCACTTGGAGAGCACAGTTTATAAAGCAATGTATGCTTTGGTAATACACCATAAGGATAAACTGTGATAAACCAATGTGAGGATTGGTATTCTTTTCCAGCCCCACCACACACATTCCACACACATCCTGTTAGATCAGCAAGAAATCAAGAAGGACATTTTTGATTGGTGCAGAAGCAATAAAAGCAGGAGGAAGCTTCTAAGAGGTAATAAAATGCCTTTCACCAGTTTCAACTTTTCAATTACCACAAGATAAGAAATGCTGTTTTCTGAAACCTTAAAGCCTTATAGGTTACAAGCCTAAGCTTTTCATTTATTTACCTGAAACCTGCCTGGCTTTTCTGCAGGCCAAATTGATGTAATTTATTTGAATAATAATTCACATACAGAAACTGCATGCCTTAAAACTTCTGGAAGATAATTTCCCCACGGCTTGAACTCCAAGAAGGTAAAATAGAACTCAAGTCAGCCATTTCTAGAGTTTTAACAAGGCTACCTTAAAGGTGTCATTGTAACAAAAGTCTATGAAAAAACACTGAAAAACAAAATGAAGAGCCCAGGAATATAAAAGTTCTTTTGTTAATAGCCACAAGTTTGCAGAGGCTCAGCTTAGGCTTCTGAGCTCAGCCCATTGCAATGAATGCCTTTGAAAGGCTCTAGCAGTCACCTACCTGCACTAATGAAAAATAAGTCCTTTGTGCCTATTAAATCAAATGTAGCTCAGAGCAGCTGAAAGTGAAAGTACTTCCTTGTTCCTTCCCTCTCCTTCCCTAAATACCTCTGGTTTTCATTAAAAACCGAACAAATAACCCAACCCAGCACAATGACACACCATCCTTCAGGCCTTCATTTCCCAAGATCCTCTCAGCACAATAAGAGCTGCTACAGCTCTTTACACTTTAAAAAAAAACCACTGCCAGGCCTGAGCAGCAGAGTGTTTCTAACAGGTACTGAAAATAACCTCAAAAACCACTCCATAACACACTAAACCCATTTCCTATGAAACAGCCAGAGGAGGGTTAGGTTGGTTTTTTTTTTTTTTCTTTTCCAAAATAGTTAGTACAATGCTAGAAAGAAAAAAACATTTGCTAAATAAACCCATTGTACTGGTCCCCAGTATGCACTGCAATACTGTGACTAAATTCTGCCAACTAATTACCAAGATTCCCATGGAGTGTTAACACTTGCAATTTGGATGTATAAACTCTAGAAAGGCTGTTCTTACACACGGTGTTCTTCACCTTCAGCACTGAATCATGTTCAGGCAAAGCCCATAGCCCAGTGGGGATGTACTCTGATGCCCTTCAGACAGACAGGACTTTCTCTAAGGCAATGAAGTGAAAAGAAACCACAGCCAAAATCTACACTAGCTTGGGAGAGGATCTTGTCTGAGATACACTGAATTGTCTGGAAATTACCTTTTCTAGTCTCTATGAAAATTGACTAAATGAATGACAAAAATATTCTAACATGCTCTTATTCTTCAATCTATGCAAGAAGGTCACAATAAGTGTTCGAATCACTGTAACATTTTTTATATCCATTAAGAAGCCAGGTAGTACAAGTCTTACAGCTAGCTCTCAGTTAAATGAAAACATTTTACACAAAACTGGCACTGAAGTCCTCCCAACCTGAAGTCTTCAGCCCTGTGCCTGTACAAGTACATTCACCCAAGGTTTCAAACCAACACTGTTTATGTATTTATATGAAGGGTTTATTTTAGATTTAGTAGTAACTTCCATTTTACTAAGGCTTCAGGCAAAGAACTGGAAGGGCAAAGCTCAGTATAATTTTACAGATATGTTCAGGAAGTATTAGTTGCTAAAACAAAAGCTGGATCCACCCGAGGCTCTTGGCAGGGTCACATTCCATGCTCTAAAGGCAAAAATTCCCTGCAGGGCAGTTCAGAGTCCAGCTATCAGACAAGCCCGACTTGTTGGACAAGGCAGTTGTTTGAAGTCGTTAAATTTAACATGCAGCCATCAAACAGCCAGCCGGGTCTGACTCCTGTGCTAGCTCTCAGTCAACCTTCAAAGTGGATTTCAGCTTAGAAGCACAACCATAAAATCTCACTGGCACTGGCATTATCATAAGTAATCCCCATCCCCAAGCATTTTATTTAAAGTAAGAACAATCCTTTGGTGTCAAGATTGAATTAGACTTACAAAATGTAACATTAGGAAACTAAACATGAAACATTGCCTGTAGATCACTGGTGAGTTTACTCATCTTTAAATTAATTGAAGTAGTCTGCATAATGCAGAATTGCAGAATACTTCTCAACACTGTTTGAAATAAACTATTCATTTGGGAATTAGAAGATTTGTGTTAAGGGAGCCCTTTCCTCTTCATGTTTTCATACATAAAAGGCTACATTTCCAGCATGAGAACTCCTAGAAGCCTTTACTCTGCAATATGACACAGTGCCTATGCTTTTTGTGAACCTTTCATATAAAATGTCAAAATAAAACCTGAAAAGCTTTGTTATAGCAGCAACACCACAGACAGAATTAGTAAAAAACTTCAGGATAAACCATTGTAAATTGGCATAACTGCCTTGCTAAATTCAATCAATCAATTCTAATTGACTGGGGAATCACCTTTGGGCTCAATTTTCCATTATAATCAAAATACTGTTTTTTGAATCAGTGGATCCAAAAGAAGAAAAGTTCCTGGCAAGCAACTATAAATTTCCGTTTTCAACATCCACACAAGCATTCTGTTTCATTTCCAGAATTAAAAGCAAAAAGGGATGGACTGGTGATGCTTTGTTTTATAAATGGAAGCTGCAGTGAATCATGATAGAAACAACTATTTTGGGACAAGTTAGAAGTTCTCTTTAGAATAGGGATTTATACCAAAATAAGCCTATAGCTGTCAATCATGATAAAATTTAGCTCAGGTTTAGTATTTTTCTTCTCTTCTCAACTTTAGGTCAAGTTTAGTATTTTTCTTCTCTTCTCAAAACAAAAAATATTTTTAATCTTCTAGTATTGCCTTAAAGACAATCCAAGTAATTTATTCATTTTCCTTTTTACTTCAGATCTCCAACAAAACTGGAAAAACAAAATGAAAGAATTTTTTTACTAAAATAGAAGTAAAGCCTCTACTTTTCTTTCTCTTGCCAATTTTATTACTGCTGTTGTTTTTGAATGATGATACAATTACAACCTTGTAGCTTGAAACTGGCATGTGTCTGATGCCATCCATAGGATGAATCCAATTAATGTGAATTCAGATTTTAATGTCTTCACATTTGACAGAAAGCACCACCAGGCAAGCCCCATGTACAAGTTGGTATACCCTATTTCAGCCTTTTGGAGTCCAACACACAGAATACTTATCAGGAACTTACCATACTGTAACATATTTCATTCTATTAACATTCAATTTTCCCACCAAATTTGGCATTGTGAACCAACTGGAAGCTGTATTTTAAGGGGAACAAGAAGCATCCTAAATAACTCAAAGATAACTGAAATAACATGATGCCAAAAGTCTACAGTGTCAAGATTAGCCTAAATTTAATGAAAATTCAAACTATACCTTACACAAGACTTGAACTCTTAACTGCTTATAAACTCCAAATTTTGCCATTATATGACATGAGAAAAAGGCTGAATTTTAGCACCAACACACACAAAGTCAGCTTTTGCCCCACTGAGTTTCTAACTTTCAATATAGTGCAAGAGAATACAAGTTTATCACAGAAAGGAAGCAGGATGGTGCTACAACAGTAAAAGATCAGCCTATTTCACCATATCAACAGCTAAATATTGGCTTGCTATGTCTTCCAGCAGATAAGGCTGAGAACTGGAATACAGCTTAGCAAAAATAAGTCTTTGTTTCAAAGACAAAAGTATTTGTTTCAACGTGTCAAGTGATTATACCAAATTAAACTAAAACCAATTTCTGTATCATTAGCTATGTATTTAACTATTTGGTTTTGCCTCCTCAGTCTCACCTGGCCTTACTTAGCATACTGAAGCTGAACTATACACTGAAGGTATAATTTATGTATAGACTGAAGGAGTACCATTTAAAATCCCCAAATTCACTTTTCAAAAGCACACTTAAAAAAACTCCTCAAGAACTACAGCATAGCAGAATATGGGTTACTTGCCCAAATGCTGTTTGGCATCCACTGCACTTCTGCTGGTTCAGTTTTAAATGACCAGCACAATTAACCAGAGCCAGAGATCTGTAAATAACACACTTGTTTTCTATACCCTGCCTTACCCCCAAGAGCTTTACCCACTCACTATGTATTTAATATCACTTATTCCCATTGCTTACTAAAGGCAAATGTAATCCTCAATCATAAATTGGATTATGCTTTAAATATCAGAGAATGCATCAACACACACAAACATCTTATCAGCAGAGAGAACTCACAGCTAATGTTCAGATTTGCAGATACTTGGAGAAGCCTGAGATACCAAACTTGAGACAGGGTTTATGAGGAGAATAATCAAATACAGTTTTCATTTCTTGGTGCTCCCTGTCATATCTCCCATTGTCCTCCACTGCAGCCTCCCATTTAGTAGAAGATAAATTGGAAAAGTTAGACTTGAGCAAATTAGTGGGTTTTTATAAGAAAAAAGGGGCTTATTGGTACTGTTGAGATGTGCATGTTTTGATATTTGTTCCCATATTCACATATAATTCTTTCAGCAAGAAAAGCTCAGTAATTAGAGAAGCTCTTCTCTCTCCTATAGCAGCTGTTTAACCTTTCTGAAGCCTGTAAATATTTTAACAGTGTCTACTGACAACATTTGGATTCAGGCCTCGAGCTCCAATGCTGTTCAATGGGCAGCTAGCAAGCCTTTCTCTCATTTCAGAATCAGCACAAACATACTGCATATTTGAGTTGATTTGGCAATATTCTCTTACCAGGACACACGTCATCCCCAGACCTGCCCAGCTGACCAAGTTAAAAGAGCTGTAACTCAGACACACACAACAATGCAGGGTTTGTTAATTTCTCTCTATATTAGAGCATCAACACACACAGAACCAGAAGCCTGTGCTCATAGCTTTGTGATATATCGTTCCATTTAAGAGACACTCAATTCTTTCACATCAGTAAAAGCTTGATCTGAATTAATATTTGTTGGCATGTTCAGAACTGGATGTTTTTTACTGGTTCTGTAAAGTGCTGATCCACAAACCCATAGACACACGGAAATTCTAACCTCATGTTGGACTCCACTAAAACCCTGAATCTTACATCAAGAACATCAACAAACCTGAGACTCTACTTTGTCCAGCAGTAGCAGCTACATATATGTACTGCTACTTGTATGATAGAATGAGCAACAATAATTTGTTCCCAGCTTGTAAAATGTTACGGGTTTCTTACATCTTTGCCTGTTTAGATTTATCTGCTGCGTCACTGCAACCTGAAATCTGCATTCTCTGTGTCAGTCTCTGTTCTGTGTCTGAACAACTACCAGCACAAGGTCACCCGGGCCCTTAATTAAGGAAGGAAACAGCCACTCCAGAGACTGATGGCTCATATACTGATGTCAGCTATTTATATGAGAAGTTCTATATTTGTCAATACCAGAATTATGTTAGTTCTTGGACTAGGAGACAGCTCTTTAAATAGCAGTTAATTCAGAATTAGACCAACTGTTGTTAATTCAGAAGACCAACTGTTATCTCTATCCATTCTTAGTTCAGCCTCTTGAATAGAGACAAAGATATTTTTGTCACCACATGGCCACAAGTGACTTGTGATATGTTCTTCTACAAGTTACAGTCCCTAGGAACAAAGAAATTTACTTACAACAATCTACAGAAAAGATATCTTACACAGCAATTCCTTATAAGACTTCACTAGTTTCAGCAGAGGCATGAATTCACATGACAGTGAATTACTAAAAACTACTTTTACTGAGCACTTGGTTTGCTCAAATTCATCTAAGTGTAAGCTGAATAATTCTTTATCAAATCTAACAAAGGCAACATATAGCAATGTGATCTGTATCACTGACAAGTCAGCAACTGCACAAGAAGGAAGAAAAGGGCAAGCCAAGCCAGGATGAGATCACATTTGGGATGCCATGGCCAGTGCTTCACACAGGGCTTACAATTCAATGTCAATGATTATTATATTCTTGTTGAATTACATGCTTCTCAACACAGCAAAGCACAATTTGGCTAAAGGCACATTTCTTTGAGAAACAATGTTACAATATTAAATGAGAAGATATTTATAATATATAGATATCCCTCACTGTGACAGAGATAAAACTACAATTGTAGTGTATTATCCCAATACAATCAGATTTTGTAAAACAAATGAGAGGTGCAGCACAAGGTAAGAAAGCACATTTGAGATAACAGCTCATGCACAGGTCTGCTGCTCTTAACACAGCAAGGGATGTGACTGTCTCAGCTCTCTGCATTAGTAAAGACCAGATCATTATGATCAGCTAACACAACCAGTCCTGACTGTATCAATGACACCAAGGCTGAACATTCCCTCTTTAAAATGAGAAGCACAGACTCCAAACTCAATGATTTCAAGGGAAAGCTCTGAGTGAAGAACATTCACAGCTTTCCCTTGAAATCATTGTGTCATCTCACAGGAAAAGGCAGTGTTTAAATGAAATCAGGTCTATATTGAAGACAAGAGTGTAAGAAAAAGCTCAGAACCATTGTGGTATCATGAAAACTGATGTGAATATGGCAGTTAAGCGCTTGCATTAATGCCTTTGAAATCCCTTTTGAAGGCAATTAAGATCTCTTATTTTCACAGATTAGAAAAAATCTCCATATAAAAGGTTATCTGAACAAAATCCAAAATACCAGAAATCCTGACATGCTTTATGTCTAAGAGTCTGAAATACCTAACAGAACAACTGGAGATGAACTACATATACTTAAAGTCTTACAGATAGGACAAAGACTGAATCTCTTTAATTTGAATCCGCAGCAAAAGCTACTTCAGAGTATAAAGAAACAGAAATAAATTTTCTATACTGATATAAAATTAATATCTAATAAAAGGTTAGTCAACCAATATTACAATAGTAATAGCAATATTACCATAGTAATATTGCAGCCATGACAGTCTAATGTTACAATACAAAATTGGTATTCTAATATCTGTCACATAAACCCAAAGAAGTCACAGACACACATGGAAGTATGTCCTTTTCTTCTACCTCATGGAGCTCTACTCCTGCTGTACACTTACATTAGTAAAGCATTTTCAGCTATCTGCTCCATATGCACTTATATAAGGACTGTTCCATGCTCCTCTGTAGGTTATTGAAGGCTTTTAACTATCAATCAACTGGAAAAAAATGTTGCTATTTTACACAATTCAATTATCTTAAAATGCTCATTCAAACATCTGGATGAGAAGACAGCAGTTTACATTCATATCAATATTTGAATAAAGGCATTGTACATTAACAGTTCACTGAACAGAAAAACATCCCCGAACCACTAAAATAATTTGAAACTGAAAATCATCAGGAAGTTACATCCTTAACAAGGCATTCTATGCGGAAACTTTAACATTAACAAATTGAAAAAAAGAAAGGAAAAAACCAAAACCAACAAAATACTCAAGACAAAAACAGATTTAGGCTGTGAATAATACAACATGGTAACAACCCCAGCGACTCAAATCTAAATTTTACTAAATCTAAAGAAGTTTTAAACTGCTTCCATGCAACATCAGAAGCATTGTAAATCAAATGTGGCTACTACTTTAATCTGTAACAGCAGACAGCAATCTGTAGCTTTTAGGGAAACAGAAAGAGAAAAAAAAATCCAAAACCAAATCTCACCCTTAGATTAGAAACTGCCAGATGAAAACAACTGAATACCAACTAAAACCAAACTCTTGCAGACACCCAAACATTATCTTAAAAAAAAATTAAAAATTTTAAAATTTTAAAAAATTTTAAAAACCACAAACAAAAAAAAAAAACAGAAAAATTAAACCATCTCATACATGGCGTCTTCCAAAGACTGCTCCTGCAAAGGCCCTGATTAATGCTGCTATCTGCCCGTATCTCCAATTCCTCAACTGCACAAGAAGCAATGAAAATGGAGAAATGCCTTCCTAGTGTTACTTTGCACAAGTTGCAACTGACACCTGATGCTGCCAGAGATGTCAAGGGATCACAAAGAACAAAAGTCACGACCCAGGATAGATGGTAAGATGGTAACACAGCATTATGTAGCACTTGAAAGCTGTGAAAAGCCTTGCTGCTTTAGGAGAGGGTGCTGTATTTAAAAGATTATCACGAAAGACCCGATTATCAAAAGACAAGACCATTAGCAACAGTCGGAAGCATCACAAAGGAGTAGCTTGGATTTCACTGTTTCTGTAGCTAACAAGCAAAAGCTAAAGCCACATATTTGGAATTTGTGGTACAATAAATAGGAATTTATTGTGCCTTACTCAACTGTCACTCTCCAGCCATTTTCCAGTTTGAAGAATTTGCCTAGCTTTATTTCCCAGGATGTCATCCAGGGACAATCACTGCAGTGCAACATACTACACTTCACTGGGCAGGTATAAACACTTCACTCCCAGCTATAAACAACTTTTCTCTAAACCACTATATCCTATCACTGGTAATTATTGCTACACCTTCCCATTCTGCTAGATGCTCTGAGAAGAACAAGCACGATATACAGTTGTTTCCAAGTGGACTGAATAAACTAATTTACTTTAAGGCCTCCCACATTTTACATCCCAAGATGGAGACATAACTTTTTCATCTGCTTTTAACTTCACCAAGCTTAATACTCTAATTCTGGATCCATGCCTCAAGCAGAATAAGATATCATTTTAACCTGAACCAGTTGAGAGATAAGGAAAAAACCACTATTTTGTGCCTAACACTTCTTGAAAAAGTGAAGACTCCCTTTTTTGATCACTTCAATTGCCATCATATGTTGAAGACACTCCATTTTATTTTTAAAATACATGTTTTGTTACTTAGGAACAAGCCCTTATCAACAAACAAATTCATTTAATCATGCCCTTAATATATGGGTCTGAAAGAAAAAAGGCCAAAAAAAGTCACTGATAGCTAATGAGGAGACTGAACATAGGAAAAGATTATTTATTTCAAACAGCCCATCCTCTGCCACCTGAGATCTGAGTAGACTGTGGGCATATCATTCCCATAAAGAAACTGAACATCCCCTAAGTGATCTAAACTACACATTTTAAACAGCACTCCTTCATGCAAACTTCCTGCTATGAACAACATGGAGATGGATAGCACACAATCTGAACGAAAGGTTCCAGCAAAGGGGAGCAGGTCCAAGACAGAAGAATATTTTAAACAACAAGGGAGGAAAGAGCCAAAGAACAGCCAATCAAAGAAATTCAGAACTTGGCTCATCTCTGCTGCCTTAGTGTCTCCCAAAGCTGAGTCAAGTCTGGATTCTCTGAGTGTATTCCAAGTGCATTTGTTCCTCTCACATCGATGAAGTCACTAGCAAAACATCCATCTTCTCCAGTGCTACTCCACTTCCTACTGCCGTTATCATTACTACAGTGGTTTAAAAGGCAAAGGTTCAACCCAGCAGATCACCCACACGGGGAGCACTAAGAACTGGTACCATGCTGTTATGCTTGCACTAGGTTTAACAACACGTAGAGGATTAACGGCGTACAAAAATTAGGAAACAATACAATTAAGACAAGTACTTTGTGCACTCGTGTTAAATGGTCTGTACATCTCACATTCTCTAGAAATGAGGTGGGAAGAACAAGGGAAGGACTGTTCTACTCTTAATGTCCTACTGGAATGGAGACTTAAAGAAACCGAAATACAAACGAAGCATGAGACTGCAAAAACGCAAAACAAAACCAGAGAATAAGGCCATCAAAAGCTACCCTTGCCACTGAGCCCCTGTATGACAGTAGATCAGTCCTTTCCTCCACCTTTACAGCTGTTTTTTGTATGCTACTTATTTTACAGCTACCTATTCCGATAATCTGCAATCCAATTTCTCTACATACTCGGCACAACCGGCAGCAATTAGGATATGTGCTTTCAACACATTAGTTGCTTTACACTATAAAATGCAAATGGAGGCAGGACAGCACTTCTGCATTATTTCTGCCAGGTGAAGGAAATTCATTACTAACGGAGTATTGCAGATATTATGGCAATAGCCAGCAAAAGCAGACTCTGAAGCAACTTAATAAATCTGCTCTTTGGGAAGGATTTTGCTAAAAACGTTTAAATAAAACTGAAGATGTTCAGAAATCAGTAAGTAAAAAGCTAAACACTAGGCAGCACTGAATTAAATTAATACAGTACAACTTAATTGCTACAAAATGAAGATTTATGTAAACGTGTGCATTCACATAGTTAAAATATATAGCTACAATAACTGCTTAAACTGACCCACAAACACTGCAATTCTCAAACATAAAAAAGACCAACTTGAACAGCAAACCATGGGATGAGGCTGTAAATAGTCTAAGAAGTGCAATTACATCCTTTCAGAGGCTAATCGTGTCTATGCAATTTCCAAGAAAAAAGATGTTACAATTTAAATACCTGACTACCAAACAAGAGAGGATATAAGCAAACAAACACAAATATTTACCTTATTGCAGTAAAGCATCCAAAGCTCATACAGTCTCTCTCGGGATGCCATTCCTCCCCTTCCTCTTCCCGTCGATCCCAGCTACTTTTCCCTTCAAGATCCTACCATGCTGAGCTCCCAGATGCTTTTTCCACAGTTTTGCTTTATTATTAGTTATATCATAACCCGAGAAGAAGGCAAGTAACAGAGTCTCAGTCTCTCCTTTTCGAGGAAACAACGAGGTGCAACACAAGTAACTGCAGACAAGTGTCAAGCATGTCCGTTCTTCGCCAGCGTCGCTTCGGTTTTAATCTCTGAAAGTGAAAACATACGCTTCAGGCCTTTGGTGGAGGGAGGAAAACAAATCCGCACTTAAAGCCCACAGACAACCTGGGGATTGGGGCGGCGGCAGGTCGCACCGCTTTGCTCTCTGTCACTATTGCCGGTGACGGAGAGCTCTGCC
>NW_005054298.1:22662331-22681309 GCF_000277835.1 Geospiza fortis | reverse complement strand
CGGGGGCAGGGGCAGAGCCCCGGCGGAGAATGCGATCGTCAGCCGGCGGCGCCTCACCCGCAGAGCCGGCGTTCCTGCCCGGCCTGTGCCCCTCGGCCGCACCGGGAGCGTGCCCGTAAAGAAATCAGCATCCCCATCCTGAGCACCTCAGGAAACCTCCGCACTGCTTTGCTTCATAAGTTAATAAAGGTTACCAAGCACATACCCGCGCTTTACATACGCTCCAGAGAGGCCTACCAGCATAGCCTGCGGAGCATGGATATATCCATACATGCAACCTGCTGCCCCCTACCTTGTATGCAGAGCTTGCGTAGGACTAAGGAACCAAAGTTAGATTTTGTCAAAAAAGTTAGATTTCCAAAGGAGAAATGCAAAAAGACATCCCTCAGCTTGTGAGTGGCGCTGCCCGAGCACACCGGCCTGTGCTGCCGCAGCCGAGGCACTGCACTCCAGTGAAGGACCTTCCTCCTGCTCCTTCAATAACAGGATCTGCTTGACATGGTTCCCCAGGGAATGGGCTTCCCTCCGTGTCCTCCTGCTCCCTTGGACAGTGAGGCTGGAAGTTAATGTTGTGTCAGACTCCAAAGCAGGGAGGAGGCAGTTTAAGAGGCATGGGGCATCTCTCTAGCTTGCTGGGAGTCCTGCAGCTTTTGACCACAGCCCTGGTCCTTCTGCCACTGGATCGTCTCCTCACTTGGGTTCATACAGCTTCATGCAATAAAGCATTGCCATTCATTGATTACTTTCAGGGGATTTTTATATCTTTGCAATGATTTAATACAAGGTTTGGAAATCCTTTACAAAGGAATTGACTCTGCAATATCATTGTAGTGTCTGCTACATTAATTTTTTCTAGGGATGGATAAGTATCCCCAAGAGCCAAAGACAGATTGAGATACGTTCCTGCAACAAGCCTTTGCATATTTGTCTTGTTTTTAGAATATCGTTGAAGTTTCCCTGGAGAAATTCAAGAGCTAATCTGTGCTTAATGATGTTTCATGTAGATCATCACTGTGGGAGTGGTAGAAGTATCTTTCCTGCAATATCTAAACATAGTATCTAGCATGGATGGAGGGACACTGACAAAAATGAGCCTGTAAAATTATTTTTAGTTGTGTGATACATGTGTTCTGATACTTGACGCTAGCCACAATATTCTGCTGCCTTTAGGATGTAACATAATTTTTTCCATCAAGAAAAAAAATAGGAGCTTAGAGTCTAACTCTGTCCCCAGGGCAGGATCTGCTGAGCTTAAACCACCCTGGACTCCCTTTGGTGAAATGTGTCAAGGAAAAAAAGAGAGCCTGCCTCCTCCCTGAGAGACTTAGCTCAGGGCTTGAGGTACTGCTGGGGGCTCCTCCCTAACAGCCAACCTGCATCACCTTTCTAGCAATGCAAACCACTGTTATTAGGCCCTTCTGCAGTAATTCGATGAAAGGAAGCTCTTTCTAGCAGGTCTTTTGAGTTACAAACTCTTATCACATTTTTTGCAGCCTTTTCAAGACTAAACAACAGCTTATTTCAAATTTCTCTTAGAACTTGGTCCCTTTGAAGAAGTCAGGCCCTAGCAAAGCCATGTAAAAATCCCAACCCTCCCTTCAGATATTGCTCTGATTTTTTGCATTGCTGACTCCTGTAAGAGCAGCTGCTCCTACACACACCAGTCCTGCAAGAGCCTTCAATGAAGCAATAAAAAGCCATCCTCTGACAGAAATGGGAGACTCCTCCCTGGCTAAGTGCTGCCACCCCCGTAATTCGGATGCTCCCAGACTATAAAGCAGCCATTTTCCACTCTGCTGGAGCTGTAGCAATGTAGTTATTTTAGTGGGCCTAGGCAATCAGTGCTGCTTGTGTAGGCAGATCTTGCCTTATATAGGTGCTCTAGATGGAAACGAAAGCATTTGTGATTTGCAACAGAACAGTCGGTTCCTGTGTCATTCAGGGTGAGTAGTCTCCTGGCCTGACCTTCTAGAGGTTTTCCTAAGCCAGAAAGCTCCCTGTAAGGTTGTTGAGGTGACTTTGGGGTGTCTGCATCACTGGGTGTATGTCAAGTTTAGTCTTTCCCTGTAAAGACAGACATTTAGTATTTGCCATGAGTTTTTTCTTACATAGATGTATGGGCAATAATGGGAGAGGTCAGTGGAAAAAGTGGCTTACAGGTTTGTCTCTGCAGGAGGAGTATAATTCTAGGTGAATTTATATTTCAGTGTACTTACCTACACAAATACTCAGCAAATGATATGGAAATCAAAGAATGGAGGAAGGTGTAAAGAGAAGCCTTGCCAGCTATGGATGGGTACTTTAAAATGTGAGTGTTTATGGATTGCTTCAGCTGTGAGATAATTGTTAGACTTTTCATTACCTGCTCTTCCATAATTATATACCAATTGTTTAATGGACCTTGAACTGCCAGGTAGGCAGTGTTCATTAGTATTTCATTGTCCCTTAGCTGCTGTCTTGTGGTAACTATTTACAACAGTGGTTATTTCTCATACTTTGTTTATTACTTTGGGTTTTAATGTCTCTCATCAGGAGCCATAAATTAGTAACTCAGTCATTTTACTGTGGAGTGAACGTGTTTGTCAGCAAGTCCAGGTAACAGAATGGGTAGAAAGTAGGGTGTGGATAAGGAGAAGGCATTAATTTTGTGTTGAGGAAAGATTTAACAAAAAATGGACTACACTGGATTGTAACTTTGAGTCCAGGCACCTCTGAAGTGGCAGGAAAAGCCACATACCTTATGATACTGCTTTTGTAAAATTATGCTTATTTTCTGTGGATGCAAATGAAACAGGCAAAAATCTACATTTGACTTTTAGATATTCTCAGGCCTGTTGTTTAGCCCTAAGGCTTCTACTGAAACCAAGACCCAGACCAACAGAAATCATGCTGAGATGAATGTATGGCAAAGCTTTTAGCTGAGTTTTTTTTGATGTCTTAAAGCTAATGCTTTGTTTACTAACAATAAAGACCTGAAATAGAAATGGACATAGAAATTAGCTTAGAAAGGAACCTGCCCCTCAATTATTACACCTTTTTTTTTTTTTTTTTTTTTTTTTTTTTTTTTTTTTACAAACAGGCTCTTGCACAGAAGCAAGGAGTAATCTTTACAGTGTAAGTAAACAAATGGCCTTGCGGTTGCATGTAAAATTTCCGATATCAAAATACCTTTTGCTGAATATAAAGAAATAAGACTTTTTACTTTTTGGATGCTAGTTTCTGGACATTCAAGCCAAAATAACTTGTGATTGGATTTAGTGTGGCTATTGGAAAGAGGCAAGCTGGTCCTTGTAAGAGTCCAAGGTCTCTGTGATGATGTTTTGCTGAGGGTGATTTGAATTTCTCTGGCTATGATTGCCAGATGAATTTGCAATTATTCTGTTACTTAAGTCAGCAAACCTAATGTTTAATTTTCCTTCTGTGACTATATTCACTTTGTACCAGAGGTAATTCAGAGCTTTTTAGTTGTTTGTAAAATTTGAAAATGGGAAGGAATTTGTTTGCCTCTTGACGTATAAACTGGTATCTAGGGATTTCAGTTATTTTCTTTCAAAGTGTTGGAGACTGGCCACAGCTAAAGCTGGGTGGTGATGGTCTGACTAAAAGCATTAAGTCCCCCTGCCTGCCCTGCTTTCAGATATGCAGGGTTAAGCCATTCAACAGACTTAAATTCAGAAAGGAATTTTCCCCAGGGTAGCCTGGGACCCTGGTGAGTATTTTTGTCCTTGCCTGTCCTTTCTGCTTGTTTCCACAGGGGGCCTTCAGTATAATGACTCCACCGTTGTCAAAGGCTCAGGCAGTGATTTGATCACTTCTGTCCCCTTTTTAGTATGGGCTCCCTTAAGTTTGCAGCTGTGCTAGGAATGTTCTTGTGGGGGTACCTCTTAAAGACCCTTTCAGGCTAAATAGATAGTATGTGTTTATATGCTTTGATCTGCCTAGGTTCTTAAGCAAACAGTGAAAATTCAAGATGAGAGTTGACTCTCAGGACTGCCCCTCTCCTCTGCTGTCATTTAGATTAGCTGTGCAAGAGCTAACATGTAGATTTGTGCTACAGCTGTCTTTCTTTTGCAGATGCTTGAAGGCACCAGTTGTTACTGCACAAGATTGCATCATAAAAATTGTTCTCTTTCCTTCACCAAACTGAGTTCTCACTCAAAGTAAGCCATCCTTTTCTGTACAATCTCAGTGCCAGGGATCAGTGAAGTTACCATACTTGCACTTCTGATCATTCTGTTTTAGTTAAGAGGGTATTTAATTAATTATTTCACTATGTTGCAGTGCTCAGCAGTATGGATCTGCAGCGTGATTCCTGAAAGCCATCAGTGTGTCGGGAAAAAACCAACATAGCAAGACTGAAGGATGTGTAGGGGTTAGTAGTTTCTCTTGATCTGTTTAAATTTAATTCCCTCTTAGCTGAGCAGGGTAAGGTTGTCTCAAGGATGTATGCTATAGCAACTTGGAGCCTAACTTCTCTTGGTTTGGGGAAGAAGGCAAATGAAGGGAAGTAACTAAGGGAAAATGGGCTTAGGAAAGCTCTAACTTTCACTAGAGGTGGAGTTATTGCAAAATATTAGTACCATAGCCTCCCAAAAGTTAGATGTTGGCTGCAAACACACTGCCTGCTTCTGAGTGGGATGTAAAACCAAAGAGGTGCCCTTGTGAATATCCCAGGTACTTGGCTAGCCTAACTCCTGAGCACAGAAAGGGTATAGAGACCTGAATGATGGCTACTGTTGTAAAACTTGAAATGAAGTTTTAAAGATTCTGCAGTGGAGTGTAAACAGTGTGCTGTTAGAGTATGTGAGAGACTTGTGGGGGCCCACTTGCACACTGAACTGGTTGTAGAAGCCTTAATATAACAGGTCTCTCTTTTGGTTCCTAAACTCAGGCCCTGGGGAAAGCAGCTACTTCTGTGGTGTGGAGGGTCATCATGAGTTCATGCCTCCAAATGGTGTGAGGTCCTGGCAAAACAAAAGAGCACAGTGTAGGCCTTGAGCTGGAAGTAGGAGCAATTCAATCCTGTGCTGAAATCTGGATTTAATGCCAAATGGTAGCAGGATTGTTGGGTGTTTCTTAATCATGAAGTGAATAAGCAACTGAAAGATTTATTTTGCTACCTGTAGCATTTTAAATAGTCATTGCTAGAAATAATTTTTAGTAATAAACTTGGTAAATACTGTAAATGCTTTGCTCTGTCTTAAGCCATCCAGTGTCACAGCTGGAGGCTTGGTATGCAATATTTCCATGATGACACTGTTTGCTGTCAGCTTGCCAGTGTACTCACAGAAGAAATACTTCTGTGAAGGCCATTGCTTTTATGGGGCAACTGAAGATGAAAGGTACATCCTTCCATCAATTCAAGCATGGAGTAAGCCCATGGGCTCAATTACAGGGGGAGTTGGGGATTTTCATAATCATAAATGAAGAAATTTTTTCTCTGAGGTCTGAAAGTTTTTGTTGTTGTTGGTTTTGTTTTTTTTTTTTTTACATTGAAGCCCACACAGTGCTGGCAGTCAGGAGAGATTTCACCTTCAGGAACTATTGATGGCCTGTGCAGTTGGAACATTGATAGATCATGCAGCAGCTGGTTGCCGCTTTATCAGGAGTTGAGGAAGGCATGCAGGTCTGATGGGTCTGTGGTGGTGTCACAGGAGCAGCCCTCAAAGAAAGATATCTGCAATAAAACAAAAGTACTCCCAATTGCACTGCAAAGTATTTGAAAGCTGGCTGGGTTTTGCCTAGGTTGTACAAAGCAATCCAAAGACCGCCAGGGTCCATAGGGACACTTCTTCTGAGCCCTAGGACTAGCAAAGGCCTTATATCCATTTTCTGTAGGATGTGCAGATCATTACTGCTGCCTTCCTTCCTCTTCCTTTCCACTAGAGAATGGTGGATCTCCCTTTGGGACTCTGAAAGTGAGGAGTGACTGTTATCATTATTTCATGCTGAAAGTATACTGTTAGCAGCCTTTTGACAAGATTCAGGGAGCATTTAGAGAAAGTGAAACCCTATTTGCTCTTTGATAGCTCTGTGAATGACTTCTGTTTATCACAAATTCATTCAACTTGGTGCCATCTCCTGCTCCCAGTCCTGAGTTCCTAGAAATCTTCTGTAATGTAGAAGACAGACAAAGAAGGAATAATTCCACTATATCTGAATCGTGCTGAAGCTTTCACATCTCTTAATGATACTGGGAAAAAACAAGACTCTCCTGTCCAACCCAAGTAAGCCCACTGAGCACTTTAGGTCTGCTGGACTGCCAATCTTAGGAGCAGTAAAATCAAGTTAGAAATAATAAATTAAGCAGTACTGATTGGTGATATTCCTTACATTTGTTTGATATAGGTTATTTCAAACTTATTTGCCTGACATCTTAAAAACCTAAGATGATATAAACTGCTACCAACCTTAAAGCAAGCTGCAGGAGCCTAGACAACTTGTCAGTGAAAACTTGTTCTTAACTTGTTCTTAACGTCTCCTTGAGAGTCTCTGAACATTTGCAAACAAAAGCAACTGCAGCCCCTCAGTGGTCCTTAAAAATAGGAATTGTCACCATCCCTGTCTCAGGTGGAAAACTTTGGAGAAGTTTAGCTACCCCTAAGCTCTAGACTGTGGCAGAATCTAGAATCCAGACACCCTACCTATCACTCTGATCTCTGAATAGTTGTTTCTGTTGGTTCTTGCCTTTTGCCAGAGGAATGCCAGCACATAATCTATACAAGACTACAGAGCCCAGGTTCTCAATTGCAATAATTGAACCAGATACTTTGTTGCACTAAGTAGGCATATGCTAATTGCTGTCTGGGGAACTGGTCTCTTCTTTCTTTATTTTATTCCTGTTGAAGACAAATGAAATATTTTGATTTCCTGTTCTAAGCAGACAAGCAGATACTGTACCTTAACTGCTGTGTTATTTTGCAAATCTGGGTTGGCTAAGCATGCTAACACACATATTCCTTACACTGTGCAGTTCCCATAAATGCACAATATTAGGTGTTTGTGAGCAAGAGGAAACATGCTTTTTCACACCTCTGCCCTGGGAGCCAAGTTGTTCATGCTCCATTTCCCTCTGGCTGAAGCGTGGTGTTTTTATGTACACCAAATATTTGCAGTAGCTGAACAGCCTACTTTATGCGGTGAAGGACAGGCAGGACGGCAGAGGTAGTGTCCCATGTACAAAAGAAAGGACGAGAAGGGCAAAGAATAGTTCTATTTTCCTCTCCAGTGTTGTCAGGGAAAGGCTGGTGAGGATCACTAACAGGCTGTTACTGGTGGGTCATGTGAGTGTGAAATAATGGCTAAATGAGGTCTCTGACACTAGCAAGGAGAGATGTGAGTTTTAAGCAGTCTCCCCAACTGCCGTAAAAATTGCTTGGTTTTATTCAAGGACTCCATTATCAGAATGTGTTCCAGGCAAAACAAAATCAAAACTTTCCATTTCAAGCCAAGATGAAGTGATTTAAAATTAAACACATACTAGATAAGGTTGCAGTGTCCTAGTTGTTCTGTGCTGTCTGTACTGTGTTCTCTTTCCGAAAGTCTCAGAACTTTGCTGAAAAACAGTAGTATCCCTGATAAGTATAGAGTTGGGATCTATTCCTAGACTGAAAACTTGTGAAAATAGAGAACTTAGATGAAAGAATCAGACTTTCCCTTCACTTACCAGGGTATGGTGAGTGCACACTTACCAGCAATGTGCAGTTGGACTTTTAACACTTATGTAACTTATCGTGCCTTAACTTATCATGAACCTCTGGCTGATTGTGAATATATTTGAAGCCTATTCCTCCTCTTCCCTGAAAATGTAAAGAAATCAGATTTCCCTCTGGACTGCACAACTTTAATTTGTTTGAAGAAAGATTTGTTTGAACAAGGGTTTTGGAATGCATTCACTGTTTATTTAGTATGAAAGCAGTAACTCAGTGTGTGTCAGCCAGCCTCTGCAAAGAGACAATTTTTGGCATTTACTGCACCACAGTCAAGAGTGCTTCTCTATTCCCTAGGTTTCAATAAATACAGTCTGCCCTAAATTTAGGAATTTCATACAAGATCCAAGAGCTATGTCAGACACTGAGGGAGCAGATCTCAGGGAGATGGACATAGGCTGGGACAAATATCAGTAAGATCCAACATTTGACCTTGGGGCTTTTCTTTTTTATAGAGCTGTATATTGTGGGAAATAGAGTTCTGCAGTGGCAAATAGCAAAAATACAGAAAAGACAGAAGTTTAACTGATTTTGACATTACTAAACAAGAGAGACATACAGGAAAGGGAGTGTTGCCTGCTTCCATGTGTATTTCTGAGAAATCGTGTTCTGTTCTGGAGATGGGATTGCAAAAAGATTCTCTCATTTGAAATGAATGGAAATAAATTCTTACCCATGGGGAAGAGCTCAGGTGTGCCAACAAATGGGTATGATCACACATGTCATAGCAAGTAAATGGAAGATGCTTTATGATTTCAAGAAATTTATAAGGACTCTGTATCAAGACAATAGGAGCAAATGTATTCATACAATTTGGGGATGCTGTGTGGCACTTACTCATGACCAGGCCTGAAAAATGTGGCCTTTTCAGAATTATGCTATTAAAAGACATTCTTGCTGCTACAGCTCACACTGAAAGGATATCTAAATAATGAGAGAAGTACCTTGGCAAGTATTAATCCTTTGCCTCACTTTAAGAAACACAGCTTTTATGTTAGGAAAACTGTACCCGTTGCAAATCTGATTTAACATGTTCAAGCACCATTGTATAATAACACAGTATTACGGTGTATGGTCATAAGCAAGTTGCATACATCAGCCCACAGGAGAAGTGTTTATCAGCTAGCCCTGCCAGCCTTTCCCTGGGTGATGTAAAGATATTCTTTACCTAGGAACAGTCACTCCACTTTCTTTTAGTATCTTCAGGTTATGAAAAGGCCTTGGAAATAGCTTTGATATTAAACATTATTTCCTTCATCTTTAGTAAAACTTTGCATTGCCTTACTGAACTTTTCCTGTCGCTAAAGCTGCTTGGAGAGACTGTGTAAATATAATCTTAAGGGATAAACTATACCCACTTTCTTAAACTGTGATGTGCTGCTAAGCAGAACTCACTTGTATTATTACAAGGCAAGACCTGATGGAATTGCAGAGACTGAAGCACTTCAGGAAGTCAGGATCATTCTTCCTTTTTAAAAGGTAATGGTGTTCTGAGTAACTGGGCATTCATAGGTACTCTAGCAGCCTTTTTTTGCCCTAAAGGAATTACATTGTTTCACAGAGGGCTGCAGGTCAAGGTAGTCACTGCAACATTCACAGCAGTGGCCCAGAAGCTCTTATCTTCATAAAAAAATTATCTGCAATATAAACATTTGCAAAGACTCATAGTCCACCCTGGTATCTGTGTCAGAGCAGGGCATACTGAGGTTTCCACTTCTCTTTCCCACTTCTGACAATTTGCTGAGATGAAAGTTGAGAGCTGTGAGCAGACATTGTGCTTGCTTTCATATACCACAGTCCTAATGCCCCATCTGCAAAAAGTAACACAAAAGAGACCATTTTAAGCTGTGGGGATTTCTCATGTTTTGTCTTTATTGTAGTTATGATGTTTATTGCATTTCCCACGGGGGACTCTTATTTTTTCTGTGTTTTACACTGCATTTGCTGGTGCTGTGTGTGAGTTATCATGTAACTGTGGGGTAGAGTACACTTTGAGCTGCTGTTAACTGTTTCGTGTGGTCCATCTGACCCAATGTGAGATAGGTACAAGCACATGTATGAGTATATAAAAATGGTTCCTTATAGAACCTCCTTTCCCTGAAAGCTCTCAAACTCAGCAGACCTGAGCAGCTTCTGGTGTAGGTCTGTTCCTCTTCTTCCCCACCCTGTACTGATTGCCACTTGCCCAAGCTTGTCCCATGTTGAACTTTCCTTTTGTAGCAGCAGATAAACTTTGCTTCGATTTCAGTTCTTTGTCACACACTTTATCCTGGAGACAGGAAAAGTCTCCATCTCACATGGTGTTGCTAGCCTTTGCCTACTAATCCTTTCTATTGTGTACAGATTTTAACCCAGGTATGTAAGGAGGAAGTAGTGATTAAAAGTCTCAATCTCTTCCTGGTGTGTGATTAATTGCAGCATATAGAAGACTATAAATATTGAAATAAAGTGGTTCTTATTAGATGTTTATCAGTGTATCTGAATTACTAACTAACATTGTAAATCAGTTTGGGTAACTTGGTTCAGTGTTTTTCCTTGAAAGTCTGTTTTAAAAATTCAGAGGGAGAAAACAGCATTAAACTCCAGTTGCTGTCTATCTGGAACTCAGAAGGATTGTTGTTTAATGCTAAAGCAGAGTGCTTTAACACTAAAGCATAGATACTAGGCTAGAGAAAATTGTATTCCTCCATTTTGAAACTTTTCCTCTGTTTTTTTTTTTTTGCCTGTTTGGTGCAGGTTTGTAATAAACCTTGACTTGTTCTGTTCCAATTATCATTTTCTTGCACCTAAATCTTAGACTCTGAAAAACAAACTGCTTCATGGAATATGCAAAACTGGTTATAAGATTGACCTATATCACCAGTAGATGATGCATGAGATCGAAACAAACTACTGCACTCCAAAACTAGATTTAGAATCCTATGTATTTGGGGGAGCTCATTCAAGCATGTGAAGACCTTGTCAACATGATCCATTAGTAACTTGGCACACAGATGAACACCTTCTTAGAGCTAATTTACTTAAAAGAGCTCTATTTTCAACGACATAGCCTCTACCTCCAATGGAACAAAGGAGTGTTTGTGGCTGTAAGGAGGGAGGGCAGGGCACAGCTTGGGACACTTAGTGGAGCTCAGCTTTGCTTAGGTTTCAGACCAAAGAAAAGTGCCTTCATTGCTGTAGTAAGAAAGAAAAGAGAATGACAATATTTTCTTCTGGGGAAATGGATGGGGGAAATATGAAACCTCCACCTTCACAGCCTTCCATCACAAAACACTTCACTGATTTTTTTTTTTAACTGTATCCTCATTAAATGACAGGGACTAATGTGCATTCACCATTTCCAAACAGGTTAGATACCCTCCTGTCCTCTTTAGTATATTCAGCCCTTTTTTCCCAGACTGTTACCTCAGACTACCTGCCTTCATGCTGTTGGATTTCCTTGTCATGATGTTTGCTTGCCTGTTGTATTTGACTGGCTGTATTGCTGCTGTTACTGTAAGTACACTGTTCAGGACTTGATACTTGTCTGCTGGCAAGTCCCCATGAAAGACCATGAAATCTAGTCCTGGATGCCTTTGGCAACCACACCACACACTTGCTTCACTTAAATGGATGATGGGTTTAGTACTGCCAGTGGAAATACCTGTGTGGATGTACCTGGCAGATCACCTCCATAACAGCCTGTCTGGGCTAGTTTCTGTTTTGAGGATCTCTAAGCATCCTTTCAACCATGACTCCCTTGATGAAGCCAGCATCTTTAACAGTGTTTTAGACAGATGCAGTAAAACTGATTTTCTCATGGCTTTGGTAATTGCTGTTGGTGCCAGCTGCCTCTTGAAGATACATAGTCCTGTGGACTTACGTTACTTTCCAACCTGACAAAATTGATGCTTTTCAGAACAGATTGGTTATAGTTTTGTCCAACAGATAAACCAGTCTGGGGGAGAAAAGATATTTTGCTTTTCCATGATGAATGCTAGAAGTTTCCACATGACATTTGGCTAGGAAAAAGCTCTTCACATAATAAGTGAGAATTTTCAGACCAGCTAGAGAATCAGTAGTGACTTGTCTTAAGATTCTATAGCAGCAATGAAGGAGAAATTTGTGCTTGCTTGCATGGGCAGTGCTCTAGTAACTCTGGCTGTGGTGTAAAGACTCTGACTCACAAACTTGTGTGGAGCAATTTAAGAAGCTAGAATCTCTGGTCCAGCGGACAATACGTTTGTGCCTCAGCTGCTGTGTTGTCCAGTCAGGCATGTTAGCTGAAACTATCTGATTTCAGTGTCATAAACTGGGCTACGAATTGGGACAGAAAGTTGCCACCATGAGTTCTACTGCTGGAGTCAGCCTCTAGGGTACAATTTTCCTCTTAAATTAGCCAAAGGAAAAGCGGATAATGCCCTGTTCAATTCCCCACTTGTCCCTTTTCCTGATTTCAGGTGCTTAGGAAGAACAGAGCCAGAAAGGCCTCTTACCTTTCCCACTATGGGTAGTTTTGCAGTGCAATGGTAGGCACTAAATGTATGCATAGGGTGCACTATGATCAGAGATCTCTTCTGTGTTCTGTAGAAAAAATTCATGACTGCATTGCATCTGAACTCTGTCCATTGCTTTCTGCATAGCTGAAAAAGACTTTGAAGTTGTTCTGACTAATTGATATGGTCACTGAAAGACCTTTCTTTTTCATTCTGGAGACAATATAGCTCAGGAAAGGAGGAATTTCCTGTCAAGGTAGCAGAAGGCTATGATTCACCAATCCTGTGGTGCACACACAAGCACCTTTCAGCTCTCTAGTTCTGGCTGTCTGAACATGTGAGCAGCAAACCATATGATGTGCTGGGCTTGATTTTTTTGTGCAGACAATCAGATGCCAACCAGCCAACAGGAGAGGGAGTAGCAGAAGGGCAGGTACTTGCATTCTGAAAAGAAAGCACTGGTTTATGCTTATTAGCATAAGTAAGTAATAATATAGTAAGTATAACATAGTATATAATAAGATTTCTGTTGCTTATTCCTCTTAATTTCACTAGTCTTATCTATAAAACCACGAAGTATTAGCCAAAGAAAAGTGAAGACCATGGCAGTAGTCTAACAGCAAAACCAGCACTGGAAAAACAAGGCTAATCACCTATTTGTTAGTCTTACTGTTTATTTTATTACAGGTCAGTGAGCAAAAAACAGTCATAAGATGTTAATCTCTCTAGCTGTTTAATCTTAACCACCCCCTCACCATTGCTCTCTCATGGGCTCAGCAGCAATATCCCCTCCTTCCCTCTTGAAATGACCTCATTTCAGAGTATAATTTCTCTCTGTTTCGGCTCTTAAGGGGTCAGACTGATGCTGTTTGAGTTAGGATGAAATTTGCTTAGGTCCTGTCACTGGCTGCTGCCTATGGTTCTCCTGAATTTGTTTCAGAGGAGACTCACCAGTTAATTTGTAATTTGTGAATATATTGAGCTGTGATTAGTGACAGCCCATCTAGGGAATGGGGAGTGCTGTTAGGCAGCACAGCATGGACATACGAGGTTACCATCAGAGATGTAAAAATGGAGATTGGAAGATAGACTTCAGTGCTACTTGGCACTGCAGGGAGATGCTTTTTCTTTAGCTGAGCCCTTTACCAAAATAAGAAAGCAGGATGGTTAAAGGGGAGAGCTGAGAGGCACAGGCCACATCATCCTGCCCAACGCTGGATCCTGTATGGTAGTTGCAAAGCCCTGTGGAAAAGGGAAAGTGTGTATTTCCTGCCTCTGAAGTGCTGCATCCCTCATTGTCTCTGGAAAAGTAGCATAGTGTCTTGAGAAGCAGTAGGGATGCACTGGGAGAATGTAAGCTCCCAACATACTGGCAGGAGGAAGCAGGAGAGAAATGGCTAATGGAAGAGGAATGGATGTCTCAGATGTGAGATATGAGGGTGGAAAGGAAGGAATGGCTGTGAAGATTTAAAAACAAACAAACAAAACCCCAACTAAAACACAAGCTGCGAATGTATTACCAAAGCTAAGGTAGAAGACATCAGTTAGCTCACCTACAACTAAGTGAAGTACCTGAAGTCTAGGTCTTTATTATGTCTTTGCTCCATTTGCTTTCCTCATGTTTGAGTTTGTTCCAGGCTTCCTTGGAGAGATTCCTTGTTTTGCTTCTGTAGCTCCCTGCAGGATGCAAATGTTAATAAGCACAAGCACAGCAGGCAGGGCTGAATCCATCAGGAGAGATGGGGACTGCAGGGCAGATCAGCCTCCCTCCTGCTGTGACATGTGATGCACGTTGAACTCAGGGCTGTGGGGGAGCCCCCTTACTCTGGTTCAGCAAATCCAGTACTGCTGCTGGAATGTTTTCTTAGCTCTGTTGCTTAGTGGAGCAGCGGTAAACAAAAGGCTTTAGCAAATCATGGACAAATAGAAAGGCAGAACCTACTTCATGAACGTGCTAGGCTAATCTGACATTACTGGGTTCTTTATGGAGTCAGGAATTTTGCTAATTTCTTTTAAAATAGACTTTCTTTTCTTTTAACCTAAGAGTGGTGGTAGTAAATGTTTTGGGTTTTTTTCAGGGATATTAGGCAGAAGAATACTTTCCATGTGTATATTACTGGAGTTGACTTTCCAGCTCATGAGTGACACCTCCTGCCAATGTCATGCAATCCAATTTAGAATTGCCACTCTTTGGTGTTGTTATGAAACATCTCATGCTAAAGAGAGCTGAGAAGGGCAGACAAGACTGGGCCATTCGGTGTTGCATTGCAAAAACTGTTTTACTGGCTCATGTGAATTTTCCAGACCTACTTTGTCACCCTGTTGCTTTCCTCTGGTCAGTGTGTCCAGTTGCTTGCAGTCCTTCTTAGCTCTCCTTGCTGAAAGAGGGCCTTGCTTTTGATGTGCTGTTGGTGTCTGGTACTTGATGCCTTGGGGGAGAGAGAGCCTCACATCATCTTGGTCTTAGAGTGCCACCAGTCTGGTTTCCAGACCTACTGCATGGACCCACTTGCAATACATGGCTGGAGGTAAGAGGTTCTGGCTTCAAATTCTTTAATGCTCCTGAAGTTACTCTCATTTTCACTGCATTTGGAAAAGAAACAGACAAGCTGTAGGTGGCTCTCAGTGGACAGTGGCATAACTGACCTTTGCAAAACTTCTAGTATTAGTCTAATCTTAAAAGCAAGCAATAATTGATAGACATAAAGGCTGTCAAAGGCTACTGGAAACATGTAATCTTGTTTACCTCCACTTGAGGAAAATGCACCTTTTGCAATTGTCATGAATTTCAGGAGCCTGAGCTAGATGCCATTTTTAGGCTACAATGACAAAACTCCTCTACATCCCCTCCCATCCTCCCAAGAGAACAGGCACAGCCCAAGGTTTACACCATCCTTTCCCCGTGCAGCTGTTGGAGCTCAGCAGGCTGTAACTTGGTAGCTCTGCTGGGCCAGCTCCTGCTGCCTGGTGTTCCCCTGCCCTGGCTTTGTAGGAGTTGGGGTGAAATGTGCTCACTTTGCTACTGGTCATGCTCTGCAGCTTTAGGGGCAGTCAGCATGGCAGGTGGATGCAGGGAGATCTGGAAAGGTCAAATCCAGTGGTCCTGGCAGGAGAACAACTCCTAGACTCATATACTTGCAGAAACAATGTGCTAAGACAATGGGCACACTCTTCTGGTCAGCAGAAGTTAAGCTAAGTGCTTCAGCAGTCCTGGGGGATAAATGAGCGCCATTTGTAGTGTCCATCTGAACTCAAGGGTATGACTTGAGCTCCCTAAGTATCTATACATTTTAATAAAGTTAGCACATGATTTTCAAGGAGATTTAAGCCAAGACTTAAAAACTGATGAGGGATAACAGGAAATCTCCACCAGTTTACTTCAGCAGGGGGAAAAAATCCACAGAGACTGAATTTTCAGATGGGCTGGATTCCAGCTCTTTGAGTCTAGGACTCTTAAGGAAGCATAAGCTGAGTTCCAAGAGTTACTGTTAATTTAAACAGCAGATTTAACCTTTAAATGAATTAAGACTTTGCAAAATAAAGCATCTTTAGTTTCCCAGCTCATCAAAGCATTTCCTTTTCTTTCTCATAGAGTGGGAATGATCTTTAGTGCATGATTAAAATGAAGCAGTGTTGTTGGCTGAAACAGAAACTGAAGAGCCTGATAACATTAGCTTATCTTCTTCAGAAAATTTTGTAACTTTGCTACCTTTTGATCATTAAGGTCCACAAGGGGCAAGATGTAAGCAAGTGGACAGTTACATGAGCTGAGAGAAACACTACTTCTGTTCTTTCTTTATCTCTGCTTGCATAACATCAGAATATAAATCAAAGCTAAAAAAGGCCCACCTCTTCTATTCCCAAAGGAAAAAAACCCCACCAAAACCCAAATGCAAACTCAAACACCCCAACAGAGGAAACAGCATGAATAGCTAGCTGGAAACCTTTCAAGAAAACATTGCTCCTCTGCAGTGTATGGTGAGCACTCAAAACAGAGATTTCTAAAAATATCCTGGGTTGGACATTCAAGTATTCCTGTCCATAAGAAGCAAGGCTGCAAAAATATACAGTGTAACATTCACAGCAAAAGGAGGGACAGTTGATCCACCCACTTATCCCAGGAGCAGAGAGGAGGATCCCTCCTTCTAAATAACATATTGTGAAATGCCCCTACGTCACAACTAGTGACATTTCTAGTTCTTGATGTGGAAGAATTCAACTAAGAGAGGTTACAGCCAAGGCTATTTTGGTGCATGTAACTGTGAGCTGGAATGAGCTCTGCCACTTTCTGGACACTGGGTGTCAGTCTGTCATTAATATTACAGCTAAGCATGTCTGAGATTAAAAAAAATGTTAAGTGCACCAGAAACACTGTGAATTACATATGAATCATCTGTTATAGTCTGACTACAATTCCACATCAACTTGAAATAGTTGGTTAGGAAACATCTATAAATTATATGTTAAATATAATTTGTATTAAAATAACAAAAAAATATATTAAAATAATAAAAAACAATCTATATATTCCAGTACAAGAGACCATCTACAAAAATAGAGGCAAAATCATTTCCAAGATAGGATTAAAATAGGAGCTGGGAAAAAATTAATCAAGAACACAACATACACAGTACTGAAAGTACCCTTGTAAAGAGTTTAGTAAGGGGAAACAGACAGAATAAGCCCATTTAAGATGAGCATCAACCTTGAGCATCAGCTTGCAGCTTGCTTGCATCCCCATCAGTGATGCATATTCTCTCATATAATGCAATCTATTGACCTGCTGCCACTTCCCAGCTTCTTAGCATCGGCTTCCTCTCCCTACTGTGTGTCTATTAATCAGATCTATGTGGTAGAAAGAGGGGATGGACTGGGAAGAAAGCAGGATATAAGAGATGAAATTACAGCAAAGAAAAAAGCCAGCACTTGGCCCACCAATTCACTGTAACATCAAAGTGCATGCTCTACTCCTCTGTTCCATGATACACACAGCTGTTAATGAATATTGCGCCTATATTCTCTCTCTCATAAATGCACAGAAGAAATCATGCTCCACCTGTGTCAGTTCTGCAACAGGCCTCAGGATCTGGGTTTGGAGCCTCTCTGACTTGGGGTATTTATGAAGAGGAATTCCCTCTTTCTTCTCTCTGCCTCAGTTTCTGTGCCAGGGAAATTAGGCTACGGCTTCTTGCAGGACGGCTGCTTTCTCATGTTGCTTAGAAACAATGCTGCTGAGCTGAGAGAAATTAAAAGGAAAAAAAGCAGCAAATCAAAACCACCATAGAGAAGAGGTTAAACCTTCAGCTTGTGTTATCAGTTTCAAGCTAGATTATACTAATACACTTCCAGGCATTGAGTTTTACTGCTGAGTGGTTGGTTGGAAACCTAGCAGACTTGCTAACAAGGGAGGCAGAGACTATTCACTGGGTTTTCTGATGGCTCTAATTACTTGTAAATGAAGCTACCAACTTCTACTACTGTTTCAGAATTCTACCAAATGGAACAATGAAAAACTAGAACTGATACCTCCCCAGAGCCCATCTAGGGTTCCATTTGCAGTGTTTGTGGCATATAGCAAGGATCCTGGCTACTTGTTCTTTCATCAATGTTATGTTTTTGCTTACAGTATTGGGAGAAATTTTAAGTCAAGAAATCCCAACATGTTGTTCTAAACACCACTGTTGTCCTTCCAATGGATGCAGGGCTCATCTTTCATGGGATTGCTGATGGTAGCCAATCTATCATGATGGCTAGCAAGTCACTGAGAGGCTGTGGGGTTTTGTAGATAAGGGAGGTTTGCAGGCTGTAGTTCTGAATGAAAAGGCATCCCCCTCCTTGGAAATGTACTTCTGTTATTAAATGATTTCCTAGTAAAATAGGAATGGGTTTATGAGACATGATCATAAAGTTGTCTCTCTTTGTGATGGCCTAAGAAAACATACAAGGAAATGTATTAACATGAGACACAGATGTCCTCCAGGAAGAAATCTACTTAGCATTTACTGAATTTGTGCTGTTCTTTCTCTTTGTTCTTTCATTTGCCTTTCTCACTTATTCTATGGCAAAAGGAGCACCAAGCTTAGCACTTCCTCACCTTTCATTCCAGCTGAGGAGCTTGTAATTAAGTTGGATTTGATTTCTGAGAGCATCCTCCATGCAGGCATCATGGCAAACATATCAAAAATAGAGCTGCTGCTTGTTTGCTCTGAGAAACACAGATCTACTGCCTGCCAGGCATAACTCCACCAGTTACACCCACCCATGGCTTATCTGCTGCTACGGCCAGGCAAGAGGGAAAAGGGAAAAGTGACCTTCACAAAGTGAACATAGCCGTGCCAGGACTGACCCAAAGTCCTGCTAACCCAACCCCTCTCCTATTATGTGGCCTTAAAAGTGATACCCTGATGAAGAAAGGGACTTTCCTGAAATGAGTCTGGTCCCTAGTCCTTGGGTGAGCTCATCCCTGCCATTTCCCCCAAAGCAAGAAATGCTTCTGTATCATTTCAGGGTAGGGAAGGCCACTGTGTTTGTTCTCCTCCCTGGTAAAAATAAATAACATTCACTAGTGGATGCCCATGGAAGAGATGGGGGAACTGTGCCAGCAGGCATCAAGCTGTGTCAGTGTATTTCTATTCTCCAATTCAGGACCTTGAGGAAAAAGTGTTGCCTTGGCTGTTAATATCTCTTGCTTGTTTTTAACTTCTCCAAATTTGTCCTATCACTTTCAGAATAAGTGAAATTGAAATTTTGAGTAATGACATCAGCAACATCTCCTGGCAAAGACTGACACTCTT
>NW_005054298.1:22660939-22662313 GCF_000277835.1 Geospiza fortis | reverse complement strand
TAAGAAGCCAGCTGTTAATTTAATTTACTGGCTGGTATTCTTAATAAACTTAATAGAGAAAATTTAGGCCCCCACACTGTGGAATTTGTCACACATGGATCACAGAGTGTACCTTAGAGGATACTTACATTTTTTTCCAACACCCATAGCACTAGCATTTAATGACAGTCTGTTTCCCTAGAGCAAGAAATAAAGCTACAGGTTCTGCATGCCTGCAGAATTGTTACCCACTGCATGTCTAATTTTCAGGATAGGGATGGAGGGTGTTTCGTCAATCTGCTACTTAATTAGGCTGGAATTAATAAATATATTTAATTGCCATTATCTAATGCTCATCTGCTAATGTATTAACAAATACATTATAAAATAGGAGTAGGGTTTAGGACTCTTGCAAAGGGCTGCCTTTGCCTGTAGCAGAACGTATGATGTTCAGGTGTTAGAAACATAAATTACTTATCAGTAGAACTGCCTTGCTGAGGTTGAGCTTGAAGTGTTTCAATAATCTTAACTCCAGAAGGACATTAACAAAGTTTGGGAGAAGGATGTACTAGTGATAGTGGAAACAAAGAATGCAGAATTTACAAGCCACAACGACATTTGGCAGAACTCCCAAGATAAGGAAGAAACTAACAAAATCAACTCAGTAACTGTGCTGAAGTCAGCTCCAAGTAGGTAGAAGGTAATTCTGGCAAGGGGAGATTGCGACCACAAAACTCACCAACTCAAAAGAAGAGAGACAGCGCGTAGACTGTAATAGTAGATAGAATACTAATTATTCAGAGAACTATGTAACTTGTAGCCCAATGAATATCAATGCCTTTGTTTACTAAAATGTATGAATAGTGATAGTTTTCGGGAGTCATCGTGCTGGTTTAGTGGATTTGACACCCAGCACTCTTTTCTGTACAGAACTGTACAAAACTCAAATATCTCACCTCTCTGTGGGGATTGGCCCCTCGAACACCAGGTAGAAGAACCCCATTATGGGAAAACAAAATATTTTCAGCAGCTTTAGTCCCATGGTACCTCCACTGTAAATTGATTTTCAAAATATTTGTCTGCTTTTCCTGTGTCATCTCCTCAAAATATTTAACATCATCACACCAGCACACGTAATGTCAGCTTCTTGAAGGCAAATTCAAGGGTGTCTGGAAACAATGCATTAACTTGGACAGAAGTGTGAAGTACGTACGAATAAAATTAATTCCTTTTAGCGGTCACATTTAACTGTCCTTGTCACAGCTGAAAACTACAAACCCCAATTTTTGGGCGGCATATGTCCTTCAGAAGAGCCCTCGGCCTTTCCTGAGGCATTCCAGGAGCGTGTTAGCTCTGTGGGGCCGGGGCAGTGGCGGCAGCAGCGCCTCAGCGTTG
>NW_005054298.1:22636199-22660845 GCF_000277835.1 Geospiza fortis | reverse complement strand
CGGCATTCGAAAGTCGCTTGGCGGGCAGGGCTTCCTCTTCGCCCTCGTCCTCCTCCTCGTCCTCCTCCTCCTCCGGAGGTCCGCGCGGGGCCGGGCCGGGCCGGGCCGCGGGGCCGTTTCTCGGGGCGGGTGTGAGCCTTGGCCGGTGAGGGCTTGCGGAAGGGAAATACGGGTGCTGACCCTGCTCGGTGTCGCTCTCTGCAGCGATGGCAGCGTGGGAGGCCGCCGAAATGTCCTTCTTCAGTCTGAGCGACGTGAGGGAGCGCATGCGGGAGAAGAAAAAGGGTGCCTTGAGGACTGCGAAGTTGAATGCCTCGCTTGCATCGAAAATCAAAACGAAGATCATCAGTGAGTATATTTTGCGTTGCGGTGTGGACATATGCTGGCTGCTATGTCAGCTTATAACTGGGCCTTTGGCCGTGGCATCGGGAGTGGGCAGCAGTCCCTTACCAGAGCCCATGTGCTGCTGCTCAGCTGCTTCTCTGCCCGGGGGTTTTGAGTGAATTCAGCGCCCTGCAGATGAGTGTCAAGTGTCACGCAAGGTGCCCAAAGGTGTGCGAAGTATTTTAGTGTATATGCAGTCCTCTGCAGAATCTAGGCCAACTGGCTTGTTTTTATGGGTGAAGTAATGCAAAGATAGAACAGGAGATAATTTGGACTACCTTTAAAAATTCAGATCTTTCCATTACTTTTATTTAATTGTTTTGAAATTGGGAAACAGGGGTCCAAATTTACTCAAGGGCAACTATAGAGGAAAACAGTTTTTTCTCCCATTTCTTGGATGGCGATGAGGACTTACCTGTTGGCGACTTATTCAAAGCAAGGAGCATATATTTTTAAACTCAGCACTTCAACCATGCCATCATTCATTAAGAATTGAAGGAGAAGCTTTCTGCCTCAGTGTGACCCACTGAGGATGGAGAGGGTTATCTGAAGTGTTACATGTTATTATGGAAGGATTCTGCTAATTTTGTGGAGGGCTATTGAGTTGTAGCAATCTGAATGTGAGGAAGGCTGGTCTAGGAAGAGAGAGAATTATGATGACCGGAGAAGTATGGGTGAGACCTTGGACGCTGATGATGTGTGATACTGCTCTGTCTCTCACAGACAACTCCTCCACTATGAAAGTCTCCCTAAAGCAGAACAATAAAGCATTGGCTCTGGCCCTCAATGCAGAGAAAGCCAATGCACAGCGGCTCACCCAGGAGAAGACCATCCTACAGAAGGAGGTGAAGCAGTGCCACTTCCAGAACGCTGTGCTGCGCCACAGGCTCTCCTTCCTGGTATGGCACTCACTGTGGCTGGCATGGGGAGGGGTGGTGGGCAAGGTGAGCTGCACTAGCATCTCAGCTGTGGGAGGATTGAGCTGTTGCTGTTGAATGTCTGGATTCTCAACATATTGAAAAGGTTGCCATTCATTTGCTTATTTTTGTTTCCAAGCTGTGTTCTCCCCAGAACATGCCTCTGGCTTGTAGCATCCTTGTTGGAAGAGATGTTTTGATGTAATGTCTTTATGGCTTCTCTCTCTTTATTACCTCAATACAGAATGATATGTTGAAAAAAATGGACAATCTTATGGCTGCAGTTAAGATGGCTGAGCTGTCTGAGGTAAATCATGGGAAACCTGAGCACACTGCTTCTGGGAAGGGGGCTGTCTTTTGCTTTGTGTTGCCTGCTCACTTCAGTGTTGGATGCTTCACCTGTTTTTCTTTGCTTGCTTGAGTTGTGCTGGCTACATGCTGGCCAGTTTGGTGTCAAGGATTTCCAGGGTAACTCTTCGTGTAGGAAAACTACAGTTTTAAACTGGTTTCCTCTAGATTATTTGCTCTATTGGGCAGTAGGCTTTTCTGTTCTGACAGGTTGTGACTTCTTTTCAATTTCTTTTTTAAAGTATTGCCATGGCAACTTGGGATAGGGAATAGGACACTTTCCCTGTGTCCTGTCTCATGGGTGGATGGGAAAATACTTCTCCTTCCTAGTCTCAGATTATCTGAACTAGTTTAACTTCATCCTTAGGCCGTGGAGACACAATCTGATTCTGCTGCAATTTATTCCATAATTTATTCCATAATGTGAGAGGGTTGCTGGCAATACTTTACATACATTCATAGAGAAACTGAGCTTCTGCTGTTTCTGTGCAGGAGGCTGCACAAGGGATTTCAAGAACTTTAAGTCACTCTCCTATTTCTCTTCTTTCCAGTTCCATATAAATTCTTCATCCTTGTCCAGTGGCCAGAAGAGCATCATGACTGAAGATAGCTGGGCTGATGATATTGTAGATGGTCAGCTTCTGAGGTAAGCTTTAAAATGATACCACCAAGCTTGTCCTGAATTTCTTTATGCTAAACTTCTTGTGTTTTATGTGTGTGCCTAGTTGTCAGTTTCATATGAGATAGCTTCTCTGAACCACCACTGCTTGATGCTTTCCTTCATTCTGCTTTTTATTGCCACTGGAGTTGTCTTAATGCTGAGCCTGTGCAAAAACTAGTCTTTTTACCTCCTTTCTTTGAGACTGTGTTACTTTTAGGCAGTTTTCTCTTTGTAGCTGCTGAGTACAGCAAGATTTGCTTGAGCGAGTGAGTGCCATAGCTGGCTACTTTGATGTTTGTTACATAAAAATGCTTAATAGTCACCTCCTTGTATGATGTAAGCTTTCTGGAAAGATGGTCAGAGCATGATCTCTTAAAGTATGTTTGAAGTCCTGTTTCTTCTCTGTAGTCTCTGAAGACAAGGCAGTCCTTGGAGCTGCCCACACGTGGCCTGTAGTTGGTCTGCTGGATTCTGGGGCCTGTCATGTGTGAGAAACATCATCCATTCTGCTCTTCCTTCTCACCAGGGTTACACAGATACCGATGAGAGTGCCCATTTCCAAGCTGCATGATGCAGAGCAGCAAGCTGGCAGCTCCACAGCACTACAAACATCCTCAGGAGAACTTCAGAGACCTGCTTCTAATGCAGGAGAACTTCAGAGACCTGCTTCTAATGAGACCCTGAAAATTGTGCCTGTTGCCTGCAAAGATACTTTGCCACCACAGCACGGTGAGATGCCTCAGTTCCACCAGGAAGAGAATGGCAAGAAGGTGACTGAAGCAATGGCAACAGAGGGGGCTTTTCATGACTCTCACATATTTGGAGGTAAATTTGCATCTCTTGCTGTTCTTCTGGTATGACTTTGTGTCTGTGCTCAGAAATGCATAAATGCCATAGCTCCAGTTAGCTCTCAACCACAACTCCAGTAGCTCCAAATGACTGGTATTAACTACATGCTCCGCTGGGGCTGCTCTTGCTGGAGTTATATATATCCCAGAATCAGAGTCTTCAGAGGGATATGTAGTCTTTTTGCAGTAGATCAAGCTCAAAATCAGGCTTTTTGAGTAATAGGCTCTAAGCTTACATAAGATTTTTGGAGATGTCTGAAAGTGCAGAATCTGACTAGGTGCACCACTGTTTCTTGGGGATTTGCCATACAAATGATAACTCTTATACAGATCATAAATGTTCCTAATATTATGGCTGGTTAGGGGATCTTGATTTGTGCTGCCCCTCTGTTCAGAGAGAAGCCAGCTAAGCAAATCTGGTACACAATAAGTTTGGGGAGTCCCTGTCTGAAAATCATGCTTTTTCTATGCTCTGGATTTGTGGCAGTGTATACTGGTATGGAGAAAGATGGCAATCACCTGCTGCATTTCTCAGCCTTAAACATGATTTTTTTCTTTCCAACAGAGGTCTTGTGCAGCACTGAACAAAATCCCAACAATTTGCCAATGCTTGGCTTGGAAAGTCATACTCTTTCGTATGAGGCTGATGAGATGGCAAAACATTTATTTGATCGTCTCTCACAAGGGCACGTTACTCAGAGGAGAAAGCGTTCCACCCTGTTTGCCACAAGCACTCCATCTTCTGCTCTGGATATCTTCCCACATGTCAGTTCCACTCAGGCAGCTTGGGGTAGTACTGCACAGGACAACAGCAGCTCCAGCAAGAACAACACACAGCAACAGCTGCCATCTCCCAGCCCCCTGGCTTCACCTGCTCAAACTGCTGTTATTTCTCATAGAAACTCTGTGGGTAAAGAGACCTTTTGTGAGCAGCCACAGACAAAAGAAATGGGGTGTGGTGTTGAAATGGACCCTAGCTATAGCCAAGTCCCTGAGTTTGTTCCTGTAAAGGTTAAAAGCAAAGGTAAGTGTAAAACCAGAGAGAAAAAGACTGCTAAAAAAGCAAGAACAGGAAAAAAGAAAACAACTGCAATTAAAAACAATGCAGAAAGTAGTCCTGACAGATCTCAAGGTGAAAAGTGTGCTCAAAACGCAAAGCTTCTTCAGCCAGAAGTTGCAACATGTTCTAGTGAGACTGAAGTCTGTGAGATGGGGCAGAAGGTGTGTGAGGAGGGTTCTGACAGGAGGAATAGAGACTGTGATGTGGAGCACCATTCCCACTCTCCTGATGGAGTCCGGGACTTTGGAAGTACACATGAGGTGAATCCAGCACAGCTGCAGAATCTTGAAAGTGGTGACTCAATGCAGCAGGTTAAGAAGGGAGCTATCTTTGAGATGCAAAGTGTGGAGAGCTTGCTAAAACCCCCAGTTCATACCTTCTCAAGTCATGAAGTTCCCTCAGGTGATTCCAGTCTACAGAATTCTACGAAATTCTCACATGTGAGCAGAAAGAGCATCAGACAGAAAACCAACAGAAAAACTAGAGTAATTGGGCAAAGAGATGATTCTGATGAGGAATATCTACCAAACATTGTGATAATACCAGAGTCCAGGGCTGAAGAACGGCCTAAAAGAAGCCAAACAATCAGGAAGAATACTGCCAGGAATAGCAATTGTGGTCAGAGAAATGAAGTTCATGTTTTTAGGCCCTGCATAGATGTTCAAGGAGTAGCTAATGAGAGCACAAAGGATTTGCCAGGTAATCTAAAACAGCGCAGGGAAACATATATTGTCCATCCTTTGGATCCTGCAGGAAATTCAGGTTGTTTCCAGACAGAATCTGAAGGGAGTGAAAATCTACCTCCCAGGTCTGTTCCAGGGAGCAAAGTGAGCAAAATCCCCAGAGCTGTTAAGAGCAATCAAAAGAGCATTAAAAAACAGACAGGGGACCTTCAAGAAAATGGGCAAGGTGAAGGTGACCACAACATGAATGCTTTGACAAAAGAAGCCTCTTGCAAACCCAGGCCTCAGAGGAAGAGGAGCAACCCTCAACCTACAGAGACTGATTCCCTGGCCAGAAAAAGTGATGGTGCCAAGGTTCTCATTGGGTGTTCCACAGAACTTGCATCCAAGCAGACTGTCCTGATGGGGAAGTTTTCCTGCATTAGCCATCTGCTGTCTGAGCCAGGTGATTTCCTGGAGGAGCAGCTACCTGAGATATCACTTGCAGATAGTCTTGCAGACCTTTCACACAGTCTTGAATCCTCCCATGTGAGCAGTTCTGCAGTTTTGTCTGTCAGCTCCAGACTTACAGAGGTACCAGTTTCCAAGAACTTAAGTACTGAGGGCAACAGAATGCCAGCAAAACCCCCTGTTTCGCTGAAAAACTCCCTGATATTTCAAGAAATGACTGCAGAGGAAATATCTGGGGAAAGAAACCAAGTCCAGTCAAGTTCTTGGAGCTCACCTTCACAGAAACCTGGTAGGTAGTAAGATGGGGAAGCTACCTGTGTTTGGAGATGAGGGCAAAAACTGCATGCAGCAAGTACTTATATTTTCTCTCCTCTCCTCTCCTCTCCTCTCCTCTTTCAGAGTTAAACATCAGTCTCCGTTTGTGCTTCCACTTGTGCTGCCCTGTCCTTTCGGTGGCTGCATTTGCTTCTAGTTTATCAGCATTTCTATAAGAATTTCTGTCCACTTGTCCATGTGTAGATATTGGGACAAGACTAGCAGCATGTGCTGAGTCTTGCTTTACCACTCTTGTTATCTACATGGCATGCCTATTAATTTAGACAATCAAGTATTTAAACACTTCAAAATCTAACTTGATGCTGACCCTGCCTACTAGGGTCAGTCAGTATTATTGGGGCACAAAATAACAAGAAGGTGGAAAATTTTTGGTCCAGAATGGTTAGTGCTGCAAGGCACTTCTAAGGTGATATCTTCACTGGAAATTAACCAGGACCCAACCTAAATTATTTTGGTTGTGGGTTTATTTTTTGTTTGTTTTTTAAAAGGATGTGGAGAGTGCATCCCTGGGCTGGTACTACAGTAGTTAAGCTGATCCTTTTGGGGAGTTTGCTGTTAATGGATGCTCTGTAAAAAGAGTAGTCTTGTGGGGTTTTTCTTTCTGTAGCTGTTGACAAACAGGCCTGTTACACCTGGAGTGGGCTGTACTTTGTAGAGAGGGAGGAAGTTTGTTCTCCTGCCCTCCTCCTTTTGGCTGTCTCCACTTGGAAAGGTGCATGAGCACTGGTCCTGTGTCTTGCTGGAAGGCAGTAGGTTGCTGGTAGGTTGTTTTTGTGCTATAAGGTTGCTGTCTTCTCCAGGCTGTAAGCTCCTGAGCATTACAGCTATCAAATAGAGTTTTTATATAATTTTTCTACTACACCAGAGCCCATGATACTATCAGTATTAGTGATTTTTTTCATTGAGGGACCTAATTTGATTTATGAGCTGACTTCTGACGAGTAGGTCTGGTATTTTTGGATTATAATGGTCTCCTGAGTTTAGGGGCAATATGCTTAGATTCTGGATTGTGCATGTTCAGAGAAACCTGGTAATGCAACTCATTTCTGTTTGTCAGCTGTTATTTTTTAGGATATCTGGAAACAATTTGCAATCACTTTGGTCAAACCATGTGAATGTCTCCCTTTGCAGATATCAGGCCACTACAGGACTTGAACAATGCCAGGGTTGTGTCTCACTCCAGCTCAGAGGAAGCATCAGGATGCTCATCTAGGCGGCAACGGAAGCCAACCTGCTACAAAGAGCCACCACTCAACAGGTTGGGCTTTAAACTATTCATTCCAAAGACTGTTCCCATGCTGCAACCCCTGCTCTGCTCTCATACACTAACTCTCCAGGGCTGGGCCTTCTGTTGCTTTGTAAGAACTTTTCAAAGTTCTTACCCTTTGTGTTCTGTGACCCTCCTCTTTTACCATTGTGTGGTTATGCCAAAATTCTGCATCAGTACAAATGGATGTTTAAGCTTCTGGTAACAAGCTACCAAAGATGTTATTTTACTTGTTGAAATGAGCACATCTCTTGGCAGACTGCATCTGTGGTACTCCAGTGCTTATGAGGCAGTAGCACAAGGATAAAAGACAGGTTAAAGACAGCCCAGCAAAAACCCTGATTTCATTTACATTCTGTGATGACTAAAATTTTAGACACCTGAGTAATACTTTCCCCCTGAGAGCATCCTGTATCTATATTCACTAGCAGATATACCTAAATAAATAGCAGCATCTTTTCCCTAGGAAACTGTAGATTCAGTACATCCAATGGCTATTGCACAGAGTCATGTATTCCTAAAATGACAGTTTCATAGTTATATAATGTTTCTGGGTGTGTTTTTCCCTGCAAAGTGTCCCAGTTTGAACTTTCTGTGAATAGCTGGTTATATTGCACCAGAAAGTACTCTATTGGACAAGAAACAAACTGTATCACTTAATCATCTTATGGGGAAGAACTGCACTAAAATTAGAAATTTTAGGGACTAAAATCATACATGAATTCAAGGAATACTTGATGGTTCAATATAACCCTTTTGTTTCTGCAGGAAACTGAGGCAGGGTGACCCATTTACAGACACTGAGTTCCTCCACTCTTCTGTCTACAAAAAAAACCCAAAGCCTGTCAAAGCCAAGGGAATGACCAAGATGAAAGAGAACAAAGAATGGCTTCCTGAAGGATGTCTCAGTGCCAAGACAGGCAAGTTGGTAACAACAGAAAGGATTAGAATGGTGGTTGAAAGCAGCCCCCAGGCTCCTAGAAGCTCGCGCGTTTAGCCACACGGCTATAGTTTTGAACACAGGCCCAAGCAAAGATGGAGGTGGCTGACCAGGCAGATGAACTATTCCAACTAAGGCAACCCAAGGACCAATTTGACAAATTGAGCCTTGTGCCATGGATTTCTTCTGTTTTGAAATCTTTAGGACTTATGGAGTGGGGAAGTGGTTAACACAAATTGATGGATGTCTGTTTTAATGATGGGCATGGCCTTTATGTGCTGTATGATTAGCTCCTAGCTATCTTCTGCTTTCTTCCTGTTCTCTGCTCCTGGCTGCCATGTAAAGCTCTCTGCAGCAGAAGATGGGCTCTATACCAACCAACATTAAGGAATATTTGAAACACAGGGTGCTTAGGACCGGATCTAAACATGTCTCAAACATTCTGAATATTGCTACAGGAAAGGTGATCAGAGGAGAGGGTCCCGTGGGACAGAGCTGTTTAGAAACATCTCCCCTTTTCCTACCACTCCTTGCCCTTGTTAAAAAGTACCTCCTTCAGCCTTCTTGTAGCCCATTGAGGTACTGGAAGGTGTGATAAGGTGTCCCTTGCAACTTCTGTTTTCCAGGCTGAACAACCTCAACTCTCTCAGCCTGTCTTCGTAGGGGAGGTATTTCAGCCCTCTGATCGTCTTTGTGTTCCCCTTCTGGCTTTGCTCCAACAGGTCCATATCCCTCTTAAACTGGGAATCACAGAGCTGGACAACAGTACTCCAGATGGGGTCAGTTGTGTTTCAGGAAATCCTTTACTCTTCCACTGCAGTACCTACTGGCTTCAAGCACTTGCTCTTTTTAGGGTCTGCTGTGTAACTTTGAAGATTATTGATTTTAAATGTTGAGAGAGTGGTGGGGAAAAGAAGGGATCACACCAGTTGGGAAGGAAATGTGCCTGTTTGGAAGCAGGAAAAACGTTTCCTCTATGGCAGAGCAGGGAGAGGGCTGCTCTTTTCTTCTGACCATACTTACTCCCTCTCCTTAGCACTTCAGCAACATCTGTTAGTTCATGAGGATAGGCTGGGTCTTGCTGCACTCTCTGTATTCAGAGGACTCCAGAAGATGGAAACTTCATTAGTAGAGGGAAAACAGTGTCATCAGCAGTCAGGTAACTGCTACTTCATAGCTTACATTTAAGCTGTACCATTAAATTATTAAAACTAGGAAAAAAAGGCCTGAGATTCAAAAGTGCCTTCTTATTTATTTGTTCAGTTTTCTGGGAAGTTACCAAGCTTTCTCTGGTATTCTGTAACTCTGGAAGCCAGGTAGGAGCTAGTCAATAACACTTAACAACACTTGTTATAAGTGCTGTTGTATTAGAACCTGCCTGTATTGATCCACTGATGTTAGAAGCCAGGCCAGGAACTTAGATCTCCAAGCGTTCCCACTAATTCTTTTCATTGGCTCTATGGGTCAGAAATGGGACTTTTTCCAGCTGCACTTATGTGCTTGTGCTAATAACAGAATAGTAGATTGTATTCATTGACATTGAAGGTGTGGAGACAGGTGCTAGCAGTTACAGAGCTGTGCTTCAAACACAGGGTAACAGTAGCTCCTTTAGTCTAACATTGGTATCTCTATCCTAATCACCACCTCTAGCAGTCAGCCGGAGGGGGAAGAGTTTATTCAGGTGTAACCAGTTTGTTTTGCTGAGCAATGATGTATCAGTTTGTATTACTCCCAAAATAAAATTTCAATGCAAGTGGTATTTTCAAGTTGTTGTACAGTACCTGATGCTTACCATGACACTACACATGACAGCTGTGCCTAGGCTAGAACAAATTGAAACTCTATTCCAAGAAGGGAGATACTTTTTGTTTGTATCACATTCCAACAGTCTGTCCCAGCCTGTACTGGACTGTACTGAAAGCTACTGGAGTCTCTCTCTGAGGCAGTTTCCCCATATTTGCTAATCACACAAAGGAAAGACACAAGGAATGTTAGTTGGCTTTTATTTTAGTTTGAATTAAAATATTCCTTAAAAAAAAAAAAACCAACACACAACCATGGATGGAATAAGTTTTCACAGTCATGATATGACTTGCCATAAGACAACAAGGGTGAGTAATAGCCCAGACAATTGGAGAAAAGTTTGCACCTTTATGAATTGTGGGGTGAGGGAAGAGGTTAACAGTTCCTATGCTTCACATCCAGTCAGAAGGAGCATAACTAAATGCATGGCCTGCATTTAGACACTGCAGCATGGCTTTGGTAGGCTCTTAGCCTATAAGGCTTGTTTCCAGCATTTACTAAGTGCTACTCAAATGCTACAGTCCTGACTGTAGCAATGGAACCAAATCCCTTGTGGTATCAGGACACTGTGCTCTGGTTGGCACTACAAGATAAATTCAGGAGGCCTGTGGTAGAGCTGGCATAGCCCTCTGAGCTCACTTATACTCACTGGGAAGTACTTGAGAGAGGAGGAAGGTATTCATTTCTAAGGTCTGCTGCACAGTAGGTCACTGCTGGTTCAACCAGAGCTGTGACTCAAACTGGCCTTCAGACTGAGAGGAAGAGATAAACATATAGATCAAAGTCACAGAGAAAAACCTCAGGTCTGCTGTGAACAAAACTAGGAATCCAGACCCATACCGAGCTTTTATCAAATTCATCTGCTTAGCAAAAGTAGGACTTCACCTAGCAGCTCAAAGGGTTTCAGAAAACATGATTTTCTAAAAGTTTAAAAAGTGCCTATATTCATTTTTATCTAGTGTTTGTAAAGTTACACAACAAAGCACAATACAGACTCAGCTATGCAAGCAATAACAGAAAAGCCAGATACATGTTTTCTCCAATATCCTAAAGTTCCCATTAACTCTTGTAATTTTTTCTTTGATGAGGGCACTTGTATTTCTTCTCATTCCTTTAAAGTGTCTGGAGGAACTACTGCACTGGTTGCATCTACCAAGTACCCAAAAATTTATTTCTTGGTCCTTGACATTTTTCAGGCTGAATTTCAATTTCTTCTTCATGTTATGCTTCCTATTATTGCTGCTGCTTCTCCCACCTTTTCATGGGAATCTCCTTCAATTAGAGTATCATCTATATATTAGTATAGTTTCACATCTGGAGGGAGTGAGACTGTAAAAATTCAGCAAGATTGAGCAGTCATGGGTGAATGTTTGTACCCTGGAAGGAGCCTATTAAAAAACTAAAACTGATGAGACAACAACTGCTAAGAAAGCAAGAACAGGAAAAAAGAAAACAACTGCAATTAAAAACAAAGCAGAAAGTAGTCCCGACAGATCTCAAGGTGAAAAGTGTGCTCAAAACGCAAAGCTTCTTCAGCCAGAAGTTGCAACATGTTCTAGTGAGACTGAAGTCTGTGAGATGGGGCAGAAGGTGTGTGAGGAGGGTTCTGACAGGAGGAATAGAGACTGTGATGTGGAGCACCATTCCCACTCTCCTGATGGAGTCCAAGATCTTGACGTAAATATGAGGTGAATCCAGCACAGCTGCAGAGTCTGGAAAGTGTTGACTTAATGCAGCAGGTTAAGAAGGGAGCTATCTTTGAGACACTAAACGGAGAGCTTGCTAAAACCCCCGGTTCATACCTTCTCAAGTCATGAAGTTCCCTTAGGTGATTCCAGTCTACAGAACTCACTTTTCTTGAGGAAAGAGACCTCCAGTGCCTGTGCTTTGCAAGAAGACTCAAGTGTGATCAGACAGAAAATCAAGAGAAAAATGAGTAATTGGGCAAAGAGATGATTCTGATAGGAAGTATCTACCAGTGTGATAATACCAGATGGCCAAAGCTGAAGAACAGCCTGAAAGAAGCACAACAAATGAGACAATGCCACTTACACTCTGGTGTAAGTGGGAGACACTTTGTTAGAGGAGCTTGAGTGCAACCCATGCCTTAAGCTTTGGGCATAGAGGCCAGCTTCCTCTTCAAGTTTTCAGCAAGCTTGTCCATGAACTCAAAGGTGTTCAGGTAATCAGAGCGTGTGACACTGGCAGGGGGAAACAAAACAAGACAGGTATTAGTTGTATAGACTCTCAAATAAAGCAGAGGAAGACTGTTCAAAGACCTCTATGTTTTGCCTCTAAAACCAAAAGAGTTCTCTCCTACTCATCAGCCTGGGTTTTTTGCCATAAGGCTCTGGGAAGAGGTAGCCAGGTGATATTTTACAGTTATGTAGGTCTTCTTCATTTACTAGGATCTGGCCATCATAGCTAGACTGTCATACAAAACATGTAAATCTTTGCAGTTCCTTCTTTACTTTATTCTCCCATTCATTTGGTGCAATAGCAGGGAGAGAACAATCTGCACTAAGTTGCTTGGGTCAGGGAGTGTCTCATGTTTGTTTTACAGCACTGGGTACAGGAAGTCCTGTGAGACAGACTCCTGTTCTTTACCATACTAAAAATAACACTTCAGCCAATGATATTCAGAACCACCACGTAAAACAGCCTTTTCTAGGCATAGCTGGTTATTTCAGACACTTACTTAGGCAGGCCTTTGATGCAGGCAGCAAGGTCCTTTGTCATGAAACCAGATTCAATGGTCTCAATGCAGACTTCTTCCAGGGCAACTGCGAAGTTCCTGAGGCTAGTGTTGTTGTCCAGCTTAGCTCTGTGAGCGAGGCCTCTTGTCCATGCGAAGATGGAGGCTGAGAGAGAACACTGGGTTATTCTGTCTTTCCAGAACTTCCTGAAAGTTGCTCTAAATCATCATGTGGAACAATAATTGGATTTTTAAATACCAATAAAATGGAAAGCAGACTGAAAAAAAGATACAAAATCTGGTATGGGAAAGAACATTCATCTTCATTTAGGTATCCTTTGCCTTTTGTGGAACTTGGAAAAAAAACCAAAGCAGACCTCAAACTACTCACTGCCTCCAGTAATCTCTCTATGCATGTCATTTTATTTTCTCTCTGCCCAAGTCAGAAAGGATGACAGGTGGTAGGACTCTGTAGTTACAGAGAATATTGTGACAGAAGGGTACAGTCCTTTTCCTAACATTACATTATGCTCTGGTCTCTATGCAAATTTAGAGGATGCTTTCCCTCATGTCCCATTTCACGTACCCTTACACTTCAAGTGTGTACATGGCTTGGGGTGTGGTTGGTTCTTCTGGGCCATCAGAAAGAGGAGTAAAATAAAAAACAATCAACCTAAACCTTAAGGGCTTGTGGCTATAAACCAATAGTTTCCTGAAGGGTGAGTGTATAAAAGCTAAGTTAGGTCTAGCTTATTGCCTGCACTCACTCCATTCCAGCCTGTTTTTGCTTCAGGCTGTAGCTCTGTCTGTAGAGACCCAGAGAAGCTGACTTAAGTCATGAGAGGACTGTGGGGGTGTACTCCCTTGCCTCCCCCTCAGGCTACACTGTGATCAGAGAAGTGCTCATTAGGCCTTAGCAAACCACACCTAAGCCCTTCTCCTTCTCAAGCTTATCAGCAACCCAGGAACTAGTGGTATCTAATGAGCACCTTTTTTTCTTAATGAACAGCCTTGGGAAGGTATTTTTCTTGCCTGAATAACAACCCAAGTTGAATAATATTTTTATTACTGAACTTTCTTTGAAAGTTACTGACTTGAATTGCAGCCAGGATGGAAAATTACTATAACTAAAGCCCACTCTCTTGCAACCCCATAAATAGCGACCCAAAGTGAGACCCCTCAAGCTCTCTATTATAAGGAGCTAATGCATACTATACCCTACTCTCTAACAATCCTTTAAACAGCAGCCCAAAGTACATCAATGCTGTAACCAGGACTAGTGATCTAGATTTTTCTCTCTCTTTTCTCCTCTTTTTCTTCCTTTAATTCTCTTTTTTCCTTTCTTACTTCCTTTAATTCATCTTTCCCTCTTTAATTCCTCTCTTTACTTTCACTCTGCCCCTTTATCCAAAACCCACTGCTGTGTGCTTATATAGTAGGTATTTCCATGCCATGTGTGTAATTTACTGATCTACTTTCTGATTGTTTGCAGACCCCCAGACTTTTCTAACTTCTTTTGATCAATGAGCATTTAAGAATCTTAGGTACTTCCTTCCCCTTAAGGGTCATCACAATCTCTGGAAGAAAAATGCATTCTGACCTGCAAGTTTCACCACTAAGTGGTACAGTTGTCTACAGAAAGGGTGCAGATGCTCTTACTCTAAACTTGCTCTTTCATGTGTAGAGATGACGAAGGGCAGTGAAAAGCAGCTCACCAATGGGGTTAGTGGAGGTTTCTTGGCCTTTCTGGTGCATGCGGTAGTGACGAGTAACTGTCCCGTGAGCAGCTTCTGCTTCTACAGTCTTGCCATCAGGGCAGATCAGCACGCTGGTCATCATGCCCAGAGAGCCATAGCCTACAAAATACAAGTTTCAAAAGCTCAGTGTCTCCTTTGGACAGCTCCCTCAAAATCCCCTTCATCTCCCCATCCTACAATCCCCCTACATCTTCCCACTGATAGGAAAATCCCTGAACAGCAGACCTGCAGTAGTGCTTCTGCAATTAACTGGCAAGTCCCTACACATCAAAATAACAGTTCATCTGAACATGAAGTCCAGCTGAACCATGAGCTACAGATATACAGACATTCTGTACCATTTCAAGGAAATTAGTTCCCTTACCTAATCTGCTGGACAGATTTCTACTGAAAACGTACAGTAAGAGAACAGTAAGTGTTGGGCTGCTTGCCTTTCACACAGAGTGACAGGAAACAAAACAACTTCTTATTAAGAGCGTCTGCTCTTGTGAGAGGAACCAGCAACTTCTGATATTGGACATTCACACCAGTTCTAACCCTGCAAGTTTCGGAGATCTCCATGTTTGGAAGCTGCTTTGTTTAGCAGTCCAACATCCTTGTTCTGTGGGAGGCAGTTTAGTGGCACTACTTCAGAAAGAGTGTATTACATAAAGCCACACATCTCATCCTGTGGAATTCTGCATCCATATTTGTTTTGGCACCATGCACCTTGGTTATATAGCATTTTGATCAAGCATTGCAATTATGTCTAGTTAAACATATCAATATCTCTCTTTACACCTGACAGGTAGCTTTAGGTCCTGAAAGTTTTAGGACTTATCTGCAGAGCACCTGCCATCACACTCAGCAGCAGTCAGCTTAACTCAAGCTGTCAGTGACAGAGAACCAGCTGTCTAAATACTGTCCATGAGACTAGAAAGCCTACCAGTTATCATGGGTAGAAACTTCCCTCCTGTAAATAAATACAACTACAGAGCCTACATTCAATAGATTTTCTTGTAAAAGCAAAAATCAGATTTTTTTTGACTGTCTGATACCTCCATGACTGGCTACAAGTTTGAAATACAAGTTTTGAGACCGAACATCACATCCTGGGCCATTCCATAAGATGTGACAGAAGGACACAAGAGACTGCCACTAAGCCTGCTTCACTGTGGCACAGGAAGCACCTCATACCTTGTGCAACAGAGTCAGACTGCACATCCCCATCGTAGTTCTTGCAAGCCCAGACAAAGCCTCCTTCAGATTTCAGGGCCTGAGCAACCATGTCATCAATGAGCCTGTGCTCATACCAGATCTTTTTGGCCTCAAACTGGGACTTGTATTCTCTAAGAAACAAAAACCAAAACACCTTGTCATACAAAGAGGGAATTGCACAGTCTGTACATAGAGAGATGCACACAGATACGACTAAAACCAAAAAACCCCTGCATTCTCTTTACTCTTTTTTCCCTTGGTTGCTTCAGAATCATAGAGGCACCCACAGAGAATCTGTGGCTTTATTAGAAGATATGGACACCACAGCCACATTTAGCAGAGATTTCCACATTGAGTATTGTGCTTTGCAGGACAAGGGAGACTGACAGAGATGGCATCCCCCGTGCCCTTAAAGGGTTGCTGAGCATCTGAAAAAGCAACTGACAAGGCTGGAGAGGATGTTCCTGCTGCAGACTTACGCACTGCAGTAGGAAGTACACAACTGATTACCTGTCATAGATGTCTTGGAAGATGTCTTTGAAGCGGCCATCATATTTCTTCAGAATGGTGTTTTTGGTGCTCATGTAGAGGGGCCAGCCTTTAGACAGCGCCATCTGGAAGGAACTGTGGGCAAAATCCTTGATAGACTGGTCAAGATTGTACATTCCCATGGCTACACCACCACAGCCTGTTAGTGGAGGAAGAACAGATAGGAATCAACTAGATTTAATTTTGGTTTAATATTTTTATTCTCCCCATAGCATACTCTGGCTGGCAGGCAGACTGGTGCTCTCCCCAGGTGTCTTAATCTAGCTCTCAATTTAAGGGTGGTTCTTTCAGGAGAAGACTTGCTTTGCATTATCAGCTCAAAGCTCCAGCAGTTCTGTGACACATGGATAGGAAGGTGGTTTTGTTTTACAGGCAAGTACATCTTAATAATGTGATCTAAGCCCTCTAAGAAGTTTTGTTCTAATCCAGCCTAAGTACTCAAGCACACTGTGACAGAAGTGAATGTACCTGAACTCCTACTAGCCATTTAAGTAATACAGTATTTTTCTACCAAAGCAGCAGGCAGCAGTTTGGAGCAGGAGGTCTCAGTCAAAGTCAGAAAGGGATGTGCTCACACCTTAAATGCTTTGCACCTTCAGAACTAACTCCAGCAGTCAAGGACTGCTTTGCCTAGCTTGGGTAAACAAGACTCCACATGAATTCCTGCATTTTTTTCAGCACATGTGTGGCCTACCCTGCTGCTTTGATCCACCCGCTCAGGCTCACTTCTAGCAAGTTGTGGGAAGAATGTGCCAGTCATGTGGGTGCTCAGGCAAGTCCTGAGAAGGCTCTGAGGAACTATCAACATTCACATGACTTAGATTGTGTAATGCAGATGTGTTAGAAACACAAATAGAAGTGTGCTGAACTTGCAGCCCAGCTCACCTAGAAGAAAGCAGCACTCAGATCACAGAAGAGGATGATTGTGGGTGAAAGGAGGCTCTAGAGCTTCATGAGAAAGCTTTGTCATTTTCAGAGCACAACTCTGTTTCTAGTGAAAAGTAGATACCATGTACTTAATTTTAAGCACCTCACTACCACCATCTATCTAGTTTTTGTACAGTACCAATATTAGGGATCTTTGTTCTAGAAACACCCACAGTTTTTAAATATCTATTTTTCCTAATATCCATTTATCCTTACCACCTTCAGATGGTTGTTACTATATGGACATACATGCAGAATGAAGAGGGGAAGCCAGAGGAGGTTTATCTGCTTGCCAAAATAGCAATGTCATTTAAAGTTGATATTGGCAGGGGATGAAAATCCTGCTGTTACATGTTATCCCTGTACCGTCCCTATGGAGTCAAGGACAGTTTAGGCTGTGATCAGCTACAGAGACTGTGTCCTTTGGAACCATGATTTCATGGTTGCTGGATGACAGCTATTAAGTTTGAATAAAACAGCTATTTTCATACACGTAAAAGAAAATTCTTATTGCAGTCATACAATCCTACTGACTCCTAAAAATCTCTTGATTCAGTGTCAAGGTTGAACATATTAGTACAGCAAAAAGACGAGCTTCCATTAATCATTTGGGAGATATGCTGGCACAACAGTTATCTGTGGGGAGGGCAGCTCCCTAGAGCAACAGCAGTAATCTGCCATCTTTGCATTTCCCTGCCTTCTGCTTGCTGATGCAATGCAGAATAGCAAACAAGACTGGCAGCTGGATGGCCACACATCTCCAACACAGGCTCACCAGTCACCTAGCAAATGAAAACAAATTGGGACCGGCCATGAAGAAGGTGAACTCCAGATGAAAGGCTATGCAACAAGAGATGGTAGAGACGTAGGTTCTTAGGAGCAAGCATGCCAGAGAAAGTATTACAAAGGAGGGCCATATGTCAATCTTGGTAGCTGTTTGCCAAACTGCACACAAACAAGGATGCTGTGGTTTATGTGGTTTTATTTTTTTGTAGCTAAACAGATTTTTTAAAAGGCTTTAAATCCTGAACCCTTTGATTAATGATAGACAGAGACATGACTTGAATCCTGCCCCTAGAGAAAACAGCCTGAGTTCTGGCAACATGTCTGTAACTGCTTCCATTAACAAAGCCCAGCAATGTTAGGATTTTTCCTGAGCCTTGCAATGTCTGCAACCAGCAGAGCAATAGGGAGAAGAGTGACACCAAAACCTTTGGGACTGCATCTATTAAAACAGTTACAGCCTACACAGTCAGAAGCATCCTTGTGAAATTCTCTTTCTACCTTACAGACTAAGTGTTAATTCTCATTTCGATTGAGCAATTAAAAAGACTGCTTCATAAAGGAGGGCAAAAACTGCAAAGGTATAGAGATCAGCAAAACAAACTAAATCCAGAAAGAATTGCACATGGATTGCTCTCAAATATATCTCCCCATAGGTCAAACCTAGTTTACATAGTAAGTTTGCCTCTGATAAGAGAGAAAAACAGATATGCTGTTACCAGAGTCATCATATAAGGAGCATGACAGGTGGCCAATCTAATATGATTGTGTTCTTGATGTGCCTCTTTGATCCCAGGAAGATTTCAAGATAGTTTCAGTACTTGACAAATAAATGAAGAAGGCCTAAACTTTCTCCCCCACTCTACCTCAAAGTCATATTTTACCATCAAACAGATCTGACTGATAATTCAAGGTTGAACTAAATCCAAAAATATCAGTATACCAGTTTTAATGACTAATTAAAGAAAATACCTACTTTCAAAGTTATGGACCAGATATGTGACTGGTTTGCCTCCATCTGCAGGAGTGTAGGTCATCTCTACTTTTCCAGGCCCAGGTACCACAAAATCAGTTGCTCTGTACTGTTAAAAAAAAAAAATTGCCATGATAATTTATCTGTCAGGAAGAGAGAACCATAAAAGACAGTCCTCATTTGGGAGGGCAGGTTACAGAAAAACAGTTGTACTAAAAACCCCATTAAGTAGACTTCTTATTCAGCCATATTGTCATTGGATTATTTTACTGGAGCTTAGAAAGACAAGGTCATGGAACCACTTAGGCTGGAAAAGATCATCAAGTCCAACGGTTAACCCAGCATGGCCAAGAGCACCACTAACCGGTATACTTAAATAGTCAAAAGTCTGCCTGTTTCAGAAGCCATCTTCCCCTTTAGCGGAAAAAGCTCACAGACCCTTGGGCCCCATCAATCAGCATAGTATCTACTTTTGCAGATGTGCTGAAGTTTTAAAGTGCAGAGTATTTAGACTGTTGTGTGATTGGTGGAGAGAAAGGCTCCTCTCCCTGCCTCAAAAAAGCCATTCATATTAAAGCTGCTGATCTTGTATGTAACAGGGTTCATACATCGTACAAGATGACATTTGACAGGCCAACCTGTAGTAAGAGTCTTTGAAGTTAAAAACTTTTAAGTATTTAAATGCTGTCTCATCTTCCCAATTGTCCTGAACTATTTAAGGTTACATTTCCTTGAAATTTGTTATTCCTTTTCATGTAGTTTCCCTCCTATCAAGGGAATCTGTTCCCTGAGCTGTTCTGAAGTTAGTGTCTCGCTCCTATATCCTTTCTGTTCTTATACTGCTCCTTTCACTTTAATCTCATACTTTTGCACCGTTTCAATCCTTTCCCTTTAATCCACTGTTTCCTATTATTTTAACCTTGTCAATTGTTCACAACCTTTAAGGATGTTGAATCCCATTCTTTTCTAGTGTCAGAGTTCTGCAAATATTTTCCTCTTAAAAATTTATTATTTTACCTTCCTATAGCAGGTAATTTAATGACTTGCCCTCAGTTTAGAGGGCAATAGGTTTAGCCACCTATTTACACACTTGGCTCTTCTAGAAGACTTTTGTTTTGCCATGCTTGGTAGCTTTATAGCATATGATTGCCCATGGAGAACAGTATGACTGATTCTTATCTTCCAGGCTACCCAGAGGGCACAACACTGGGTAGCCTGGTTCCAGGGCTTTCCACAGCCTTGTACTACCATTGTCAGGGAAGTTCTGATAAAAGAGGTTTCCCTACTTCTGTATCACAGGCTGATGTGCCCAGGTCAGATACCAACTGTGTAGGTGTGCTGTGCAAGTTAAAGCAGCAGACAAAAAAAAAAAAAAAAAAAATTAAACAGAACAAAACCACACCCCCATTCGGAAGGCAATTTTGCCCACTTCCAGAAACCACTCACTTTTATCCCTTTTTGCTGTAAGCAACATTTGACACCAAAAAGTCCTGCAAAGTAAGAAGGTGGGCAGTGTAAAATAATACTTTCTAAACATGTTCTTATGTGGGAACAAGCGTTCTAGAGAGGTGGAGAACAATAACCTAGCAGAGTTAAGTGTCTAAGTACAGCCCTGTTAATCCAAGCACAGGTTTCTGAATGCTGTTTATACAGTGATACTGCTCAAGAGAGAGAGGCATGAACCAGGCTCTTCTACACTTGCTGGGTGCAGCACAAAGTGCTAGCATGTGTGTGCTCCCAGGTGGAATGCAAGGCACAGAGCAGGAGCACAGGGATGTCTAAGTCTTTGGAGCCCTATACCAGTCAGGAATAAGCCTGTTAAGACAAAAAGAGGGGTAAACACTGGAGTGACTCACTTGATCCCCATAAGCGTGACGGCCGATGACAATGGGTTTCACCCACCCAGACACCAGCCGGGGAATGTTCTTGCAGATAATCGCCTCTCTGAAGACAGTGCCACCTAGGATGTTTCTAATTGTGCCATTGGGAGACTTCCACATCTGCTTCAACTTGAACTCCTCCACCCTGTTCTCATCAGGGGTGATGGTTGCACATTTTATGCCAACGTTGTATTTCTTTATGGCTTCAGCAGCTTCCACAGTTACTTTATCATTTGTAGCATCGCGATGCTCAATGCCCAAGTCATAGCTGTAACAAACCCACAAACACCGTCAAGACTTCCCAGGACATTTGTTTGTGTTCAATAGAAAAGAAACAAGACCCTATATGTGCATGTGAGTGCAGTTGCAGCATTCTGCCGCAACTGAAGTTATCCCTCTTCCAGTTCAAATGCTGCTGGACTGGAAGAAAACAGACTTATACAGTGACATTTCTCCTGTTAGTGGAGGTTGGTAGAAGATGGGAGAAAGGAGAGCTTCAGTTTATGGCTAAGGTTTGCTGCCAGCATGGGACAGTATCTCCTCTGCCTTGCCTTTTGAGTTTCCTGCAATGGCACCTGTCAGCTGAGGGCTCTCATTGCATGGAGCAGCAAAATCCCCAGATATGAGCCTTTATTTCAAACCTCTTGTGCTGAAGGCTCTGGCTTCCTTCATGTACTGAGCACATGAAGCTATACGAGACTTAAAAACTGCTTTGACAATGGATCCACAATCCTGCTCTGGCAGCAAAACTGCCAATATTCCTGTCAAACATCAGAGGAAGGTCATTTCCATACTCACTGTTTTAATTGCTTTTGGAGAACAATGGGTGCCCAGCATGGGACAGTCCTGAAGCACAGCCAGCTGTACATGAATTTAGCCATTGTGCTGCCTCAGCCAGGGGTTTGCTTGCCCTCCTCCCACCCTCTTTGAAAAGGGATGTGCTCCAGACTGTGTGCATGTATTATGCTGCTGGGTTCCTGTCTGCCTGGTTCCCAACACCAGAAAGCCTCATGTGGGTGGCATACAAATGGCTCCAGTGGCATGGGAAGAGGTCAGACTTATGGGTTTAACTATGGCAGATACCACTGAAGGCCTCTGTCCACATGGCTAGGAGCAATGTAGCTGGATACTTCTCTAATAATTATAGCTCAGTGGCCAGAAAAGGAAGAGATTATTTGTTCTGCTTGGCCAGATGCTATAGATAGCACGTCCCTTTTGCTGTACCCAGCTGCTAGTATTTGTTATTTTCCAGAAGGGAGTATAGGAGCACAGCCTAGCTTCAGGGAGTAATTGCAACAGTTAGCTCACATTGTCAACAGCAGAGCTCAGGCTCACAGCCATCAGGGCAGAGTCTGTGCCCTACACACACCCTTCTGTCCCCGGGGCAGATCTGCAAACAGGCATAGCAAGAAGCCACAAGCCCACTCAGGGGTGCAGGATGCTATGCTTCAAGGCAGGGACTGGCTGAAACAGCCCATATTTCTACTCACTGTTTAGGCTGCAGGGTCATGCAGACTGTCCAGGGGCTGGAAACCCCAAGACACAGGAAAACAAAATACAGGCCATGTCTCTGAGAGATTTCTTAGAGGCACAGTACAAGCAAAACTCTAACTTACAACTCAGCATGCACTGCTTACTGCTGTGAGGAACCCTGGAGGGCATGCTTCCGGTGCTAAATGAAAATCCATCAACACCTACTGACACATGCAAACTTCAGTACATTCAGCTGAATGTCACAGAGGCATTACCTGTGCAAATCCAGATCTACATAAGGAAAAATCAGCTTTTCTTTAATCAGCTCCCAGATGACCCGTGTCATTTCATCTCCTTGCATCTCCACAACGGAGCCTCCATGGATTTTTTTAGACATCTTGAACTGCAATAGGCATAAAAAAAGTCCAACCTAAGTTAAAAGCTACCAATACACGTATCCTGCATTTTTACAACTTAACTAGGTGAGACAGTAACATAGCGTACAGGATCTCTCCAAAGTCTTGAAAATAACCTCAGTTTATCCTTAGTTCATGCTACATGGTATTTTCCTTAAAGCCCCAGCTCCTAGAGAGATCTATGTCAGGATAAAAAGAAAGGTTAATATCTTGACAATTAAGGGCATGGGCTTTAATTATGATTGTATCAAAAAAATTAAAAATATGACCAAATTTTTCCCAAAATTCCACAGAAATAGATGAGCACCGTTTACTTTCAGATTTCACGAGTTCTAGCCCAGTTACCTGTTTCTCCACCTTTTTCTGAAAATCAGGGGTTAATGGACATGATTACAATGATAGCTCATACTGCTGAAACTACTAAGATTAATATATTGTAAGCCTCTTTATTAACTTTGTCCCCCAGGAAGGAAGGAAATGGGTAGAAAATCCAAGGGCTACACATCAAGAGTATTTTCTTGTTGCAAGCTTTATTTCTACAGATAAAATAAATTCTGGACATTTGTTTGCTGTAGGGAACAAAGGCTAAAAAAAAAGAGAACTTGAACTCTGCCCTTCTATTTGCACTTTGTTCTTCGCCAAGACAACCTCAGAAGGCACTGAACTGCTCTAGAATGCCCTTCTCTCCAGCAGCCACAGTTTCTTGGGTCTCGGCTCAGATTATGCAAGAGCTATGAGTTGGCAAGCTCCTCCTTCGGACAGTCCTGTGCTTGTGTGCAGCTGCTGGATACTACAGTGAGACAGCAAACCCTTGTGCCTCAGGCTGCAGTCTCAGAGACCAAGGGCCAGGAATACTTGATCCAGAATGAAGGGTCCTACTGAACACGGGATCTGTTCATCCAGACCAAGCCATTCCGAGGTGTGAGGCTTGCAGATCAAGGGCCTCCCATTGCAAGCATGTTGGGAGACTATACCAGGGTTAATTTTTTTTTAAATTAAAGTAAATTGTGCTGCATTTCCAAAATCCAATCTATTAAACAATTTTAGTCTGGGAAGAGAATAAAATTTCTAAGCTATGTTCATAGGATCAAGCTTTTCCAAACCTTTTAAAGCGCAAAAGGAAGAAGAAAAAAACCCCAAAAGACCACGACCAACAAAACACCAAAAAAGACACTCACAAACAAACAAACAAACAAAAAAACCCCAACAAAAACCCCACCCAAAAAATAACATAAAATTCTAAAAAAAAAAAAGAAAAAATAAAATAAGGTTGTGTTACTGAGACTCAGTTTAAAAGATAAACTACTTCGGGCATTTCTATCCCTAACACAGACAGAACCCTGGCTTATATTGGGCCTCTCTAGTCCTCCAAGGAGAACTTGAACTTCACATGACCTCACTCTACCTGAAATCAGTTTACTTATGCAAGTATTTTGAACCCAATTTTCAATTGTGGCTATCTAAATAATAAGGTCTGTATCATAGTCCATGGCCTAGGCACAGAATTACTACTGTGGGAGAGTTCAGTTTTGCTTTTCGGAACAATCTGAGAAACAGTCTGATTCATTAAAGTAAAAATGTAGACAGGCACAAACCCAGAAAATACTGCTTGTTTTGTGGTTTGGTTCCACTTAACTAAGACAAATCAGACTATGCCAGTCATAGCAATCAGTTTGGCTTCAGAACCATTCGATGCTGCTGCCACGCAGAGAACACAAAGGTGGGTGAGAAACACCTCCATTGATGCGTGGGCACAGCAGCCTCTTCAACAACTCTGACAGCATCCAACATGTTTGTGCGATCACGGCCAGGCACTGGCGCTTGTCCCATCCTCAGCCACCAGTGCCCCCAGTTTCTCTATGAACTGGGGCAGTACTGCAGTAGCATCCCTTGCCTGCACACCAGGCAACGTGCCGAGAGGCTCCTCTAGAGAGCACACATTCCCCAGAGTTCAACTCTGTCACTCGTCCTCTCCGCTTTTACACTGAACTGCCAAAATCCAGCAAGGTCTTTCCCCTGCAGCAGCTCTTCTTTAAATACACTTAAGCCAGGCACACAGCCAAGGCAACTTAGAAGAAACCGTCTATTTCCAAATCCCTCTTGGTCCCGCGGAAGGGCTCGGGGCCTACGGGCAATAATTAACTATTGCAACAAGTCCGTAACTCCGGTGTACAGCTCATCTCCCGGCAGGAGGCGGCTGGCCGGGGGCACGGCGCGGGTCGCTGGCACTCACCGAGTTCCCAGCTGCACTCGCCTCTGACAAGGCGATCTGGTGGCACACCGGGGATTCCCACCGGGC
>NW_005054298.1:22547170-22634862 GCF_000277835.1 Geospiza fortis | reverse complement strand
TCTCCTCTCTGCCGCTCCAGGGCGGGGAAGGCGGCGGTGTCCCCTTCACGGAGGGGAGAGCGGAGCAGCTGTCTCCTGCACGGAGATTGGAGGGGAAGCGTGTGTGACACGCAGTTGTGTCCGAATTGCGGGTGGTCTTGCGCCGGGGTGCGTTATCCGGGTGCCCGGGAGTGTGTGTGTGTGTAGGAGGACGGGCCGTGTCCGTCTGGCACCGAGCCGCTGTGGGCTGGTCTGTGGGACGCGGGATGTCCCGGCCCTGCTCTGCAGGAACAGCAGTGTGGGGAGGGAGCCTCACGGCCACCCTCATACTCCGTGTTTTATCGGTGGTGAGTTGGTGATTGCTGAAGCTGCAGCTTCGAGGGGGCTTAGATACATTCCCCGTGACTGTTGGTGAGGATCCTGTGAGGAATGTACTCTGGTTTGCTGCTTATTGACCGATATGTGCACCTTGCTTTCCCCTTTCCCATATTATACAAACGAGTGACTATTTCTTGGTTTCTTGTGGTGGGATGTCCCACTTTTCCCTTTAGTGGGACTGCTAAAGCATAGAAAGGCTGATGGAGCTAATGCTTGGTATAATACTATTCTTCTTAATAGTTTTAATTAGACCAATATTGCTGTGACAGGAGCAGTTATTATGTTTTTTTTTCCCTCCTTGAAACACAAGTTTTTCTATAATCACATATACACACACACACATATACCTATCTAGTGCACATTCAGAGACTTTCTTGTAACTCTTATCTTGCCAGGCTATAGTCAGTTGCTGAAATAGGAACATAGTTTCCTACAAAACTGTTTGACTTCATAGTGGGATTTTTAATGTGGTAGGTACACCCTTGTTTTATGTTCAGCATTTAGAAAGCAAACTATTAGTTGCCTTAAGAATTTCAAATTTACCTGAAAAGTTTCAAGGAAAATGTTCCATGAACTCAGGTGTTTAAGTACATTCAAATCACCTGTTTGAATAATACTGGTGAAATGAACAACATTTACTTACTGGTGAAATGAACATGATTTACTGGGTAGAAGGATGTGGAAGACTGAGACTCAGCCTTACATAAAGAACCTGAACAAAGTTTCTCTTGAAACTTAGTAAATGACGCCTCTCTGCTTTCTTGTAAATGATGCCTCTCTGCTTTCTTGTAAATGATGCCTCTCTGATTTCTTTCCTGAGGACATGTGAATAGCAAAAGAGACTCTGAGCTGAAGGTGCTTACTGTACAGAGCAACAAGCAGAAGTCCATTGAGCAGTCATGTGAATGACTTGCAGATGCATCTTTTTGGCACTCTTTGTAGGAGAAGTCAAACTTTGCCACATGAGCTGCTTGTTAGCACTTTCAGTGTCACTTGCTGATCTTGTTGATTTTCTCTGGACTGCACAGATTTCTTTCAGTGTGGCTTCTTGGAACTTGGAAGAAGATATTCTAGTGAGCAATACATGCCTGTAAGTTCTAGGGAACAATTGTGGGAACTGGAAATTGTTATGTCGTGAAGTGGGTGTCAGCTGCTAAGTAGGTAGTAGGTTCATAAGGGGTTTTGATGCTTGGCACCGGTGAAAATCAGCCGTTGCTCATAGGTTCCATCAGCTCAGCTGCCTGTGTTCTACTCTCTCAAACATTTCACTAAATCTTTCTTAAACAAAGATGAAGGTAGTAAGCACCTTAGCCTAGTAGGCTAGAAATGCAGGCGGAGTGAGGTATTGTGAAAGAAATGGGGTGTCTGATCAGCTTATAGAGTGTGGGTTGGGGAAAAGTATGACTCTTGGCTGTATGGCAGCGTTGGTACACAGAAAATAGTATGGCTTCTTCTAATACAGAAAGTGGTTTGGGGTTTTTGTTTGTTTTTCCTAAATGGAGCTGCTCTGAAAACGAGGATGTTTGAAGGTGTTAGATTTGACAACAAGTAAACCACAGTTTGGATTGTTGCTTCCCTGGTAACCTGTACAAGGGCCTGTATTGTAATGCAGAGAGGAGGGAAACAGTTTCCCACCAAAAATAATCTTTCATTCCTGTTTTTGTTTGTAGTTCATTCTACTTCTCACTCTGAAGTTAACCTGGCCAAACAACAAGTCTGCCTTGTGCTTGCTCAGGCATGCCTGTTTTCAGTTTTGTTACAAGGGCTGCAGAGGTCGCAACATTAGGAGAAAAGCTGTCAAAGTTAAAACTTCTTTGTGGCATGTCTGCAGAGTCTCCATTTGAAAACTTCAAGTTCTCATAAACCTCTATTGCAGTGTGTCATCAGTGTAGAGGTTGTTTATTTTGTTGCTCTGGATGTTTAACTGGGCACTGTGAATTACACTCTGCAGAGGTGCTGCTCTCTGTCAGTGGCTGGGCAGGGGGCATGGGCTCCTCTGGCATTCTTGGTCTGTGCTAATAGCAGGTGCCTGTGGTCAGTTGGGTGAATGTCTGTCCTCTGGGTTCCAATGAGACATCTCCTGCTCAGAAGGCTGAGGAGGTTCTGTTTCACCCTCCCTTGTGTAATGTGTGTTGCTGACCTCTTTCCAGGGCACCTGAAATGGCTGCAGATGAGAAACGCTCTCCGACACTGGACTCTAGCAGTGACCTACCTCGTTCTCCCAGCAGCCCATCTCATCTCACTCACTTCAAACCGCTGACTCCTGACCAGGACGAGCCTCCTTTTAAATCAGCTTACAGTTCTTTTGTAAATCTCTTCCGTTTCAGCAAAGGTGGGTGCTGGGGGGATGTGTGGGCATGGCTTGTGTGTGCTGTTTGCTGCTTGTAAAAACACCTCTGAGCATAGGAGCATAATGTCACAGGGCTGATGTCAGCTCTTTTCTGAGAGATGTTGCATCTGGCTTTTGGGTGATGTAGGAGAGCTTTATTATGAAAGATAGCCAGTGTCTTGCAGCTGGAAATCTGTAGCTGCCCATGAAAGTCTAAGACAGGTAGTATTGTATAGATTCTTAGCTTGACATCAGAATTTCCTTTGCCTGTATGATTTTTTGTTTTTGGGCTGAAAGTAGGAGTAACCCTCTGCCAGCCTGCATGAGCAAAATGTGTGCTTGTCCTTCCAGTGCAAGTTCTTACTTCAGACTTCATCCACCTCTCACCTTCCTGTGCATCCCATACCTGCTGCTGGGTGACAGCTGACCTGCAATAAAGCAGGAAGTCCACACTTAATTTGCATAGCTTAGGTGTTCCTCATCAGGAAGTCTGAAGTGTTGTGAAAGTTTTGTATGTTAAAAAGTATTACATGATTTTGGCCTTTGTGCTGCATGTGTCATTAAATATGTTCTCAGTGGGCAAACTCTGAAAGAACTGTGTGAGTTCCTTTTTGTTTCAAAGAAAGATCCTGCTAAGAATGGTGAATGAATGCACCTGGATTTTGTGCAAAGTCTGTGTATTCCTTTACTAGAGATGGCACACTGGTCAGCTGCTTTTGTTTAGTCTGTTCATTATCCAGCTTTGTTAAGCATACTTCAGCAATGTTTGAGCTGGGGGAAAAGAGCCAAACAGCTTTTTGTGTAACTGATCTGTTCAGACTCTTCTTATGCAGAATGAAAAATAATTACTTGGTATGACTGCTATTAGTTTGCATACTAGAGTAGCACCTGTCATTGCTAATTTATTGAAAGTAGCATAAAATGTGGTCGATATTGGATTCACTTGTTTTGCTCTGACAAATGTAGCTGGAGTCAGCAATGTCTTTTGTTAAGTGAATGGGAAAACAACCTTGAAACAACACATGAAATGTGCATCTTACTGGAATCAATGAGAACTTGTCTATACTTGGTCTGCTGATGGAAATTAAAGGCTGTGGTAACTTTACTGTGACCTCAGTACTGGCTTGTAAAATAACTGAAAATCTCTTTTCAAGGCAGAAGCTGATAGTCAAATGTAGCTATTCTATTTTGCAAGAATAATTCACATTTGGATTCACGAATAATCTGCCAGGGGTTTTTTTTGACACTTTTCACATTAGGGAATTTCTGAAATAGCCTGAGCCTTGAAGACAGCCTACTGTCCTGTTTCTATGATGTGTATAGTACCTCTAAAACTGAAAAATCATTTGTTTTGTTTATCATGATCCAAAAGAGCTATTTGTGAGAGTTTTTTTAACCTTAGGTTTGTGTGTACTACTGGTTTTCTTTATCATGTCTGAACAGGTGGTTTCTTGCTTTTTGTCAACTCTAGATGATGGCAGGCTTTCATCCCCAGCAGAGAGAGCAGAGGCAGGACAGAGTGATCCACAGGCATTGAGTGGTGGCTGGTCCAGTCCTCAGCATCCCACGAGGGCTCAGTCCCTGAGATCACCAATCCCTTACAAAAAACAACTGAGTGGTGAGCTGCAAAGAAGATCTTCTGCAACTCTGGGTAATTTCAGCTCTTTGTTCTATAAGACAATGTTGCACTAGCCAGGATGCTTCAGGGGGAGGTGGAAGGATGTGAACAAAGGCTCACTGAGTGTCTAGATTCGTAGCAAAATTTAGTATCAGGCTACACTGCTTCTGTTAGTGAGGTTGCACTTTAACCTCATAACCCTCCACCCTTCTTGGTGTTTCAGCAAGACAACTTCTTGTTGGGGCTCTGCACTTTTAATTGGAAAACAGTCTGGAGCAGAAGAGGCTGCCAAAACACATCTAATGTTTTAAAGTCACCTGAACTTTGATCCTGAACATTTCTGCTTTGTCTTGAGAGACTACAGTTTCTTAACATCCACATGCTACCTCTTACTTTAGTGCTTAGTCTGGGTGGATTTGGTGTTTCGGTCTTCAAGGGAGTTGTAAATGAGAGTTTTTGCTTGTAGTTGTTTCAAGGAGAACTGAATAGGAAGTTGTGTTTAAGATTTTTCATTTTTTTTCAATCCTGCCTAAACTATTGCCAGATTCTATACTGAATCTTTTAGCTGGTATGTGAATTGATTGCAACTGTGTAATGACTTTATGAAGATGTGAAAGAGCTAGGAAGTTGATTACAGGGATCTCTCTTGAGATCTGACTGGTTACTGTTGGCTGTTGCTGATAGCCTTGAGGAAACTGCTAAACTGGGTAACAATCTTGTGCAAGGCAGTATTTCCAAGAGTGTGGTACCTAGTGCAAACAAATCAGATCCTAAATGTTGTTAATATGTATGGGATTTTCCAAAAGACCTGTCATTTTGGTAGCCAGGCAAAAGTCTAGTACAGAGAACTAGCATTTTTACCGAAGTGATTTGCATGCTTGGTTAAACATGTTCTTCATCTTCCTCCTTGCCATCTAGTAGTATTTGATCTTTTTAGTTGTACTTCTTCCAATGAACCAATTAAGGGGGTTAATTAATTAATTAATGTGGGGTTTTTGTTTTGTTTGCTTGGGCTCATTTTTAAAGAATTTTCTCAAATGTCTCAAGAACAGCCATATGCTCTTGGCTGATAAGCCAATTTACTTTTACTTGGCACCTCTTGTAAATCACTTGGAAATTGACAGGTGATTAGATGTTAGAAGCCTTCAGGTGAAGTATGTTGTTTGATACTCAGAAGGCAGAAGTAATCTTGCTATTTGACTTCCTCTGGGATTAGGCAGCCAGAGAATAAGATTTAATTTAAGGTGTGTGGGAGGAACTGTTTTTGTAGTATTCCAGCTGTTTTTCAGGACCTCCATTCATATCTCTGGGTTTGGATGCAAATATGCTTAGAAAAATGTGATAATGAATTAGCCTGCAAAGAAGTAAAGTTAAGACAAGCAGGAATTGCTGCTCACTTTTTTGAAGAGATTTCTGTGGTACTGTGTGCTGAGCAGCCTGACTTGCTGTTGGGTATTTTCTTCTGGACAACCTTGGTGCTGTAACAAACATGAGCTCTGTGTGACACATGTAAAAGTGTACTGGATTAGTGAGAAGGTTTGGGGGAGTGTTTTAGGCCATCTCACTTTGTTTGTAGAGGGGGAAAAATACTTGCATTTCCTTCTCTAAAAGTCAGGCATTGGGTTTTTTGAAGCAAACTTTAGAAAATTCTTTTTCTTTCCTTTTTTGACCTTAAGTTGTGCTGAATAATTAGGTCTTTGAGGATTGTCTTTGAGTAACAGAGAATTTTATTTCTGCTATTGCAGCTGATGCTGGCCTGCACAAATAATCTTAGAAATTATTATCATATCTAAATGGTGAAAAGCAGGAAAATAAGTGATGGGATTTACATAAACATCCAGATTGGTAAATTGGGCCACCCATTGGCTTCAGTGACAGGGAGGTGTCTAATTGAGTTAAGTTTTCTTGTAGCCCTGTGTCCACAGGCCTGTATATGTCTCTCTAGGCTTTGCCATTACTTAGATACTTAATAACGTGGGCAACTGTAGGCAGGAAAATATATAAGCACTTCACAAAAGTCTCTCCAGCCCACTTAGTCTTAAATAATGTATCATGTTGAGGAAACTGAAAGGAATAAATAAATAAAAGGTTGCTTCTGGTGCCTCTAAATAGTGATGAAATGAATTGCTCCTGAAGATGCTGACCCTCACCCCTCATCTATCCATTAGCTTGTAGCGTCTGTGCAGCATATCTCAATGCTTGGGGCCTGTGCTGTCTGGCAGAACTTATGTAGGGTTTCAGTTCTGTGCTTCCCTTCAGCACTGCTTATACAGAAATGCTCCTTACTGACTTTTGTGAAAATAAGAGGAGCATTGGATGCCTGGCTTATGTCAGAGATGCTCTGAGGGTTGTGTGGCTGAAGAACCAGTGCTGAGACTCTGCAATGGCTCCTGTGGCCTCTCTCTTGAGTAGTCTGTTGCATCATCATGTGCTGGTTGTGTTGGACTGTGTGTGCTGTGCTGTCAGATGAGGGCTTTCAAGGTGCTGGATTGAACCAAAATAGTCCAACAATGAGACTGTTGTCACTGAGATAATGTCACAGCTTGCAAATCCTGTTTAAGGAGAACTGGAAATGCTGACTGCTGCAGAGGGAGCATGGGTAGTAAAAGCACTTCTAGCTTGTTACCCTGTCATGCAGGATAATGCTGTTAATGCTAGACAATTGTAACAGACTGGCAGTGATAGGGAGTGGCAAAGGAGCTTAGCAGGAGCAAAGGAATGGCCAATGATCATATAGGGGAAGAAGGCCTGAGGAAGGTGGTGCTTACTGGAAACCACTGTGGAGCGTGAAGTACTACCACAGCATCTTTTCTAATCAAAAAGATTTTGGAACATGAAAATGCATGCTATAAAATGAACTTAAGGGCAGTTTTCCTAGTTTTCATGGCAGTACTTTTTATGGCAGTGATTTGAGGAAGATGTGATGTTTGAACTGTGAAAGTGAAATTGAATATGAAATTTAATGCTGTGGCAGCAAGTAATTAGATAGCAATTTGTGTTGTTTCATATTAGCAAAACTAGTTTCTTTGGCAGGGGTGGTTTTTTATTGTTGAAACTGTGTGAATCTCTACCTTTTGTGTAGTTCGGTATGATCAGTTCTCCTATAAACTGAAACTATAGGTTGCAACAAAGTAGTTCTTGTGGTGTTTTTGCCTTGTCATTCACTGTAAAATGAATGAATGCTGAAATACTGTGGAATCATGAAACTCTGTGAAAACATATTTCTATACTTTAGAGGTTTTTTTCTTAGGTTTTTCCAAGGATCAGCAACCATAAATGCATATAGGAAGGATGATGTTTACTGTTGAAATAAGTTAACTGGTTTTTTTAGCTGTAGAAGTTAATTTTTAACTTATAATAATGCAGTTTGGATCAGGGGTAAGAGTTAACATGAGATTGATACCAGGGAATTCTTTTTGAAGGATGGTGTTTTAGACAGTGTTTCCTTTACTGCAGCAATGATCACTTTTATTTTCTTGCTATACAGTGTTTTTCTTCAGAAAGGGAGAAATCTCATTATTGAGAAAGAAAAGAACCAGCTGAATTTTAATCTGGGTATCAGTCAGTTTCTGTAGTACAAACAGGTTGGCCATGTGCTGCTACTGCTGATGGCTTACTTTTTCTTATGTAGATGACATTGTTCTGACATTGTTTTATACAACAGAGAAAAGGGCATTTAACTACCAAGAACCAGTGTGGAGTTACCTGTGGCATTTCCTCAATGCTGTGTATGTTTGTTTTTGGAAGTCGCTTGCCTGACAAGATTTATTGGTAGTTAGGCAGTAGATCTCATAATTCTTTGAATCGGAAGCAACATTCCTGGAAAGGAGATACTCTTGAATTGGGAAGAAGTACCAGGAAGTAAATGCAGCATAGATCTTGTGATAGAAGTAAGGAGGAGCCAGACGTTTCTCTGGTGTTATCAACGTCTTCCTGAAATATGAAGGTCCTCTTAATCACCCTAAAATACTGAACTTTGTACTGCCCAAAAGTCTGTTTGATTTTTAAAAAGAAATCAATTCCAAGTGGCCAGTTACAGAAATGGGTTTCTTTTCTTAAAAAGGAAAATGTGCATTCTTTGTTATACATAGCAGCAAAGTGTGGGCTGATTGACTAAAAATACCTCCTAAGAAGCTGAAGAGGAGGCATGGAATCTCAGAGTTTTAGTCCCATTAAGGGAGTGCTTTGGTCTGCTGCACACGGAGCAGTAGCGTAGCTGTTACTGCACAGCAACAGTTAACGGGCTTCAGGCAGAGCTGTCAGCGTTCTGCTGACATCAGGGAGAGCTCAGGCAGTAAACAGGGAGCAGCCATGTCTGCTCTTCCTGTACCAGGGGCAAGCTAAATAAAACACTTGTCAGATGGAGAGCAACGAAGCTGGTAAGAAACTTTAAACTATTCAGAAAGTTATTAATCTAGGAAAGAGACTCTGAAAATGTTTAAGTGTTTAGGTAATAGAGCTGTGATTTCACATCTTCCTGGAGAGAAGGAAGCTATTTGTAGTTTGTTCAGCAATGCTTCAAAGTAAAAGAAATTACCTGCATTGCATTTTTATTCAGGAAGTCTCTTTGCTATAGTTAATAAAGAATGACTGTACAAATTCTCAACAACCTGTTGTTTTTGTTAGAAAAAAACCAAACCAAACAAAAAAAACTGCAAACCCCTCAAAAATGTGGACTTCTGAATTACTGTTTTTAATAGGAACTGAGCAATGGAGTCCTGATTTTTTGCTGTAGTAATTTATAAATAAGTTCAGGTCAAAGCATTTACTTGTACTACTCCTAGAATGAATGTGTATATTGTAGCAATTATTTTGCAAGTATTAGTATCCTAGAGGGCATTTAAAAATGAGAACTCAATGCTTTGTAACAGACTACTACAAGCTTCATCTAGTAGGTTGAAAATCACTTCTTTGAAAGATGTTTTCATTCTCAGAGACCTTAAATGGCTTCTTGTAAACACAGAGGGTGGTATTTAAAATGTCAGTCACAGCAAACTGTCTGGCATCAAGGGCAAGGAGCCATACACATTGTAACTTGGTAAAATGTATATATATGTGAATGTTTTTCCCTCTGATGGGGCTTTGTGTTGTGATGTGAGTGTTGGTGTATCATGGAAGGAATGAATATTGCTTTCTCTTCCCTTCCAGACAATCGGAGGAAAGTAGAACCACCTCTCGGAGGTCATGATCCTCGAACTGCAGTTCAGTTAAGAAGCCTCAGCACTGTTTTAAAACGCCTCAAAGAAATCATGGAGGGGAAGAGCCAGGTACTTCTTTAGAAGGATTTGTCGGCCAAACCATCTAGAAAATTAACTCTTTGCTGGACTTTTCTGAGCTTTTTTTTTACATACAGCATGAGGATTTTTTTCTGGATGTTTGAAGGATGAGTGAATAAACTCAAAAAGCATTGTGTGAATGCAGGGGAAACAATTTCATTTGATGCTGACTTTTGACTTGCCAAACATCTGTCATACTGGGGGCGTGAATCATTGTGTTTACTTGGCTTCTTGTGCTTGGACCAGATGCTCTCTTTTTAGACTCCTTCCCACTTATGTGTTACCCAGCCTAGTGAAAAAAAACCCTAATAGTTTTCTCTCTAGAAGGCTAACCATGGACAGGTGAAACACATTAACTGTCACAAATAGTAATGAGAATTCTTGGAGTGGTTTAAATCTGCTACTTACTGTGGTACTGATTGGTCAGTAATATTTGCTTGAAAGGTGTGCCCCGTTAATCAGTTTCAATTATAGACAAAAGTCTGGTGGTTGCTACTGACTTACTGATTTCATCTCCATCTACTGAGTTGGACCATACCTTTAAGAAGAGGCTCTAGTTGAGGAAAGAATCCACACCTATTTATAAGTGAGGGTATAAATAGCTGTCTGTGGGCAAGACATGAACAGGCAAAAGTACATTTAATTAAAAACTGGTAGAGGAAAGAAACAGCTTTTGGCTTGATAGCTTTTATGGGTAGACTTTGAGTAAACTTACTTAGCTTCCAGTACTGTTCTGCTTGTAAGAATTATCTTGCTTTGATAGAAAGGGCAAGATTTTTGAGAGTGAAGCAGAAGCCTTTCATTGCAGTAAGCAGGGCATTGAGTATGCCCCTTACTAATATTTCAGTTTGTGGCAACTTCTGAAGGCCCTAGAGATTTTCAGATGTATTTGAAGCTAGTGGAGGAGTGCTGAAACAGACAGGATACAGCAGTAAATGAATATGACTGGAAACAGTCTGTTAGTTGTCAGCATACTGACTTCTGTAAAAAAGATAATGCATCACTGCCTTTGACTGCAGCCATGTTTTGCTTGAGTCGTTTCAGGCAACAATTTGTTCCTGCTGTGGGCTTGGCCTGTCTCTACAGGAGACCTCTTTACTTTTGTAGAAAGCTTGTGTCAGATTCTAGAAGGTGGTTTTCTAATGAGCCTTTACTGCTAAGGCAGGCCAAACTTCTGTTTTGAACCCTCCCTCATGACAAGAACAGCCTGCAAGGAGGGCAGAGAGTTGGGAGGTGTGACCAGCAGTGTCTGGGTTTCTGGACACAGTCACGTGCAAGTGGGGCACAGCTTGGTTTTTGGAACAGCCCCTCTCTATGTGGTAGATCCAGAGACCTGGCTTGTTATGCATAGTTGAAAAGAACCCCTGTTATATGGCATCCCCTGCGGCTTTGCAGCAGTTCCTTGGCAAAGCTCTTCACTCCAATTTTCCCTGCTTGAAGCTGAGTGTTAATCTTAAAAAGTTCTAGATTCTCTAAAACCCTAGGCTGTCTTGAGCAGTCCTCAGCTTTTCTGTGTTGATTTTCTTGCCTGAGGACAGCATGAAAGTGTTGTGTTGTTTATCATAACTGCTTTGGTTTCAAAATTGGTCTAGCAGCTATGTCAAACTTTAGTTTGTGAATATCCAAAAATAAATCCCAATTTAAAATGAAATCCTATGAGGTTTTTTGATTATGTGAAAACAAGAGCAGGGATCACCTTTCTTTTGTGTGATTACTTTCCTCTGATTGTTTTGAGCTAGTACTTGCAGCAGTTTCTCTTCCTAAGAAAAACCTGATGTATTCTATCCCTTTGAAAAGGCTTTTTGCCCGAACTGAACTCTAGCAAAGAGTGTTGCACAGGCAGAGCTGTCATGTGACCATTAGCAGTTGTGTCCATCCGTGGGAGTTGCAGCTGGTGTGCTCAGAATCACAATTGAGAGTTTGTCTTGCTCTATAGCTTCTACACCAATGGAACTTTTAACTCTGTTTTTAAGGTTATGTTTTTCCTGTGCCTATACCAATGCTGTTAATTAATATATGTTGTTGTCTGCTGAATATGAATTTCAGTTTCCTTCATATAGCAGTTAACCTGGAGTTTTGAAACAAAATCAATCTGGGATGGGCTTTTCCAACTATTTCCTGAAATGTTGAAGAATTCGATCAAATAATACAACTTTTTACATGTATCTATAATCCTTTCAAAACATATCCCAATATTAGCTGTTGAGATGATCTTCCTGCAGTGATAATTTCTGATAACTTGATTTACTCCTAGATAACAGCTTCAACTGATATGTGGTGGGTTTTTTTCTTCTCATTTTAAAACTGTGCTAGTTGAGGACCTCTCATGTGCTGGGGCAAATGAGAGGCGAGAGCAATCACTACTTCATATATTTGTTTATTTTTGACTTCTGTCTACATCCCATGATAGTTTTATTCTGCTTTGCTTCCATCTTGGATCAAGGAGGCAAAGTCCTACTGGGTTTATTCTCTTAATTCAGAGCTCTCAGCCTTCTGACACCCTGTAAAACCACAAAAAAATCCTTTGTGTGCTTTTATGCAAGAGTGTGTGTACACATGCACGGATATGTGGATGTCAAATTTTCTTTTCCATAAGCCTAGTCTACAAAGAGTCATGAAACTAAACATGCTTTCTTATTTACAAAAGAAAAAGCTTTTGTCTGCTGTCTTCTTTTGTAGGACAGTGACTTGAAGCAGTACTGGATGCCTGACAGCCAGTGCAAAGAATGTTATGACTGTAGCGAGAAATTCACCACTTTCCGAAGGAGGCACCACTGTCGACTTTGTGGGCAGATCTTTTGTAGTCGATGCTGCAATCAGGAAATCCCTGGAAAATTCATGGGCTACACAGGTAGGGTTTATTTACTGAGAAACAGAGCAGTGTGCTCAGCTCTGTTTGGGTTACTGCATCTGAGATCCTGGCATCTTCTAGAAAATGCTGTACAGGTCTGTAGTGGGCTTAAAAACAAGAAAAAAGAATCACAGGACCTAATTCTACCAGTTTCTCTATGAAAGATGGTGGATTATGCCATGCCTGCTAATTTTTACCACACTACAAAACAAATATGGCCACTATTGAATAAGATTTTGCAGTACAATAAAGTATGCCCAAGGAAAAGCTGCTCTGAGTAACAGTAGTTTTAAAGTATGAGCCACATGTTTTAATTGAGGGTCAGGGGAAAATCTTTCAAATACCAGTTACCAAATTCTAGACATCAGCTGGTGTGTCATATCTGACTGGCTGTTGTTCTGCCATCATTTCAGTGGGCACGTGTGTTCTCCCTCCCTCTTCCTTTCCTTGTCTCTCTTCTCTCTCCTCTTTCACTGATCTTGTGTTAGGTATCATTTGCCCTGGAAAAACTCCCTGAGTGTGTAATTATCCAGGCTTTTGCCCTTTAAGAGAGTATGAGAATTAGACTTGCAAAGAGGTTTTGAAACAGAAAATCCTTCTGTTTCAGCCACTATACACCTCTGATCCTGCAGGAACAGAGTTCTGTTTGTTCCTGTTCGCTTACACTCTCTGGTTCCCTCTTCCATAGGGGATCTCCGAGCCTGCACTTACTGCCGGAAAATAGCCTTAAGCTACGCACACTCCACAGACAGCAACTCCATTGGAGAAGACTTGAATGCCCTGTCGGATTCTGCGTGCTCTGTGTCCGTGCTGGATCCCGGTGAGCCGCGTACGCCGGTTGGGAGCCGCAAAGCCAGCCGCAACATCTTCCTGGAGGAGGATCTGACCTGGCAAAGGTAAAGGCAGTGGCTGCATGCTGAGCTCTGCAATCTCAACTGTTCTCAGGCTGACAGCTGCCTAGACAAAAGCTGGTGGTTTCCACCTAGTAAGCTTAGATTCCAACTCCTGTAAAAATAATCTAATTCTGTGCTTGCTTGTAATATTCTTCTCTTCAAGTTGAAATATGGAAACATTTCTAGTGAAGTTTTAATTTATTTGCAGTTCTTCCTTTATTGTACTGCTTCAGTGATTCTGTACCAGTGACAGAGCAGGCTTTTGTATTCAGAATTTAAAAAAACAGAACCAAAATCACACCATCTAACCACCACTGTGTTGAGAGGCAAGTCAATGTAACACTGGTGCTTTACCTGTCATGTTTCAAATTGGGCAAGAGAACATAAGAAATACTCTCTGTGTAGGTAAAAGAGAAGTGATGGAAGTAACCACCTGTTTCAGATGAAGTGGGATTGAAAGGAGAATAGAGAGGACCTATAAAGATCCTCCAATCTCCTTTCAAAGTATATTTATTCCTATTGGTCTCTAATGAGGGGATCTTTATTTTTGGGCCATGAGTAAAAGAACACTGTACTTCTCAAGTGCTATGCAAGTTATTTTTGGAATACCTTGATTTAATTTAGTGTTGTGGGGAAGAAGAAATAGTCAGGTATGGTATTTGTGCTCATTTCCCTAAAACAGAAGAACAGGCAGATGTGAAACTACTGAGGAGGTCTTGAGTCAGAACCTTTGTTTATCTGAGCGGTAGTGCTAGTGACGTATGATATATGCCCCGTAGCACCTCTTCTGATCGTATTTAAAAGAAAACCTGTCAAACCATTTACTGTCTTCAGAGAATGCCCTGGCTCTTGCCTTGCATGTTGCTTTTCAGAATATGATGCTTCTGTCAGGAAGCATTTAAATTATCAGGTTTAGGCCTATATAAAGAAAAGTACTTCTGGTTTAATGTTATGGTCATTTAAAGTGGTAATGTAACAATGTATGGGATAATTTTGAATTGGGAAATAAGTAGATGTTCTCAGAATCTTCTCTTCAAATGTACAAAATACTAAAGGTATTGTTAGTTTTGTCTTCGGATGTGTTGTTAGTGCCTTTATAACGACAGTTCAGCTGCCTGTAGACATGAGCATGTAAAGAAATAATCTATATCTTTATTTGTAGCACTCGAAAAGGTTCCTATCGTTGAAAGACTCATAACTCATAACACAGTCTTTTTGAGAGACACTGAGTAAATGTGGACCTCTTTTATGTGTGAGAGGAAGAGAGATTTGGGATTAGGTGATTTATTGTTGCTTTAGCAGGATTAACATTTTCGTCAGTGCTCGTTGCACTTTGCAGTGGGTTACAGTGCTTTTCTTAAATACTGTTTGGTAAGTTCCTGATTGACCTTAAGATATTTAAACGCAAGATACTGAATTTAAATGGTGCCACAATGGGAACTGGCAACTCACAACTTCATAATGGAGCAGAGGTTGTGTTCTAATAGTGGCTTCTGCATGCGAAGTAGTTTGTTTCAAAAGAAAACCCGGCAGTTGTCTCTTTCCAAAATAATGTATCTGAGATAAGATGCTGCAAAGCAGTGAGAAAAGCATTTAGGGAGACTGATGCTGCATGTACTTGTCAGACGTGGCTCTGCTCTTTGAACAGGTGGAACACTGAGTTCCTGCTTTAACTAATTTAAAGGGCCATGTTCTTTAAAAGTGAAGGAGTGGTGTACTGTGGGTAAATACAGCTACTCAGGTAAAGCTGCATTGCTTGCAGTTTCTCATGAAGAGCATTTATCATGCTAGGAGCATTTATTGTGCTGGAGCACAGCAGGGTGGCTGTATTAGTTGGCCTGTAGTGGCTTAGGTCTGATACAGTTTTGCCGACAGGAATTTCTTTAGATGGTGCTCCAACATCTGCTGTCCTTCCTCCTGGGGTGGAAACAGAAGGAGATTGGGATCAGATTAAACAGTTACAGAAGGTTGTCAGGCTTTCTTGGCAAAAGCTGTCTAGCAGTAGCTATGGGTAGCGTTGCTTGGATTGCAAAGATGGTATGCTGGAGAGATCTAGTGCCAAAGCCTCTACTAGCAGCCTGGGAAAGGAAGATGTGTAAGAAAGGGAAATAGGGGAAGTGGGTGGGAAGGCAGGATGATACAGGAAGTAGGAATAGTCTGTATTGTTTAAGAGTTGAGTTTGGAAGAAGACAGGAGCACTGTCTTCCAGATACCTTTGGCCTACAGATGGGGAAAGCTCTCCCTGTTCCCTTGTTGATTTAACAATCATGGGTGTGAGTGAGAGGTATCATGACAATTAATTGTACTTTAATTACAGTTGTTCTGATGTGCTCGATGTCACAGATATCTCAAACATCTCTGCCATGCTCCTTTCCCTGCAGTTTGATTCACCCAGACTCTTCAGCTACCACGTTGTCTGCACGCCTTGGGTCTGTCCAGGAGGATGCAGGGAAGTCACCAGCTAGAAACAGGTAGACTCATTTTTTCTGAAAGTGCTGTTTCATATCTTAGATGGGACATCTCACTGCCCTTATGGAGTGGTAAGGAAGAACCATTTGTGTACCTATTTATGTTAACAAATATACTGCTTCTGAGGGCCTGTAGTTTGCTGTTGACTTGGTCAAGCAGGAGTGGTGGTGAAGAGGACAGGAGGGGAAGGAAATGGCTAAGAAAAGTACACTTCTGAGGAAGCTGAAGAAAAGGGAGTAACACCTACTTGGTGATGGGAGACAAAAAGACTCAGGTCAAGGAGGAGCAGAGGTGTAGTTTTTGTTTATTTGTGTGCATCCCCATCTGCTTCCTTTGCTCTTCCATTAAGGGTAATCTTGTTTAAATTACCAAACTTCCTCAGGCTAAAATCCCTTCATAGATCTTTATGCAAGAGTGTTAGGATGAACTTGAAAGTGTTCATGAGAGCTTTAGTGTAATTTGTGAGTACTTGAGCTTAATCCCACTAAATAGGCTGGTATTAGAAGTACAAGTGGCTCTCACTTCACAGTGCTTCTACTATGGCACTGGTTGCAATGCTTTTCTTATGGTTAAATTAAGGAAATGAAGGTAAGGCAGAGAGGTGAGGAACAGAGCAAAGATAATTTAGATTTCAAAACTGGAATTGGGACATTCAGCAATTTCTTTGCACTGGTGTTAGAGGAATACGCAATGTTTAGCAGTTTGGAGGGATCTGGCAGGACCACTGAAGACAGGGGAACTCATTTGAGAAGGATGCTGGGTGTGCTGAGAAGGATGCTGGGTGTGCCTTTTGGAGAACGATCTGCTTGCAGCCTTTATCCTTCTGGGTGATGGGAATAGTTAGGAGGAGATGCACACTGACTGTACATCTGAGACCCAAAGATCTCACCTTGGGGAGTAGAATACTGGTGAATAATTGAGTACCAAAAATCAATATTGGGCAATCACGGCAAGGAGCCCAGAATTAAAAGTCCAATGCTAAATAACTGCTGTAACTTCAAGACATGTCTGAAACCTTGAGGATGGCCTCATGCTTCCTGTTTGAATATACCCCTATTTTAAAAGGCTTTTGCTGTTTGCTCAAATATGTGGTAGTAGGATGGTTCTAATCTTGATCTGGCAGGCCCACATTGCTTATTCAAGTGAAATTTTAACTCTGGCTGTTAAATAGAGTCACCATAAGTAGTTGTTTGTTTGGGCACATGTAATGATGAGGTATAACATATCTCTGTTAAAAATTCTGAACCTTTGGAAAACAAGCTGCTGGCTTTGGGTTAAGTGATGTTAGCCTTTAGATCTTCTCAAAGCAGCTGTAGCCATTTCTTTGAGAGAAGCTTGACTATTCCTCATTCTGGAGGAAATGAAGCAGAAAATATGCCGGTTGAGTGCATTTAGAGACAGGTAACAGAAGTTACATATTGCTCTTTGTTTTCCCTGTGGGTGGGAAATGTGTTATTTGTTCTCAGTCTTGGTTTTTATGAGGGGGTAGAAAACCCCAGCAGAACAGTCAAATGTTGCAAGCAGGGTTCAAACTGCTCCCTTGCAGGTCCTTCTAAAGCATAAGCATTTCCATGGCAAAATCTCCCTCTCTGTTTAAAAAGAAATATAATAAAGGCCTCAATATAATTGGTGATGATAAAGATATAGATGTGAAATGTCACTGTTCTAACTTGCTTACACCCAAATAAAAAATCCCTACTACTTACAGGTATGTGGCACAGTTAAGGCAGCTGTTGCAAAACTGGCAGGAGTACTTAGTTATGGACTTCCATGTCAGCCTCATCTTGTGCATTAGGACACTTTCTGTTAAGATGCATTACTCTGCAGTATAAAAACAGAAATAGGGTGGCATTGCTTTCTTCATGCCTGGGCTGAGCCGCATCATCCGTGGAGAATTTTTGGGAATAATTATAGTCTGTCTGTTAGCCAGTTAGCAAGCTCTCCAAAGTTACCAAAGTTTTGTTCCAAAGGCTAGAGGCTAGCAACTGTTTTCATGAGATTGCTGCAAGCCTCCTCAGTCAGTTCAGCACTGGTGTTTCAAGTTTCCCTGTTGGTATATGCAGAAATGTTTTCCATCCTCACTCCTTAGAGTGCTGTCAGCACTGATAGGTTACACTGCAATTGCTGCTATATGATGAGAAGTTGCACTCTGGTTATTCAGAGTCTCAGGTCTAGTTGTGGGTTAATGGAGCAGAAGGTATCTGGAACTTGTTTGCATTTGTAACTTCGCAATGATAATTGCAAAATGGTGTGTTTGTGCTTGGGTGCACAGCCAAGATTTCCTAACAGCTGTGCTGAGATAAGGGGGGTGCTCCATGTCACAGTACAAGGGGGATTGCCCGCTGCAGAGACTCCAGCTTTAGAAAATGGTTTAGCCACTCTGAGGAACAAGTGCTCAAACTTCAAACTCTGCAAGCTTCCAGCTATGTATTTGAGAGTTGAAGACAAGGAATTTAAAATGGGACGAGGAGAGGATGAAGTAGCAGTGCTTTGTTACAGGGATCTGGGTATTGGCCACCCTTGCTTGACATTTGTCTTCTCTCCAAACTGCTGGAGCTTCTAATTACCCAGAATGCCATCCCTTCCCCAGTCAATTTAAATATAGACATGTATGAATTGGTGTGCCTAAACTTAGTTCCAGCTGCTTCATACAAGATCTTTACAGAAGTTTATGCTTACCTTAGCAGTTCCAAAGCAATACACTTGCTTCCTAGGAACGTGTCTTCTGCTTTGACAAGGGAGGAAGCATTAAGCAGTTTGTACTGACAGGAGTGAACAGTGTCCCAGGCTTCAGCTGGTTTTTAGTATGCTAGAAGATAAAGGCCTGCTGTGGTGAAGCACCACACGATGAGTACTTACAGTGGAATTGTTCTCTGTCCCTGCAGGTCAGCCAGCATCACTAACCTGTCTCTGGACCGCTCAGGGTCCCCCATGGTGCCTGCCTACGAGACCTCAGTCAGCCCCCAGGCCACTCGCACTCATATGAAGGCAGAGACCAGCGAGGATGAGCGCAAAATCCTTCTGGTACCTTTCACGCTTCTCTTTGCCTTGCTCTGTGAGGACAGTGAAGTTTGCCTTCCTTGTGCCATGCAGCAGGAGTATTTTGCTGCCTTTTAAAGCTCTTCTCTAAGCACTCTTACCTGGACCTCTCCTCCAGGGGGAGCAGAGATGGAGAATATTGATGCTGCTTTGGACATTACTGTCTTCTTGAAATAAATAATAGTTTTATGGGGTTTTTGCACTCAAATGTTTACAACTTTAGTCTTCCTAAGTGTGGAGTTGGTGTATGGTTGCTCTTTGAATGAAACCTGTCGTGGTTGCAGCTGTAATGCAGTGACCTGTTTTTGTATTTCTTCAAGTTGAGATTTTCTTTTTCATAGGCCACATAATCAGGAGCTTTAAATGGCTGCTTTGAAATAGTTACACCATGATGAATAAATTAAAGGCCTTAGAGTTTACTGGGCCAAAACATAATTTGGTCCCTCTTTGTTTGCAGAATAAGTAAAAAATTTTGAAGAAGGTTGTAATGATTACTTTTTAAAAGAAAAGTCAATATACAACAGTGTTCTGTGTAATCCTATTATCACTTCCCCACAGAGGCAATATTGTAGGTTGCAGTTACTGTATAAATTTCTAAACAGTAAAAAACTGTTTTGTTTCTTTGAGAGAAAGAAAGGGAAGTGTTTCCAACAAATAAGGCGAAGAAGTTGCAGAGAAGGGAAGGCAGTGTTTTTCACACGTTGAAAGATTCAAGATTGTGCCCCATTGCCACTTTAAAATCAGGCTCATTCTGTGTTACCAGGTTCTGCCTGCTGTCAGCAGTATGCATTCAAGTGTGCCTGAGGGTATAGAAACACTAACTCCTGTTTAGTTGCAAAACTCCTTTCCTAGTTCCTGAGTAAATGGATAACCACCTGAGGGAGAAACATATTTAAGGCATGTTTTTATACCACTCAGCTTCACAGATGTATGTTAATGCAGGAAAAAGGAAATTCAGACCTCTGTGAATGCAACTTGAATCAAGATGTTCAAGTCTCGGTGCTCATTGGCTTTACTTTTTTGATTTTTTTTTGGTCTATTTTCTTTCTTGAGGAAGAAGAGGACTGGTACTATTTTGTTCGTGTAAGAGCAGAAGACCGTGCCAATTAATGAAGGATTTTCTATGCATTCCTACTGTTTTTTTAATACCCTTACTTTGTGGAGTTGGCCCTATGTCAGGAGTTAATTTAAAGGCTAACCTAGTCCATTCAGAAGACTAATGAACTTTGTTCATGAAATAAAGGTAGAGAAGGTTGTATGTACATTGGGATAAGCACACACTTCAGTGAACTAGAGGTCAAAATCCTTGAGTTGGAAGGATTGACTTTGTTCTGCCAATTTCTTCAGTTTACTGTATTTACCAGTTCAAGACAGCTGAGCTGTGAAGCCTCCAGTTGCATCAAATTGTGTGATCCTATCGTGTTTGACTCCATAGCTGGTATGGAAGGGGAGCTGCTGGCATTGGTTTTAGGGGAATACCCAGAACAGCCACTGCTGGAACTGAAAGCAGAAAGCCAGTCCAGCAATAAAGTGGAGCATAACTCCTGGGCCTCAGGGCACCCTTTGGAAAATGCAATAATGTGACAGTTAATTGGAGAGCTGAAACCAGTTAAAATGTAATTAAAGTTCTGTTACACAAAAATAGAATAAATGAGGCATTTGGGAAAGTGAGCTGCAGCATCTCTTCTCCACACCTTGGGGTGGTGTGCCGCTTGGTCAAAATAGTTCCAGATCCCAGTTTCCACCTGCAATAATGGCTTGTGCTGTGCTAATTGAGAGTACATATGGGAAAACAAAAGTGGCTAGGTGCAGAAAGACAGCTCAGTATGGATGGAGCACAGCCTACAGAAGAGTTGGCACACATGTTTAGCAGGCTCCAAAATAAGTTCTAGGTATAGACTGAAGTGTTCCAAGTAGTGAGGGGAAGAGATTCACAGATTCAAAAATGGTTAATTGAGTTGGGAGGAATACACGTTTTTTTTCTTAGTGGCCAAAGCTAACAATGCCTAAAAAAGCTTCATAGGCTAGCAGTGCCTAAAAAAGCTTAATAGAAGCTGGACAATACAAAACTGGATCCTCAATAAGAGATAGTATCCTAACAGTGAACATTGCTGTGTTAAGTACTTGCTTTATATCTGGTTTTGATATTGGACTAATATGTTCACAATGCCTGGGTTGAGCACAGGTAATATAGCAAAACGTTCTTGCCAAGGATGATGTCCTCTGTGTTTGCTTACACCTCCTGAGTTTAAGAGTGGGTGCAAGGGGACATAAGTAGTGAGGACATAAGCATTCTGCAGGCAGTACAAAAGGTTACCTCATCAAAACCCCTGTATCTCTCACTTTGGTTTTTTTATTGTTCTCAACTGGATATGAATGGAAGGAAATAAGGAGCTGATTTTATATCTGTCTGTTATTTCTGTTTGCACTTTTGCATAGGTTATGCTGAATGGCTTAGATTCTGTGCCTGTTTATGGAGGGCTTTTGATTTAGAAGCTGACCTGAAGGCCTGGGTTGATGCCCTTGGAACCAGTGCTGAGATTAGGCTGGTAATTAACTTGCACATCTCCCTGTCCAGGACTCAGTCCAGCTGAAAGATCTGTGGAAGAAAATCTGCCATCATAACAGTGGTATGGAATTTCAAGACCATCGCTACTGGCTGCGGACACATCCCAACTGCATTGTGGGAAAAGAGCTGGTCAACTGGCTCATGAGAAATGGGCACATAACCACGAGGTAACGCTGATGCTTTAGGACAACACGTGTCCTCTGTCTGTATGAGAGGAGGTTGTGAGTTTGAGCTGATGTAGGGTACCTTAGACTGCAGAGATGGGCCCCTTTGCAGGGAGATGAGAGAGAAAACTTGAATCTCCCCTTTACTGTCTACCCCGGAGTAAGTTCCATTCTGACTCCATGTGCCCCCAAATGACAGGGCATGGGAGGCTGTCCGGTTTGGAAACCAGTATGGGAGGTAGCCCACCAGTATGGTGGGACAAGTATCACTCACATGGAGAACAGTGCGTGTATTACGGAAATTGTCCAAAAGTGTTCACTGCTACTCCAAAGAGCAAGTCTGCCTCTGGGATCAGAGATCAGTAATAGTGTTTGATAGCTAAATTTTCAGTGGAGCTGGCAGACTCTTAACCATGTAGGTGAATATAAACAATCTTGTGTATTTAATTATATTATAATGGGATAAAATGGAGATGGTTCTTAAGTGTAGAGCGACAGTCCTCCCACAGAGATGATCAGTATACGTAACTGAACAATACTAGCGGAGCACAAACAACATGTCTTAATCATATGTGGGACACCTCAGCTGAGTTCAGAGTACTGGCAGTCTCTTTATTTAGCTTCATGCATGAATTAGTACATCGTGCTGCCTCGCCACAGTATTGTAAATAGTGTCTGTTAAACATGGGAATGGAATAGCAACAGGTCAAATGGTGCATAGCAAATGACTCTTCCCTTTTGTAGTGTGCTTGTATCATAAACCATATGTGTTTAGAGCAAAACATAGAAAACCATCTCTATTATACTTCCAGGGTCCAGGCCATTGCCATAGGACAGGCACTGGTTGATGGACGTTGGCTGGAATGTGTCAGTCATCATGATCAGCTCTTCAGAGATGAATATGCTCTCTACAGACCATTGCAGGTAAAAGGAGTGGGAAAGCTGAAAGATACCATTCTTCTTGGATTTGGCTGTTGACTAGAATATTTTCTAATCCTGTTCTCAACAGCTGTAGTATGTTTTCTAAATCAGGTCTCTTGTACAGAAAGTAGGTGTCTTGGTTTGGAAAGACAGGAGTCTGCTAAGGAAGGCAGGAGCCTCCCCTGAAACTGAGAATGTAAACCCTCCCCACCCCTCCGAATTGCTATAATTTTAAATTAAGGGGCTCTCAGGCAAAGATATGGGAGCAGGCAATAACAGTTCTTTAATAGGGAAGAAATAAAAAGAATAAAATAAACAATACAGTCCACTGGAACAACACTGACAGAGTCAGAACCCAACCTGACACCCTGTTGGTCAGGGTGTTGGTGGCAGTCCGATTGAAAATGTGGCTGCAGTCCTCTGAAGTATCAGGTGTGGTTCTGTTGGAGCAAGGGGGTTCTGTAGAGAAGGATGTAGTCTTCTTCTGAAGATCCAGGAGGAAAAGGTAGCTGCTGTTCCTCTGGGGAATCTCGTGGAGAAAAAACTGAAACTCAATTTCAGAATCTCGGAGTATATGGGGTAGCAGTGCTTGGCTCCTCCCTCTGGGCGGAGCATCTCACGATGGGATGTTATAGTTCTTATCAGTCATGCACCGATATTCAATAGTCTGTTATCAGCGGAGGTCCCCTCCCGAGGAAGGTGTGAATGTGGTCATTCAAAGAGAGAGATAAGGCAAACTGCTCACTTGACAAGATAATCAGCCATACAGATGGTAATGGAAAACATCTTGCATGCAATCTTCAACAGTAGGGGGCCAGACCTTTTTCCTTGATGGGTTGAAGCCTGAGGAAATTTCATTTGCCCAGAAAGCTTTGGGGCTGTCCTCTGTGGAGAATGAGATGTTACATGTGCTGCTGCTTAAAGTGAGGGAAAGCCCAGGCCTCTCGAGGTGGACATCTTCCACAGAGGCCTCAAGGTGGCACAGTCTGTGCCTGTGGCAGCTATGTGCAGAATCTGGAATCTGTGTGCACTTACTGGTGATGGAGACACAATGGTGATCTTCTGTTTCAAAATTCCTTTAAAAAAATTTCAAATGGATATTTTAGATATATTGGTAACCTTCTTCTGATCTCCAGTGATGGAGTAATAAGGAATTCAGTACCTTAGCCACATGATCCAAGTTTGGGATGAGGTCTTTTTCATGCCTCTCAAACAGGACTAATTACCTGAGGGGAGGCAGGAACTAGGGACTAGAGATTCTGTCTTACTATACTTCACTGGAATCAAACTTACTGAGGCGTAAGAGCAGTCACTGGCCTGAGAGATTGTATTGGGTTTTTTAGCTTGAACAAGATAGCTCTGTAGCCTCTCTCAACTGAAAACATTCAGTTTCAGTTAAGAGCCTTTCATGTTCTTCAGCTTCTTACAATGACAAATGGCTTAGCTGTCCCATGTTCTTCAGACAGAAAGCTTGCAGCCAATAGCATTTGTCTGCCTCATGCATTTCAGTCATATGGACACAGTCACATGACTTCCTTAAGATTGCTCTGGGTTCATCTGATAGCTAGTCAGCTGTCTCAGTATCCTGATAAAAACTTGCTCTTAACTAGCAATTCCTTATGCATCCCTATTTGTAAGGTGCTTATGTTATATGTTTAAAGTAAATTCTTGTTCTCATCAGCTGGAAGCACTGTCTGATCTCAATTCTTCTGGACAAGAGTCTGGAGAAATGGTGTTGTTGACTCAGTTGCTTGCTGCACTCACTTGCAGCCAAAGGCATGATAATGATAACTTTGTTTTGAGGTACCTGGAGGCAGGAGGAAGGCTGATGGAAATTACTTAGGTAGTCTCCAGGCTCTCTGGCAATCTGGCCAGTCTTTGCTTTGACACAGTAGGCCCAGCTAGAGTCCATCTTGGGTTGAAACTCTTGGGGCTACATTGGTCAGTTCAAGAATTGCTCCAGTAACTTAGAATCAGGCTCCCCCAGAAGCTGTGCCTGTTGGTTTCTGGGTGAAGGATAAGGCTGTCTCCCACCTTGGCTGGAGACAGCAAGCTTTCAAAGCTGCTTAATTGGATGTGATGACAGAAATTATGCAGTGTAATGAACTTGTCCTTTAGTGCCACTTAGTCACAATTTGTTTAGAAACAGAGTGTAGGCAGAGACTGGGAATTTTAAAGTACTTGTTTCTTGTCCCAAAGAGTCCCTACTTCATACCAAAGGGGGTAACTCTATGACTAACTTGGCTCAGCCCACTGAGAGTATCCTGTGAGTTTAAAATGCCTGACCTGCATTTGTAGTAGGCTGCTTAATATTTCAGCAGAGCTGCACTTTAATAACTTTTCTCCCTTCCTTGTCTTCTAGAGCACAGAGTTCTCAGAAACCCCATCTCCAGACAGTGACTCTGTGAACTCTGTAGAGGGCCACTCCGAGCCATCCTGGTTCAAAGACATCAAGTTTGATGACAGTGACAATGAGCAGATTGTTGATGAAGGGGAAGACAACTCAGCCAGTAAGTTTCATCTGAGTCTTGTTCTCACTGTGCCTTCTCCCCTGTTGTCCCCAGTCCTTCAGGACTTGGTAGTTTAACTATGTCTTGCTTTATCTGTATGTGTTTCTGTGTGTGTGCTTGGGGCCATAAGGATCTAAGAGAGCTATAGCCTGTCTAGTCTTCCACTTTCTCACAAAGGATATAGTGGTTTGAATTTAGTGAAACTGGTAAAGCTTCATACTTCTAATGAAGGAGAAGCATGTAAATTGCTGCCTTCTGTTTCTCAGGCAGACTTCTGCTTGATTTGGGTCCTATAGTAGTGCACTAAAGAATGTCCAGTATGTCAGCATGCCCACATGAAGACAAGATTAGAGCTATGAAAATACTGTATTCCTATATTATTGCACACTGGTCTTTATGTATTAAAGACAATTTTTCTCCTCTCTGGTACCCTCATAATACCCATTTGAACCCTTCTCCTCCCTGTATCTTCCCCCTCACCCAACACTAAAAGACTCCGCCAGCCCTAGCAAGCGCACTTCAGTCAGCAGCTTCCAGTCCACAATGGACAGTGATTCGGCCGCCTCCATCAGCCTGAACGTGGAGCTGGACAACGTCAACTTCCATATCAAGAAGCACTCCAAGTACCCACATGTGCCCCCTCACCCTGCCGACCAAAAAGGTACGAGGTAGTCACCAGCTGGAGTTGCACATGATGGAGAGCTGGCCCTAATATTATTGACTTATTTGGACACTGCTTACGTGGCTGTCTTACAGAGGGGAAAATATGATATTTAACTGGCACTTGCTTGCAGTTTTGGTGTGCTCACCTCTGAGGAGGCTCAATAGACCTGTTGAAATGCCTTCTCTGCAGAGTGTGTAACTTCCCCTGTGACTTTCTCTTTGCCATTGAAGCAAAGTCTCTTGCCCATGCATAATATACAGATCCACCTATGTGTTCTGGCTAACTGGGGTGGAAAAATAATCCACACATAAACCAGTTTGATACGTGACTCTACAGTTGGAGATGGAACTTAAAACAGCAAGCAAGAAATAAAACCTCAGAGAACAAAAGAACAAGATTAACTTGGAAGAGTTCTGTGCTGACGTAAAATTGTACCTTGATAAGCTTACATTTTCCAGAAGAATCTTACTGATAAACAAGAAGGCCTAACTTAATCCATATACATAGTATTTCTTCAAAAGAGATCATCCACTTAAGTAGGAAGAAATCAAATACTTGGTGCTGAAGGCTGCTTTTGAAAGGATTTTCCCCTAAAGAAGTACTAAATTGAAAGACTCTGTAAGCAACATCTTTATGGAAGAAATAATGTGCCTGCATGTTGACAGCTGCATTCTCTAAATGATTCAAGGCCTGTCTGAAACTGAGGCTTGCCACTGGCTTGGGTCTAGTATATTTTAGTTGCTTTACATGTTGGGTAGTAGTGGCTGTCTTTGCTCTGCTTCCTTACATAAGGTTACATCAGCTTTGTAGACTTGTTTCTTTGGTGGCTTCTAAGTAGTTTTTAATTATTGTTTCACCACACCCTTTCAGTGTTTCTGACTTTGAAAGATGATCCAATGTTAAATAATTTGCACTCTTAATTCATTCTTCTATAAAGTCTAGCAGATCTCATGTTGCTATGAATCAGAATGGAACAGCAGCCTTAAACTTGCATACAGATTGCATATTCTGAAATTGAAATGGTCTCTGAAGACATTGAGGGAGGAGAAGCAGTCATAGCTGACTTTCCAAGTGTGCTAGACATGTGGGGCACAATGAGAGAAATTAGAGGAGATATTTATTGGTGCCTACTCTAGTCACCTTTTGTTATTTGCTAAAAATATGTCTAGAAGGAAGGAATTCTAATTGCTTGTTTTCTGCCAAAGAGAAAAGCAGAACAGTTTCAAAAGTTTGAGTTGATGTCAGATGATCCAAAAATGGGTAGTGGGTTGTCAGCACTACTCACACCAGCTCATTATTAATTCCTTTCAGTTTGTTTCCAGCAGGTGCCCTAATCAAGTGAAAAGCTAATGCATCCACAGGGAAGGAAAGCTGAGGAGAGGAAGATATACCAAAGAATTCTTTTTTGGAAGGAGGGGTGCTGGATTAAGTGACCTTGAAATAGGCCCAGGTGTGCTGCAGTATCCAATGAATTTGCAGCTGTAGCAGGTTTCTTTACCAGTGTGTGATGACAGTAAAGCAGGCAATAGTCAGTTTGGCTCTGTCAAATGTTAAAGGACTTGTGGGGTGTTTGTCTGGTTTCAGACACATTTCACTCTTTATCTCTTTATACAAGGAGCAGTACATAATGAAGGGGAAATGTAAGACAGCCTCTTGCTCCTGGAAACTGTTGACCAAATCAAGGCTGCTCAGAGCCAGAACTCTTGTGAGTTCTTGTGAGAAAGCTCTTGTGAGAAAGTTTTTAATAGTGGAGAGCTCAGAGATGATCAGTGGAAAAGGCATGTGGTGAGGGGACTGAAAAGAGAAAGACTTCTGCCTTGAATTGTGTATGCTGGCAGCACTCTCATGTCTTTGGTGAATCTCTGCTGGTGTTTGGTATATGTTCCTAAAACTTGTGGTCTCTTAACCAGGTTATTCTGTAGGAGTGTAATTGGCAGTAGAAAACTGGTAACAGTTTCTTCCAAGAGAATGGATTTCCCTTGAGGGGATAGTACCAGTAATAGGCCCAGAACTGGGATAGGGTGGAATTGTCATGGAAGTGCGCTGTGGATAGGTAGGTATCCTGCAGCTTTTTGAAAGATCTATGCCTGCAAATACAGAGAAGTTAGTGAACCTTATTTATTTTGTTCATGAATTTTATAATTCCTGGCATGAGAATCTAGAGAAAAGACCTAATCAGGGAGCAGCAAATTAAAATGAGTGACAATATCTTGAATAGCAAGAAACACTTCTTGGCAATAGACAGACCGAAACTTTGTGGGTAGCGAGGAGTGACAAAATCCTACACCAAATGCTGCAGTGCTTAGGGTAGTGAAATACATGACTTCTAAGACTTGGTTCTGTAAATATTAAATTCAGAGGCTTTATGTAATAAAGTTAATATGAAGATTTTCACCTTGTCTTTCTGATTATCCTGGCTATTTTTAAGAAAAGGTGCCATCTAAGATGCTAGAATATCACAGTGATTAGACAGCCAAAACTGGATAGTTAAGCATTTGTGTAAAATGGGTGGTTATTTTAAGGACAGAGTTCTATATTTAATCAGTGACATGAGGTGTTTGCCACTGTCAGCATCAGTAACTTCCCTGTGACTGTTATGAACACACTATTTAGTTTGATTGTGTTGGAATTGTCTCTTGTCCTTAGACTGGGTGACAGTGACTTGACTTCCTTTGAAATAATGAAGTGAAACTGAAGATCCCACTTTCCTTTTGAAGCTGTAATTTAGTTTCCTTAGGACTGTGTAAATTCCAGTAATTGCATTGTGGAGAGGACTGACAATAGAAAACACCAAGTGTTGGAAGTTCAGGTCAGCTTTGATCTAAGCAATTTGTGGGTTTCTCAAGTGATTAAGGAATATGCCATTTCCCAGTCACAGAGGTCAGCTGCTTTGAAGCAAGGGCCATGATGTATCCACCAGCTGTGATTTAGCACGGAGTGGTTTGTATATACTCTAATGGCAGAACTTTCTTGTGGTGTTACAGGCTGACTAACATCTGGTGTGTTTCCATGAAATTTGGGTGACTCCAAGTTAGCTGAGAATAGTGACTCATGTATAGTATCATCTGCCTAAAGACATAGTATGTATCAGAAGAGGAAACAAAATGAGATTATTTTCTGCATTTAAATTGGGAGATTACATGATAAATTTTATATATGGGGTTTAGTTACTGTTTTGGAAGAGGTTCAGTTAACAATATGCAAAATTCTATTTTATAAACACCTTTCCAGACAGATATCCGTGACCATGGTACCAGGTATTTTGGGTATTTTTGATGCTTGAAGGTAGTTAGGAGGGGGAAAGAGAAGATGATTTGAGTAACCATATGCAATTCCTTTTTAGTGTTGCTTGCCAAGGCTCAGTGTGCTGTTGCCAGGAGCCCTTTTGCTTCTTCTTTTGAGAAGGTGCTTGGGTTTTCACATTATAAAATAAGCTACAGAAACATTTCCCCATCGCCCTTCCTCATTTAGTGGAGCATGATGCATGTAGGGATGATGTGAGGTACAAAATGTGTGTATTAGCCACCCTAAACCATCTCAGACTCACACTTATGAGTGTGTTATCTGTCTGGGCTAAGAAGGGGTATCTTACCTTGTCAGGAACTTCCTCTGGGAACCAATTAGAAGTGAAGTTATGGGAGCTGAAGTTGTATATTGAAAAGAATAATAGAATGGTTTGGGTTGTAAGCAACCTAAAAGATCACCTAGATGAAAGAACCTAGATCATTACAAATCTAGAAGTGACGTGGAGGTGCTATCTGTGTCTTTGTCCAGAGCATAACTAAGGTTAGGTTTCAGCTGGGGATAACTTCTGCTTTGGCTTGCCAGTCAGGGGTCTGTGCCAGACCTAATTTGTGTGTTTACAGTAAGAACTTATGCTCTGAGGCTGTTGCAAGAGGGAGAGGGATGGAGGTGATAGTATACGTGCTCTTGTGTAGGTAGAGCATCTAGATAGTCAGAGAATGAATGAATGCTGAGGGTGGGCCAGCTTTTATCAAGCAGTAGTTTATTGTAATGCTGAACTCTAAAACTAAGCAAGAGATGAAAGAAATCTCAAATAACCCGGAATCTACAAAGGAGGCTTGTAACTTCTCTTTGGTACACGTATCCTCTATTGAGTATCTATTTGCAAACAAGCTCAGATATTTTAAATGGTGGCATGAAAGGGATGTCCTGAGTGCTGCTGCTCAGAGCCTTGTGATTGTTTATGTCTTGTCAGCTTTCTGTTGTTTTCTGTTGGTGTCTGAAAGCAGCCTGGCTTTGTGTTCTGTTTGTGATGGGTCTGGAGCATTGTCAGGAAATGTGATAAAGAGTTGGCTTTGGGCTTCAGGTAGTTGTGCTGTATGAGCAGTTAGGCTACTGCTCTTGTTTTCTCATTGTAGAATCCCTTTTTGTATAAGTGAGGAGCCAATTAAAGGCACAACAATGAATGGCTTCTGGAGAAAACAAGCTTTTTGTCTGCATGAAACATCAAGATCTAGCAAGCTAAATGAGGGTAGTAGGTGGAGCTTCAACCTATTTCAAGATATCACAGAATGTTCTGAGTTGGAAGGGACCCATCAAATCCAACTCTAAGTGAATGGTGCATACAGGGATTGAATCTACAACCTTGACATTATTAGCTCTAACTATATTTCCCACATGTAAGGAATCTGTCTCTTGCTCTGCTTTGTTTCTGGGAGTCCATCTCTGTCAGCATGGATTCCTCAAAACACTTTGACCTGTTCTGGACTTGAGACTTTCAGCTCTTGAGAGGCAGGCTGTCTTCTTGTTTTTGCGCTGTATATGATAAACCTTATGGCTGGTCTCTCCCTCAGTCTGAGATGATTCAATGGAGTGGGTCACCAAAATGGTTTCTGAAGCTGCATTTTTAGACCTGAGTGAGGAGGCCATTCCCATGGTGTCTGATCACATCTTAACATGTTTATATTCTGGTCTAGAAAAGGGTGGTCCATGTCAGTTGGAAAATGCACTTTAGTTCAGTCTTGGCTCATGTCTACTTTGTTTGTTTTGTTTCTTCACATTAGTAAGCACTGTTTTCTTGTCATTGTAGAATTTTTGATAGAACGAGAGGATATTATTGTCTTAACCACTCACCAAGCTGTTGCTAAATTGGTGACTAAACACTTGTATGAGTAATGCTGCTTCTTCTGGTGTGGGCGTGTACATTGTAATTATATGGTCGCACCAGTGTAACCTGTCTTTTTTTTTTTTTTGTCTCCACCTATATCCCTCTTCTCTCTTCTTTCAGAGTACTTGAATCCTGAAAACGGAGGGCAGCAGATGTTCTCTATAAGTGACGCTTTCATTAAAGGTAAGGAAAAACTTCAATTGCTGCTGTTGTGTGTTTTTTAATATAATGATGGGAATTCCTTAATACTCCTCTAATAAAGCACTGACTCTTTCAAAATATTTACTCGGCAGTAAATCTGAACTTATTTGTGGCAAAACTGACATATAAACTATACTCGGACTTTTTTGAATGCACTTTCAAGCTTAATTTTCTTTCACTTCTCAGATTCCTGCATTCAAAAAGACTCAATGAAAAGCTTTTACTTTTTTTAAAAAAAGAGTGTAAGTGGCAAGTTTGTTCACAGTTTCTACACCAACAAATTTATGTAGCTGATTTTTAACTTCCTGTGCAAGCAAATGAAGATGTGATACAATTAATTGCACTTCTTCTACAGAGTAGCTTAAAGCTTCTTCTCTTAAATCTTTCTGGGTTTCTTGTCATCACCACCATAGTCAGTGCCTCTGAAATGAAAGGCCACTGCATGCACTTAGGAGTTTTTAAACCCACGTGCTTTCCGGTATCGTGACCAGATGCACTTGTGGGCTTTTTTCTTATTCCCCGTTAATGCTATTGATTTTGGTGCCCTCAGAAGAGGAGGAAATAAGGGAGAAACCGCAGTGTTTGTCTAGCCTGAAAAATAAAGTCTTGGATTAAACTGGTGTTGAGTTTTTAACTGAGTTTTTGCAGAAGGAAGGAGGAAATCAATGTAGGTTCTATTAATCTTCTACACAGCTAATTTTTGTATGTGAAGCATCTGGAAGAAGTTAATTGTTATTTTTTAGGAGACTGTTTCTTCAGTAGTCCTCCTTGGATTGCTATTGTCTAAAGATTTTGCTTAACACTGAGGAGTTTTAAGCTTGATCTCTGAAGGCTTACATACTTGCTTGATGAACATTTATACACTACTAGTATAAATGACTTATAATATCGTCAGCCAATGTGGAAGTTTATAATTTGCCTCTATAATATCATAATAACCATGCAGGAAATAACCCAGTAACTCTTTCAAAGCACGGACTGTGCTGAAGTAACCTCTAATTTTGATACTGCAAAACAGAGAACAGTTCTAAGGAGTTACTACACAATATAGTAATTGAAAGTGTCAGTTCCCCTCATACTGAGGACCATGACATCTACCTTAAACTCAGTACTTACTAGGACTTACATCTTAGTAAATTCTTTCCTTTTTGAAGCAGCCTTTCAGAAAGACACAAGCGTTCAACTGTGACCTTACATTAACAACGTTTGTTTGTCTCTTGCAGAGTCGTTATTCAACAGGAGGGTGGAGGAGAAGTCCAAAGAGCTCTTATTCACACCCCTAGGCTGGCACCACAGCAATCTGGATCTGCTGAGAGAAGAGAATGGGGAGAAACAAGCCATGGAAAGGCTGCTGTAAGAAACATGGAAAAAGGAATTTGCAAATCTTGAGTAACAATTTCTGAAGCCCCTCTATTCCATCAACTTTCAGTGGGACTTGAGTTACAGTAGGCAATACAATGAAATAATTTGCATTAAGAACACAGCATTTTTACATATATTTTGGTTGGTTTTTTAAAATCTTGTGATGTTTATATGTAGAGTACAGGACCAAAGCTGACTGTAGAACATTCTAGGCAACTGTTCCTTCAGAGAACTTCTACACTGTAAATGTTAAGAAATTTACTTCAGCTATTCACTGCACTGTATTTTTATATTTTTTTAATGAGAAATCTATTTATTTTGCCTTTTTTATAGGTCTGCTAATCACAACCACATGATGGCACTGCTTCAGCAGCTTCTCTATAACGAGTCCCTGTCACTGTCCTGGAGGGACATTATTGTACCCGTGGTCTGCCAGGTAGTTCAAACGGTACGGCCGGATGTCAAGAAGAGAGATGATGACATGGATATCCGCCAGTTTGTCCACATCAAAAAAGTAAGTTTCAAGCAGAAAAGGGTGCAGCTGTTGGCAGTACACCTTGTTTGAAGAGAATAGTCCCCTTTTCACTGCCCCCAGCATATTCAGTACTGTAATTGGATCCGCCTGGCCTTTGGATGAGGTGGGGTTCTGGAAAAAGTTGCACAGAGGGAACTTGTCATGCTGTGAAAGTGCTTTAATGCACTGGGACTGACCTCTTCTTTCAGGCTGGGGGCTGCAGAAGGTAACAAAGAGTAACACCTCTGTAGTTAGTGGGTCCATTTTTTGGTTTCTGCTTGTTTTGCTCTTGAATTGGAGATATGCCAAATGCTGGATAAGTAGTTTGCAGGACATGGTGCAGCAATCTGTTGCCCTGTACCTATCCATTATGGAGTATTTAACTCCTCCCATGCCAAGTACGATGACTTTCTTCAAGAGCAAAACTTAATTGTTATGGAATGGTGTATCCAGTTCTGCCAGATGGCCTAGTGTTAACAGTGTTGAACTGTAAGTCTGGAGTTCTGGCATGCAAACTTCCTTCTGAGAGTCTGATATGAAAATAACATCCAAGGAGTTAGTGTGACTGAGGACGGAAGATTTGGGCTTAGTTGTCTTTGGCCAAATTCACCTCAGCAGCACTCTTGTTTGAAAGCCATATGCGATTTGAGGAGAGCCTTATGATTCTGGTGGTAGTTCTGTGGCATCTCTTTAGGCAGCATCACTTGTTCCTGCTTCTTCTGAAACTCCAGTTCAAAGAGCAGTTGTTCAGAGGTGAAAGCTCTTCATAGCTGTCTGCTATTTTCACATGCTGGTAATATGAGTGTCCTCTGAAGCATGTTATTCAGAAACCTGTTTCATGCTGTTTATTATGCCTGAGATTGCCTGTTACTGCAGGCACACCAGTCAACTGTTTGATGTGTTCAGTTGGTAGGTAGAAGGTTTTTTATTTTCTTTCTTTATTTTATATTTTTTCCTCCCTCTGCTTACAATTTTTTTTTGTTGTTAATAGAAATGGCATGTGCAAAGCTATATGCTTCTCATGGCCTATCCAAATTAGGTTCCCTTGTCATGTGCTGGTGTATACTGGTTTAACAACTAAGCATCTCTTGGGAGGGGTGTAGAAATCCTAGAACTCAGTACTAGTTTTCATGTTGTCTTAAGTTTGTCAGGTTTTAAAGGGAAAGACTTGTGTCCAGCATGACTGCATCTGATCTTTCATCTGGTAATTGAGGGTGTAGCTGAAGTTTGTACATCACCTACGATAGGTATTCTATGTATTAGCTTTACTGTACTACAAGATGTGGGAGTGTATGACAGTTCTAAAAATGTTCTCTGCTTTGTTAGATCCCTGGTGGAAAGAAATTTGACTCCATGGTGGTGAATGGATTTGTTTGCACTAAGAATGTTGCACACAAAAAGGTAATGCTGCTTGATTAATCTTATTGTAATGCATACTGTGGAAACAAGGGTGCTCTGGCTTGCTTTTTGTGCCAGGAAGCTTCTCTCACCACCTTGGAGGTTTGTGAGCTTTCTCTGCTTTGAGCCCCCAAAAAGAATGGCTTTTAAAGCATTTACTTTCCAAGCTGTTTTGTTTTCTGGCCCAGAGATTTTGAGGGAGAACCTCTCCTCATGCATGTATAGAAAAACCTTTCCATCCCTACCGCAGCATGAGGCATCTAATAATTATCTCAACTTTTAGGCAGAAAAAGGCATTTGTGGTTCTAACTTACAGTAGTATAGTAAAATGGGTCTTTAAGGCAGGAGGGCAAGATAGAAGTGAACTGCATGAATCAAGTGTATCAAGACTTTGGGGCTCTTAGCAGGGACTGGAAATCCTCTCTAGCATTGCCTGTTTATGGACAGTACCTGTGAAATTCCAACAACTGGGTGTAACAACTTCAGAAGAAGGAAGAATGTGTAGTTGGGTCTGCAGGGGGTGGATAGCTGAGCCACTTTAAAGGGAGGTGGGGTAGCAGGGACCAATCATGGGAAGTCTGCCTTTTTTTCTTGTGTACTTCTTCCTCTCCAGCTATTTGTATTTTTGTTGTAACTATTTTGGTGTCTTTTTTAGATGAACTCCTGCTTAAAAAATCCCAGAATTCTTCTGCTAAAATGCTCAATTGAGTACCTCTATCGAGAAGAAACAAAGTTTACCTGCATAGAACCTATAGTACTTCAGGTGAGTGTATGCTTTTTTTCTTGGTTAAAATAACCCCAACAAAACCATGACCGTTGCAAATTTTTTCAGTGTGTAAGGTGACGTTCAATGAGTGAGATTGCATAGAAAAGAAAGAACTTTCCTCTTCTAGTAAGCTTGCTAAGAGAGCTGCTGCAGTAAATATAGTACAAACTTGTAGTCTTGCACTGAGGGTTTTTGTCCTCAAGTTACATGTCCTGAGAACATGTGAGCTTTTGATTCTCACAATGCAGCATTTTAGAAAACGTTTCTTTTTATTGAGACCTTCTGAACGGTAAGTTCCTTATACAGTATTAGAGCGAGATAAGGTTTAGGTGTGTGAAGAAATATTTGAAAAGTTAATGTAGGTTAGGGTTAGGTCACACCCATGTTATTTTTTGTCAGGCTTGATAAAATGGAACAACCACCAACCTAATGGAGTGATGAACTAGAAAATGTCACTTTGGAACAGATGCCCTGCCCCTCTGAGTAGGGATGTGCCTTAAATATGAAAACACTGAAGTACACACACCTTTTCTTTATGAAATGCTTATAAAATACTACTGATAAACTAGTGTTGTGCTGTGAGAGTAGGAAAATGTTCACAATGGACTACTGATGGTGTTTTCTGGATAGCTGTTTTCCCTGTTTTATAGGAAAGGATAGCATGTAAATGAAGTGAAAAGTGATATTAAGCATTAAAGTGGGTTTATTTTCCAGGTGGATTTGCAGTAGTTCAGTGCTATACTTTGTTCCTGTCTGCAGGAAAGGGAGTTCTTGAAGAACTACGTACAGCGGATAGTTGATGTCCAGCCCAATTTGGTCCTTGTTGAGAAGACTGTGTCCAGAATTGCCCAGGACATGCTCTTAGAGCATGGAATCACTCTGGTCATCAATGTCAAGCCGGTGAGCATTTCTGATCAGAGTTAGACTTGGCCTTGTGGTAGACTTCTAATGACTCCTTGTAGCAAAATCCCTGGAGAAAGCCAGTTGTCTTATTTTCTTCTCTAACCAAATGTTCTCTTCCAAGAAGGTAAGACAGGTGAATCTGGACAGTTTGGACTTTGATATCCATTTATAACAAATCATGCACGGGTCCTCAGCTATTGCCAGAGAGCCTCTGTCCCTGTGAGGCAGGGTACAGACAGCCAAACAGAGAGTAGCTGTGGGAGTTGGCTGAGCTCCTGGCAGAGCAAGCATTATGCTGACTGCACTGCATCTCCTGGAGGTATCTGGATCTGGTCAAGTGAGACGTTCTAGGACGTTCTAATCTCACCAGAATTATTTATCCAACTGTGTTTCTAAGATTCTTGTATATTTTGGATGTGGGTTTGTGGGACTGGGTTCAACTGACAGTTTGCATCTCAGTGAGAGGTTTTATAAATTGCACTGATGGTTTTGATTTGTTAAGAGCAAGATAAGGTTGCCAGTGTCCTCTTTGCATTGTGGATTATTACTGCTCTTTCCAATTTTACAGCAAGTGTTAGACCGGGTAAGCCGAATGACCCAGGGGGACTTAGTGATGTCAATGGATCAACTGTTGACCAAACCACAGCTGGGGACCTGTCATAAATTTTATATGCAAGTTTTCCAGTTGCCCAATGGTGAGTAAAGCTTGATGTGCCTTAGCCTATGTGTGTGAAAGGATGAATGATTTGCTCCTTTTTAAATAGATTTGGACTGTTGGTTTCCTTGTGTGATTGTTTATCATCCTACTAATTTTATTTCTGTTACTTCTTGTAACTACAGTGAACTGCCTGTGTAGAGAAAAGTATGATCTTACGAAGAAAAGACACTCTATAGATTTTAATTAGGCTGATTTCTTTCTTCTGAACTGTTTTTTCTCTTCCCACAGGATGTAGCTTGTTTAGTCCAACTTCCTGTTCAAAACAGGAAGGATTCATTTCAATGCAGCATCAGATTTCTTAGGGTTTTGTCAGCCAACTCTTGAAAATATTGCAGAGTGAAGATTTCATAGTCTGTCTGGGTACCATCCTCACTGTAAAGAATTTTTCTGCATTTTTCTCCATTGAAGTAAGAGAATCATAGAATAGCCTGTGTTGGAAGAGACTTCAAAAGATTATCTGGTCCTACCTTAACAAATCCAATCAAAATTTGCCTTGTTGCAAGTTGTGCACGTTTTCCCATGTCCAGTCCTTGTGCACCTTTAAGAAAGGTTCCTTTTTCTCTGTAACTCCCTTAGGCAGTGGGAGTCTCCAAAGGAAGGAGGAAATGCTGCTTGACCAGTGGTGCTGGTACACAGAAATGCTGTGGATGCAGATCTTTGTGGAAATGCAGTCTTTGCATCTCTTCATAGAATCATAGAAAGGTTTCTGTTGGAAGGGGCCTTAAAAATCACTTAGTTCTAGCTTCTCTGCCATGGCAGGAACTAGACCTTGCACTAGACCAAGGTGCTCCAAGTTCAATCAAATCTGTCCTTGAACAATTTCCTTTCCAGTTCCTCATTGACTGTTCCAGCCTTTAAATTGCCCTTAGAATGTCATAGGCTTTTGACTTGTAAGGATGAGCAAACGTGCCCGGAAGGGAAGTGATTCTTTTGCCCACTGGTGTAGAGGCTACAGTGGTCTTAGAATACTCTGTCAGAGTGTTCCATATGGCCTTCATTTTGACTTTATGCTGGCTTGTTTTATAATACAGGAGAAGATTTATACTCAATGTTGTTTTTTCTTGGTAAAATAAGTATATTTCTGCAGCTACTAATGTTACTTGCTCTTAGTCTCCTTTACAGTCTCTTGGGTGTGTGAGGTATCTAAAAGCAGATTAACTGTAGTTGTCATCCTAACTCCCATGTTTTATTTCTAGATCAGACAAAACCCCTTATGTTCTTTGAAGGATGTCCCCAGCACCTGGGTTGCACTATCAAGTTGTGTGGTGCTGCAGAGTATGAGCTGGCTCGTGTGAAGGAGATCCTGATCTTCATGGTCTGTGTGGCTTATCATTCCCAGCTGGAAATCTCATTTCTTATGGATGAGTTTGCCATGCCCCCTACTCTCACCAAAAACACTTCCTTTCACTCCCTTATTGAGGAGCCAGGAGATGAAAATGAACAACAGAACCTCTTCAATGGTGAGGACTTCAGCACAGCAGTCAAAGACATTGAACTACCCTCTGAAAAGCTGCCTGTAATCTCTGAATCAGTGTCCTCTGATGAGGTCAGTTTGCCTGAACCAAGGGGTGTATTTGACAGAGGTGACCAAGAGAACAGTCAGCTGGAAACGGTGTCCTCCAAGCAGCAGGAGCAGCACAAAGTGGAGTCACCATTTTCAGTGCTCAGCTCTGTACCTCATGCAATACCTGAAACATCCCCACTGCCCCTCCATGGCATGGACCAGCACTTGGCCACTCTGGATAACCAGGCACTAGAGCCTCTTCCACCAGCAGATGATTTGCAGGAATCCAAGAGTCAGATGAGAGTCTTCAGAGACCCTCTCCAGGATGATACTGGTTTATATGTCATGGAAGAGGTAGCTTCATCTGAGGATCGTCTCAAAACTTACTCTGCAGCATTTAAGCAGGAGCTGAAAGATGTCATTCTGTGCATTTCCCCAGTGCTGATGTTCCGTGAACCATTCCTTTTGACTGAAAAAGGCATGAGATGCCCTGCCCGGGAATACTTTCCTGAACAAGTTTATTGGTCTCCTCTCCTCAATAAGGAATACAAGGAGTTGGAGAGCAGAAGGAAGAAGCAATTGTTGCGGGATTTCTCTGGACTACAAGGGAGGAATGGGAGTGTCCAAGCCAAGGCTATCCAAGTCTTACCTTCTCATGAGTTGGTCAATACTAGAATAGCAGAGCATCTACGTGATAGCCAGAGCTTAGCCAGAATGCTGGCTGACTATCGGGCCAGAGGAGGGAGGATACTGCAGAAAAGCACAGATCCTTTTGCCCAGAATAAGGATGTGTCTAGTGTCCCTACTGGAAAAACTGGGAGCAGAACTGAAGAGGAGGAGAAGGGACTGGCTCAGACTGAATCCTCATGGTCTCATAAGGTGAGATTGAGTTGTGCTGCTCAAAACTCAAGTTGCATCAGTTTCTCATGGTATACAGAAGGTGTCAGGTCTCATATTAAGCCAGAGGAGATGTTTTTTTGTCTGATTCTTTCTGTTTTATTATGCTTTTTTTGATTTTGTTTTGTTTTTTTGACTGGGCCATAACAACTCCATTTTAGATTGTGGTACTCTGCAATCATTCAGAACAAGAGACTGCAAAATTTCTCTGAGAAATGCACAGTCAGCCCAGAATCAGTTTTGCCTGTTTGACTGGGCTGTACCTAACTGATTTCTGAAAATGAGTCCATGAGGAGGGAGCAAACCTTAAGTTTGTTAAACTGAGCTTCCTTGCTCCTTGTATTTGGTTATTTGTAGAAATGTACTTTCGTTTTTAGGGGGCTTTATGTCATGGAAACAGCAATAGGCTATAATTACATTAAAGTACTTGGTTGATTGTAAAAGTTTGGGTAGTCTGAACAAAAGTGAGAATCACATAATGGAGGGAAAGGAATCTTCTTTGAAATTTCAAAGCAAGGGAGTATGTGTTTGTAATAAAAATATTTAAAGTTTTGGTAAACTGCCATGAAAGTAACCAACTTGTATCTGAGGAAAAGGAGATCTTGGGACTTTCTTGAATTGTGAGCTGTTTAGGAAGAATGTCTATGAACAAGAGTAGCAGAATTGATCTGTTGAAACAGTCAGCATTTTTGTCCCTGAGCCAATCAGCCCTTGTGTTCATGAGCAGAAGTCACTTTTTAATTGGCAGTTAAATGTAGATCTCTGTAGCTTCACAGGCCATAATCTTACAAACTCTAAGAGTAGCCTTTGCTCTGGATCAGACTGGCTGATGCTGTTTAAATTTACTCAGTGATCAAAGACAAGCATTTGGTAACATCATAGTTTTGTAGGGTGTGGAAGGGAAAACAGCTCCGTTCCAAGAGCAGCGTGGTACATCTCTTCCCAGAGAATAGATAGATGGAAATCTTTCTATAGCCTGAATGAATAACTGAAGTATAATATATTGGCAGAGTTTTGAATCCAAGATGTCCTACATCATACAGTAATTTAGAGATGTCTGGATATTTGTCATGGGACTTTTGTTGTTTTCTGTTTCTCTTGGCTTCATTTCCACAGAAACACGTGCATGTTCATTGGTTTCGTTGCCAGTTATGTTGTTCTAAAAATGGCACTTAGCAATTATACATTGTACAGGTTTACCTGAGGCTGGGAGATAATGCCAAGTTCATCTGTACAAAACGAGAAAGCAGATATTTGTCTTTGAAAAAAATCACTAGAATAGAATTTTGTCAACAGAAGTTGTATGTGAATGGAGGTGTCTGTAACCAGTGAATGAGTTCTTTTCTCTCTACTAGGTGGATTGCCTGAGTCCAGTAAACCATCAGAGGCTCTGTGTTCTCTTCAGCAGCTCTTCTGCTCAGTCCAGCAATGCTCCGAGTGCCTGTGTTAGCCCCTGGTATAAAAACTACTTCTCTACAGCTTGGATAGTTGCTATTCTTTCCTTCCCAAAGTCAGAGTCAGTGCCTGCCTCATGGCAGTATTTCTTTGAGGACTCCTTGGTAGGTTGTGCTCATCCTGTAACAGGAGCTTGTGCCAAAAGACTTTTGTCTTGCGTGGTCAGGTGAATCTACAGCAGTATTGCACAACCTCTCTAATACCCAAGGCATGAATGAGAAAGGCCAGCCTGAAACCAAATGCTTGAGTTGGTGTTTCACTGCAGAGTAATGTCTGTGTGTGGGCAGCACTGCATGCAGTCTTGTGGAGAAGAGTTGGTATAAATGGACACAGGACAGTGTCCAAGCCCAAAAGTGACCCTTGTGAGAATCTTGGAATACTTGTAGATTGTATTATCCAACAGTGGCATTGGAATATATTGCTATCTACTATAGTAATCAGTATTAAGAGCTTTATTTTCAGCTTAGGGGCTGTAATTTGCTAATTGTGTGCAACTTTTGACACACTTTTATCTCTACTAAACAGGACAGGTCTTGGTGTTTAATCATTAGCCTAGGTGATTTTAATAGTTTAACTTAGGTGAAAATAAAGAGATGGCCCTCTTATAGGGAAAGGTCTAAAGTTCCTGTAAAAGCTTAGAAATAAACCAAAGAAGTTGGTGATATACTCACTAAGCAGCAGCAATGAGAGGATGTAAATTAGTGAGGTTAGGGATATATGAATTATGACACTTAAACTGATACACAATTTAAAAGGCTTGGTCACCTCAGGTTCTGGGGAAACTAAAGTTGCTATTAAATATGCTAGAAGAATAAGGATTTGAGGCTTTTTACGTGTTCTGGATGTACCCTTTTTTGTAGGTGTTTAAACATTACTGCTTGAAGCTTAAAGTTGTTTAGCCTCCTGTGCCTAGATATTTTTGAAAATAATCTTCAGAAGTGCAGTTCAATTGTGTTGGACTTTTAAATGTCAAGTTTAAAGTTGTTCTAGTAGGACTTTGATCTCATTGTTAGCAAACCTGACAGTAGGGATCTAGGAAGGGTAGTCATGTGGGAAAAAAAAACCTTTGAGGTTATACAGTGCTGTAAACAAGCCAGCAGTGGGTGAAAATCTGTGCTCCTAAAGCCCATTGCACAGCTAATGGTGGTGATGGCATCCGATCTCTAAACCTTTCTTTCTCTGCTTTAGGATTGTGACCATGGAGTTCTATGGGAAAAATGACCTAACTCTAGGGATTTTTCTGGAGCGCTACTGTTTCAGGTAAGGAGGAATTTATTTTAATTCACTAATGCTCACTTGTTACAAGCAAATACATCCCTTGCTTTCCCATTTTGGCCCTGTCCTTCTTACTTCCCTTCATGATGAAGTGAAACAGATTATGAAGCAAAGTTTTTAAGTTCATAAAGCCGAATGTGTTCACATAGCCCTTTCTGTAGCAATTAGGGTTTAAGGGCCAAATGAGGAGCCTGACCATGTATTCTAACTGTCTGTTTTTCAAGACAAGCAACTGTTCTGGTCACAATTTTCTGAGGTTCCTCTTTGAAAGTTCATACAAGTGTTGGCTAACACTACTCATTTAGTTTCTCAGAGTAAGTCTTTGTCATATGTGCAAGGCGGCCAATGTAAATGGTCCAGAACACTTTGAGCCCTGGCAAAGTACTGTGTCATTTATTTCATCTCACAGAGGTGCAAGTTGTTATGTTTCTGTAATAACTGGTGCTGTCACAACCCCGTGCAGAATCTCAGCAGGCTGTGAAGCTGGATAGGTGACCTGCTCAAAAGACAAGATTACTCTGTTCTCTCCATTGGCCACGTGCAGTAGCAGAAGGCTCTCAATGTTCAGCCTTCTGGAGGAACAAGTGTTTCTCCTTGTGGTGATCAGTGAGAAGGAGCTTAGCTGCCCTCTTTTAAATTCCTGCTTCTCTCTGCTCATTAGTGTAGTGTCTACTAAAGTGAATGCTTCTCAATCTCCACAGTTTCAGTAATTAAAGTTCTTTATTTTTTTTCATGTGAGCAAGGAGAATCTGAGCTTTTTCAGGCTCTTTCTGGTTTTGAAGAATCTTATCTGACTTTGGTACCTCAACAATTCAGCTTTTATTTTTCTAGTATTAGTCTTTTTTCTGTGACTTAAAAAAATCCCATCCAAAAAAAGGTCATGGGTTTTACTATTTAAAGATGTTCTCTGGCAGTGTGTTGCTTACCTTTTCCATCAGGAGCTGAAACATTGACATTTTGAGGCTCTTTGTCACATCTTTGTCCTTGGTGGTATTTGCTTGGGTACACTGCCAAAGCAGTCTTTTAATTTGGTGCCAAGGACTTCCGCAGGTGCCTTGATCCTTATACAGAATATATTGGTAGAAAGTGATTCATTGTAAAAAGGTTATAGCAACCAGTATCCAGTCACTGCTTTTGGGAGGTACACAGCCATTGATGTTGATGGAACTTCACTATGTTCTCCTTCTAAATTGATCTGCAGATACAGCCTTCACTACAGGCTTAAAAAACTCTTTTACAATGAAGATAAATAGTACCAGGATATTAAAAGGCATATTAGAACTGTTGAATCAGTTCTTCAGCAGTGCCTGGTACATGATCATTCATAGATGTTTCTATTTCCCTCTGTCAGGCCTTCCTACCAATGCCCCAGCATGTTCTGTGAAACACCAATGGTGCATCACATCCGTCGCTTTGTTCACGGGCAGGGCTGTGTGCAGATCGTGTTAAAGGAGCTGGACTCCCCCGTGCCTGGGTACCAGCACACCATCCTTACTTACTCCTGGTGCAGACTGTGCAAACAGGTAAAGCATGTGGACTTCAGAATCATTGCTATTCCAATTTAGTATTGTTGTTGTGACTGGCTTTGGAGGGAAAGGCAGCATTTTTGAGAAAGTGCTCATGCCTGGAGCTATGGCTTAAACTGGCAGAAAACCTGTTACTGGTACATATGTTCTCATGTTACCTACAAATTCCTCTTTTAGAACTGGGGCCCTTGAGGGTGAAAAATCTTGTGTGAGGTAGTCTTGTTAGAAAGTGTCAAAGCTGACTCTGAGAGGATAGATCTAAGCAGAAAAAATGGAGTTGCTCACATAGAGATGAAGAGTATGGTCTCTTGCAGTGAATCTTTATGAGCATATGAGAAAGGGCAGACACCAAGACCTATTGGCATAGTAATTGGCTGAAGCCACTTGCTGTTCTTTGATCTGCTGTGGACTGAACAGCCTACATTGCGTCAATGTGATGTCTGGAGTTCCTTTGGTAGTCATTAGAAAGTAACATCTTCATTAGAGAAATATTAAATTGCTTTGAAAAGCCCACAAGATAGTGAGATTGTGTATTATCTGGAACTTGTTCTGTAATTTAGCTAAGAAAACATTGCTAACTGGATACTCATGTCTAGCTAAACATGAGGAGCCTTCAAAGAGATGAGAATAGAACATAATGAAAAAAGATCATGCAGTACCTGAAATGCAAAACATCTGAATTACCCATATGGATGACTCAGGTCACCTACTTAGGCTGCCTTAGATGTGGGTGTTGGATGTACAGATGCCTGCAGGAGGTTGACGCAGTTGCTGACAGCAAGCCCTGTGTTGCTGTGTATACAGCTGCTCTGTAACCTTTTATTTTTGTGTGCTCGTGTAAACACTTATGTGGTTGAGGTTGTTAAGTGTGTGTAAAGTGTCTGCTCTAAGCTTGCAAGCAAGCACTTCTGAAGTTGAAATGCACTGCAAAGCAGCACCAGCGCATTTGTAGCTGCAGAATCACCAGGGAAAAGTGTATGATATGGCCCTGCTGCTGGCTGGGTTGCGGGAAATTGACTCTCTACAGAGAAATAGCATCCCAGAAATAAGCTTCCATCAGCAGTATGTTTGGACTCCCCCAGCTTAGCACCTTTCATCATCAGCTTGCAGTTGTTTAACAGATTTATTTTAACTGTGTGTTGGCCTTAGCTATGCATAAATGCTATCTTTGTTGTTAAGTATGTTTCAGGGTTGTGGTTGCTTCTGGTACTAGAAATACTAGATTGCTGCCTGGATTATCCTCTCCTTAATCTTGTTTGAAGGATGAAATTTAGATGTTTGCCTTTCAATTTTTCAGGTGACACCAGTTGTTCCCCTTTCCAATGACTCTTGGTCTATGTCTTTTGCAAAATACCTTGAGCTGAGGTTCTATGGGTACCAGTACACTCGAAGGGCCAATGCAGAGCCTTGTGGGCATTCCATTCACCACGACTATCACCAGTATTTCTCCTATAATCAGATGGTGGCATCTTTCAGGTGAGTTCCACTGCTAAAACCTTCCTTCTCTCTCTGGTACTGTGTGCACCATGTGGCTCTAGTAAGGGTTCATCAGTTCTATCCTTCACTGTGAGTATAGAATGGGATAGCATAACTGTGCCAAAACCACAAGTGCAGGATTGTGTGCTGGCGTGCAGAGGGCTTTGTGGGTGGCATCACTGTCCTAGCTGTGGTGGGCAGTGTTCCAAGAGTGGATGGTTCCTGTTCATGATACAGAAGGGAAATCCTTTTCCCTATCTAATTCCACCTGCTTTCTGAATTTTGGTTTTGCAGTATGATTTGTGGTTTTACTCCTTGCCTGGGAGAATGAACAGTGTTATTCCTACTAAAAGCAACTAAAGCCCTGGACACATTGACAGTGCCCTTTTTCATATAAGGGCCTCAAACCTCAGTGTGGTGTAGAACTGGCACTGTGTGGTGTGGGTCTTGTTACAAGCTGTTGTATTGCCTTCTCAGCTACTCTCCAATCCGGCTGCTGGAAGTGTGTGTCCCACTCCCCAAGATCTACATCAAGCGACAGGCTCCACTAAAAGTTACTATTTTGCAGGATCTCAAGGATTTCTCACAAAAGTAGGCTTTGTTTTTAATGTCTTCCTAATCTTATTTGTATTTTGTATTTTTATTAGAAGAACACATAACAGTTTTGCTAGTATGATGAAATTCGGCTAAATATTCATTATTTGATAGAAATGTAATCGTTTAAAACATATATGCATGTATACTTCCAAGGGACAGTGGTATTGAAATCTTTGTTACCTTTGCTTGCTCTGTCTGTACTAATGTCTCAACTGGTGTCTTTGTCTGGTGGCAAGTCAGGTTAAACATTTCCAGTAGAAACTAAGATTCTTTTAATCTCTATCTCCCTGAATGTTTCACTGATGTCTGAGTCATATAGCATGTTTCTGAATAATGCTGCCAAGCTACTGAAAGGTTGACCATCAGCAGGTGTCTATCATTACCTTATGAAATGCCCAGTTAAAGTATTTTTAATTCTTCATCTAATGCTAAAAATGAAAAGATGGTCCTAGAAGGCCGACCTGGAAAACTGCAGGTTATACTTCATACTCTTACCCTAATGTTCCTTAATAGAACATCTGACTGAGTTTCAATTCTTAAGCTCCAAAAAACTGCAAAGACCTTGCTCAAATCTCTTGTTCTCTATTGGTCATGTGGCAACAGAACTCTGATGTATAAAAGTCTTTGCCTTAGTTAGCTATTGAATATGGTGAGAGCAGGCAGACTCTTCCTCCTTGTAGTCTAAGGTAAAGTACTGTGAGCCTGGACACTTTCTAAATGTAGGAACAAAAAGGTGGAAGACCTTTTTGAGGTGAGATGAAAACTCTCTAAAATCCAGCCAGGCTGCTGTTCTGCCTGGTCACAGCATTCCTGTATTGCTGTATGTCCCTGTGACCATCTGACTTCAAAACCTGTGGAGCTTTGTTTAGAGCTGAAGTAGAGGTACTCATTTTTTCTAAGCCCTGCTGGTGGAGGTATAGCTTGCAGACCCAGATTCTTCCTAATCACACATAACACAATAGTTCCCCTATTTTAGTAATGTGTTTGAGACATTTGTTTTGCTCTCTGACAGCTTCCACTGCTAAGAATAAATTGTGGAGACAAATGTCAGCATATGCAACTTCTAGATTTCTCCTATTACTAATAAAGTTTCCCCAACTTTCTCTGTGAATACAGTTGGATAGCTTACTATGCAGGAAGGCTCTCATATATTGTCTTTTGTATTCTTAAATGCTAACCTTCAACACATTCAGACTATTTTAAAGAATGTTGAGGAAGCTCCAAGTAGTCACAGCTTAACTCTTTGCATTGCTGTTGGCAGGGTGTCACAAGTGTATCTTGCTGTGGATGATCGCCTTGCTTCTCTGAAAACAGATACCTTCAGCAAAACGAGGGAAGAGAAGATGGAAGACCTGTTTGCCCAAAAGGAGGTAATAGGCTGGCTGTACATCAGTGGTCCATAGGCTAAGTGTGTGGAGGAGCTACTCAGATCTTGTGTTGTCTTGGTGAGATAACACTGACAGTTTTCCTTTTGGCAGATGGAAGAAGGAGAGTTTCGAAACTGGACTGAGAAAATCCAAGCAAGGCTGCTTTCATCATCACTGGACACACCTCAACAGCTGCAATCTGTTTTTGAGTCTCTTATAGCTAAAAAGCAAGGACTTTGTGAGATGCTACAAGCCTGGAATAGTAGGTAAGAGGACACATGCTGGAATCATGAGCAACACTGATACAGTGTTGGTTCTGGGAGGGGAGAGGTTCAGCCATAGTTTCTTTCACTATAGAGCAGTTACTGTATGGAGCTTGTGCTGAATGTGTTCTACTGGTTGAGAACACACAGCTGATCAGTTGGAACAGAAAATCATTTGAGGCAATATGATAAAAGCGTTGTGTTGTAGAGCACAACTTGCATCTGGAGGAGAAATTTTCATTTGAGTAATGGTGGAAGAGATGGGAAAAGGTGAGCATGGGACCTGTGGGTTTGGTGAAATAGTCTCAGAGCTAAAGAAAATGTGCTTTCTTTGGATCTTTGGCACATGTTAGCAGCAGTTATAGTTTGTTATGGAGAAACTTCATAACTTGTGTCATTCAGAGATAACACCAGTAACCTACCTTTTGATTAATTTTTCTTTGGTGTGGTGGTTTTGTGTGGGTAGTTTTTGTTTGTTTGTTTTAGTATTATTTTTTGTTTAAGATTGCAGGATCTCTTCCAACAAGAGAAAGGGAGAAAACGTCCATCAGTACCACCCAGCCCTGGGAGATTGAGGCAAGGTGAAGAAAGCAAGGTATGGCTAACAGGCTATAAACCTCTTAAACATTTTTTTCCTGGGGCAGCACAATAGTCTTAAGACTGGCTTGAGTGCTCTTTAATAGTTATTAAAGAGATGCTGATTTTCTGTGATGTTTGTATAGTGTTGATGTGAGCACTGCCACCAGAGAGTTGCAGTCGTTGTCGAGTGTGTGCCTAGATAAGAGCTGGGCCGTCTCCTTCAACCCTAGGTTGTTGCCCATCAGGTGCACCCCTTGTGAAAAAGAAAAGACAAATAATATTGACAAATAACAGAGCAAATGATGCAGGAAGGACTGAAAATGGCTTTTCAGGATGTATCCTGTGGGAACTGACCGAAGGGATGGATTTTGGACTGCTGCCTCAAGAGCTCTGTCCAAGGACACACATGCCAGCATGCTGAACTTCCACCCTTTGGGGAGCTGGAGCTCTGAGGAAATATCTGGGCTGCAAGGCAGGACAATATAAGCATGATACTGAGAGGCTGAACTTCCAATAGTTCTATGGTAGCAAGATGCACTAAAAACTCCTAGAGACCCTGGATTTGTTCTGCTGCATGCACAAATGCCCCTTCCACTTAACACATATTTGTTAGGTGCTAAAGCAAACCTTACCTTGATTTAGCAGGAAGGAGGTTCTTAGAGAGGAAGTGTAGTGTTTAAAGCAGCATACACAGGTAACGGCCATCATAAGCATCCTGTGAGCTTGAGTTGCTGTTGCCTTGTCTTTTTCATATGGTAACAGATACAGTGACATACAGAGGCTGAGAAGTGGGCAGGAGTGCTCAGTTGTAATACATCTGCTTTTGTAAGTGCTCCACACAGGAGGAAATAGAACTGTTAAGAGCTTGGCACCAACATTGTGGTTTTGTTATTCTGCCTAGATCAGCAGCATGGATGCTTCCCCACGCAATGCTTCTCCAGCGCTGCAAAATGGAGAGAAAGGTCTGTGACTCATTTTTCATAATATGCCAATAGAAGCATGTTGTAGCCCTTTTCCTGACATAATATGGGAGCTTTTTCCAAATTTGATAGATCAGAGAAATACCAAATCCCCATCATGTCACATTTGTTTTTGCTAGTGGTAAGATAGAAAGTTGGCCATCTGCTTCTAATATGAAGCTGAATTACTAGTGTTTAGTAAATTGGCCCGCAAGAATTTTCCATTGAACTTTAGTTTAAAAACTTTCAGAAGCTTTCTAATTAACTGAATAACTAAATGGAATTTGGGAAATGCCTTTTGCCTCTTCTGTGATCTGGTTATGGATGCTGAGATCTCTTACCTGTAAGGCATACTGCCAGTTTGTGGGAGCTGAAGTTAGTAGCGATTGTAGGAGTACACATTTTCTGGAGGTGCTGCACTGATGAGCTTTCCCAGTCCTTTGGTCTGTGTGGCCTCACCTGCTTTCTAAGTAAAAACTTTCTGAAAGTAGGTGCTGGTTATAGCTTGGGCTGGGAGCAGACAGTATCACTTCTGACAGTCATGTAAAATTATTTCTTCTGTCCTTAACTGTCCTTGTACTCTCAGAGGATCGTTTCCTGACGACTTTATCAAGTCAGAGCTCCACAGGCTCCACCCACCTGCAGCTGCCCACCTCTCCAGAGGTTGCATCGGAGCATATGACTGGTGCCAACACACTCTCTGAACAGGACACAACAAGCAGCTCAGAAGGTATAGTTCAGTTGTGCTCTTGTCTTCTTTCTCTTGCTTTTCTGTGCCAAGTCCACAAGATCCTTTCAGGAAATGATAAATAACTGTTAACTCTGTGGTCTGTAGTCATCCTTCTAAATTTACAGCTTGAACTTTGATATTGTGATGCAGACCTGACATGTGTCTGTTCCAGATGTGTTTGATGGACACTCACTGGGATCTACAGACAGCCAAGTGAAGGAGAAGTCTACTATGAAAGCTATTTTGGCTAACTTTTTGCCTGGAAACAACTATAACCCCATTCCCTTTCCCTTGTAAGTACTGCAAGGGAATATATAAAATGTACAAAATCAGCAGCCTTGTCAGATTGCAGGCAGAGCCATGCATGCTTCCTTTGCTCAGTGTGTAATTTAAGCCATTACTTGAGTTTGCCTGAGTAAGATGGAGAACTTTGTCAAGGTAGGAAGTTTTCTGTGTCCATTCTAGGTGATTGTAGGTTAATCACCTTTCTTATGAATGATCTGCCCTTGGGTAAAGCCAGTATTAGTTTCCTCCTAGCAGGCATGCCTCCTCAGGGCTTTTGTGAGAGATGAAGGGGTGGGGAAGATGGGAGAAAGGTGCCTTCTAGCTCCATTGTTGCAGGGAGAGAGTGGAAATGCCCTTCCTTAACAAAGACTTTACTAAAGCTACATGCCTGCATCTTGTTTTTGCTTCCAGAGCTCTTCCAAGGGTTGGACTCAAATTGGCATTGTCTGGGTGTAGGTCAGGTTCAATGGCTACTGCATGTGCCCTCAAGTGTCCCTGTGGTGTGAAGATGGGCAGACTGGAAAGTCTTTCTGCTACTTGGTCTGCGTGCTTTGTAGTGTTTCTCGTTTGACATGAGCCTAACGTTTGGCAGCCTGAGTTTAACTTGGGAATCCCACCTCAGTGTAGGAGCACAGGCCTTGGGCTGATGAGGTAAAAGCTAAATGACTGACCCTACAGATCAGTGGAAAAAAAATCATACAAGAATCCAGGAGGCTTTGAGGAATTTTCTGTGATAAACTGCCTGTTTAGAAAAGAGTCCAGGTTTGTCCCCTAAGTTCAGTCTAGGCTATGCTGCTGGATAGTCAAATCAAACTCGGGCAGGTTTTGGTGCCATTAGAAACAGTGGCTGCTAAACAGAAATAGACTCTTATTCTAACCTAAAGCTGGTCTTCTGATCCAAGCAGCTTGCTTGAAATGCTGATTTCCCTAACACTCTACCATTTAGAATTAACCACATAGTTATGAATGTGTCTGTTGGAGAAGCTGATCTGGGGGACTTTGGTTCTATGCTGAGACTTGCAGCTTGTGCCTGGGAGTGCAGTGATGATATCTGGGTTTTGACCAAAACTTCTATTCTTTACACAAATTTTTATGATCTGCTAACAGTCTCTTGTTTTCATTTAGTGACCCAGATAAGCACTATTTAATGTATGAGCATGAACGTGTACCTATTGCAGTCTGTGAGAAAGAACCAAGCTCCATCATAGCCTTTGCTCTCAGGTACTGGTGTGATTTGGCTTTTCATCTGACATACTTTACTTTTGCAGCTTTTGTGTGGAGGAATATTTAAATTTTGATGATAGAGAACAAGCATGATAGAATTTCTATATTAAGCTGTGTTAGAGTTTCTGCCAAAGATGGGATTCTTTCCTCTTACTGCTGAGATAATGAAAGTGCAACTGGTTTTTGGACTTCTTTAGTGGAACTCTAGTATGCAAAAATGACTTAGTTTTGTGGTGTTTCTTTTAATGAGATATCTATCACTAGAGAAAGAAGTGCAGCTAAGGTTTGCTCAGCCTCTCTAGCTGGAGGAAGTGCAACTGAGTTGAGGAACAGCTATTTGTATTGATACTGCAGTCTGTTTCTTGCCTACCTTTGGTCATAGCAGCTCTTGTTACTGCTCAGCTCTTCTTGCCAGCTGCTTCAGTAAACCTTTGGGTTTGCATGTCACAAGGCAGCAGATTTTTTAAGAAGTGCATTCTTAAATTGTGGGAGGGGGAAAAATAAGGGGATATTTTTCCTGCAGTATTGTCTAGAGCAGCTTCTGTTGTAAGGAAAAAAAGTTCTAATAATAAAAAAAATAAAGCAGAGGTTTTTGTACTATGGTGTTTTGTTTCCTGTGGTTGTCTCTGAACTGAATCTTTGGGCTGGTATTGCAGAATTTCCAAGAGAACACTTAATTATTTTGGGTCTTTCCCTTCCCCTTCCCCTTTCTTTTCTTCTTTCCCCATCAGTTGCAAGGAGTACAGAAATGCCCTGGATGAGTTGTCCAAAGCATCTCTGAAGAGCAGTTCTGAAGAAGGACTACAACCAAACAGGTTACATGCAGGAGCTACAGTACATAGAGTGAAGGCATAGTGATGGTAGTGAATAAGCCAAAACTAGGATGGGGAAAAGCCCTCAAAATATGTCCCTGTTAGGGTGTCTGCTTTCTGATGGAATCTGACTCATTCCATGTAACCAGCACATACTTCAGTATGTGAGTTTCCATTTCACATTATGGACCACACTGGCTCCATCACCTAATCTCTTGGCTGCATGCATGGTAGGAATACTGGGCCTGCTTACTTTGCTGCGGTCATGGATGGAACTTTGCTATGGACCTTAAGAGATACTTTTTAGGAAGATGGAGGAGGACAACTTTGGAGAGTCCCACACTGTTACACCTTTAAATGGTGTCTTTTTTCCTTTAGTGTTTAGGCAGGGGAGAGAAATAAATGTTTAGGCATAAAGCAGTAGTGTCTTGGGTGGCAGCATTTGTTGGTTCATCACTTCTTTGTTCTTTCTCCTTTCAGCATGTCAGACAGCAAACCCAAGAGCAGCAGCCCTGTCCGCCTGCCTGAGGCTAACATGTGTCCCCTTCGCAGTGCAGAGCCAGAGCAGCGTAAGGCCATTTAACCAAAATCATCCATGGTGCTAATCTGAGCTCTGACTTGAGTCCATTTAACCTGGATTCTTGTTCATGTGGGGAAGAAAAAGCAGCATTCGGAGTTGAAATTGTGGCTAGTGTTAGTCTCGACTTAATGTAACACTTGTGAGGAATGGGAGTGTGTGGGCTTTGTAGTTTTATAAAGATCTTATGATTGGGAGTGTGTGGGCTTTGTAGTTTTATGATCTTATGAGATCAATAGTTCTTATGAGAACTATTATGAGATCAAACTGTCATTCCCTGATTTAATGTTATTATGTAGTGAACCTAAGGTTGTTCTTGAATCTAGCTTGTTCAGTGGGTTATAATGCACTTTTGGCTTTGCCTTCTTTAAAGAGATGCAGTTAAAATATCTTGAAATGGAGACATGAAGTTCTTACTATATTAAAGACACTTATTCTTGGTCTGTGTTTTCAAATGTCTCTGCACCCTAGGATGCTATTTAGAACACTGGATCATCCACCGTCATGGACTTTAGTTGCCTGAAGTTGCAAATGAGTTACTTTAATGGCATCATTGCTTCACATAGAACAATGAATGTGGAATGTTCATAGGAGTCATGCTGTTATTAAACTGCCTGTGGAAATGCCAACACCATCTTTTCTATTCCTTTTCACTGTAGCAAAGAAACCATCTGGTGTTTTGTCTTTCTTCCGTGGCACGGGAGGGAAGAGCCCAGACCTGTCTTCGCAGAAGAAAGAGACCTTACGTGGTGCTGACAGTGCTTACTACCAGGTTGGACAGATGGGCAAGGAGGGAGCAGAAAACCAAGGAGCAGAGGCACAAGGTACAAGACTGCAGAGTTCATCTTCTCTCTTGGCTTGGTACTTCTCCCAAACCTCATTCATCCATGCAAGGCCCCAAATGCACTCCTGCTTGTACTTTTTCAACAGTCCAAGGTTACTCAGCATGCACTGAAAATGAATCATTTGGAACATCAAATATGTTTTTTCCTAAGTACATTGCTTTTCTTTGTAATAAGGGAAACAGGATCTTTCAAATCCAAGTTATAGGGACATGGAGTAGTCTGGTCTTGAATGCCTTTGAGTTGACTCTAGTTAAGCAGCCCTGTCTTTCTCACTTGCTGTTTAGTTCTCATTGTTTTAGCTCGTGGAAAATGAATGAAGAGAGGCTGGATTTGTGTCCATAAACAGCAGTGCCCTGCCCTTCTAGCATATGTATTATGTGATACAATTATAGCTGTATTTCTAATTCCCTGTGTGTAGTTCCCTCTGTGTTCTCGGGAAAAAAAAGAAAATATTTTTCTTGTAAAGTGAGTTTACAAGTAGTACCTAATGTGGCTTTCTAGGTGATAATAGTGAACAGCCCTGACCAAATGCCCTTTATGCCTTCAGATGATGGAGATGGAGGAGATGGACAGAAGAAACAGGTGGTGAATCCCCATGTGGAGCTCCGTGAGTAGTTGTAAATAACAACTTAGTCTTAGCTGGCAAACTCATTTCTTCATGCACGTGCAGTGTCAGTTTTGAACTTAATAGTTGTTTTTTCTTGGTATTCTTGGTATCATGAAGGAAAAGCAAATCAAGAAAATAGCAATTGAATTTTTACTTACTGCAATCAATCTCTTTTGCAAAAATACTCCATAAACTTTTTTTAATTGTTCTTTTGTTCGAACACTTCCCTATGAGCTTATCTAGAGGGAATTTACTTTCCTGTCATTTTCCATTTAAATCTCATTCGTTGAAATTTCTGAATTACAATAAGCATGAGAGAGATGTGTAGCACAATAATACTCCTCTAGACACGAGTAGAATCTCAGTGTTGTCTCGGGTAGTCAGTGCATGTTGCATGCTGTTATTGAGGAAAACCATTTTTTGCAGAGTTCTCAGATGCGAATGCCAAGTTCTACTGCCGGATTTATTACGCTGGGGAGTTTCACAGGATGCGTGAAGTGATCCTGGGGAGCAGTGAGGAGGATTTCATCCGATCCCTCTCTCACTCCATGCCCTGGCAGGCACGAGGTGGCAAATCTGGAGCTGCATTCTATGTGACTGAGGGTAAATGCAGCTTCTTCCCCCCATGTAATTAGGGCTGTTATTTCTGTGTGGTGGTGGTTAGTGTGTCATTTAATCCCTGATAACCTCTGTCCAGAGGGTTGCTGATTGTTAAGTGGTCACTGAGAAGGGAAAATTAAGTGGGTTGCTATGGGGTCTTCAGTATCAAATTGTTTGTCTCTTTGTATGTGCAGGAAAACAAAATATAGTTCTGTTTTTCAGCAGTAGCAGCTAGGAAGGCCAATTGAACAGAAGGGTTGTACTCTCAGGCAGGCTTCAGAAAACAAAAACTTGAGTATAATTCAAGGAAAACTTGTTGTTAAAGACACACTTGTTGTTAAAGTCTTATAATCTCTTGTGCTATTGTTAATCTAATTTTTTTTTAGAACTTTGGCCGTTTCTAGGCTTCTGTGTAAAACAAATATTGAACAAAATGGTCTGTAGGCAGTTTCTGTTGGCTGTATAGGAAGACTGTATAGCTGAGGTAGATCTAGTGTAATCAGTCTCTTGTCCATGATTTACTGGAAGGTAGAAATCCAGGGAGGCTGAAATTCAGAATATGTGAAGTAAAAATAATCTAGAAATGAGCTTCTGAGGGTAAGGATTTAAGAGAATTGTAGTGCTTTAATTTTTTAAACCATTTCAGCTATGTGACAGTCCTAAAAAATTGTGAATATACATCACTTATTGTATGTAACCCTGTTGCCTCTGTCTGATGTTAAAACAGATGATAGATTCATCTTGAAGCAAATGCCTCGTCTGGAAGTCCAGTCATTCCTTGACTTTGCTCCACACTACTTCACTTACATCACTAATGCAGTTCAACAGAAGGTATTAAAAAAAGTGCTTTTTATTTTAGGCAGTGTTCTGGATTTTAAAGACTAGTAGAAGTTTCTATTAACCTTTTTCATTTAAATAAAAGAAAATTTTGGAGGATATGAGTTACATTAATAATGGGTTTTTAAGTTGTTAAGTGGAAATTATACTTGGACTTCTCAACTGTAATACACAGTCAGACAACAGTGGTGCTTCTGGTATGGGGTTGCTGATTGTCTCTACACACATCTTAACCCATGTCTTGTCTTCATTAGAAGCCCACAGCACTGGCTAAAATCCTTGGGGTCTATCGAATCGGTTACAAGAACTCTCAAAACAACACTGAAAAGAAGCTGGATCTGCTTGTCATGGAAAACCTTTTCTATGGCAGGAAAATGGCTCAGGTAAGAGCAAAGTGTTCTGTTCCTTGCAGTGCAATTGTGACTGGGAGACAGAGCAGGGTCATTCGTAGCCATTTAGGTGACTTTTAATTTTGCATGTGCTGTTGACCTCTCACACTGCTCAAGGGTGACAGTTTGTGTCTCTTCCTTGTTGTGATCTCAGGAGCTTGATGCCTCTCTTGGCTAGTTCAGATAGCTGTTGTGCAGGGTGCAGTCTTCAGAAATCTTGTTTGTCCCTGTATCTCTGGTGTCTGAGAGAAAGCTTTACTAACCTGGTTATGAAAAGGTAAAATCTTTTTACAAAACTTTCAGAGGAACTGACTGGAATTACAGAATAATTAGTTTAGAATGAGAGCCTCACTCAGAGAGAGTTATTCTGTAGTGGGAGGAATTAATTTTTTTTTTCAACCCACTGTTCTTTCTTGGAACCACTTCAGGTGTGGGACAAGATTTTGAGTTCAGTCTTGCTCTTAGTCAAGGAAAAGCCATCTTTTTCAGGCATTGGAATGAAGATATTAAAATTACTAGGGGGAAATACCCTTTAAATAGAGATTTGAAGCTGAAAAGGAAGTTCAAACAAACATCACTTCTAAACCTAGACAGTATCAGTTCTTTCCACTTTACCTCTCAGTGCCTGACCTCAAACAAGGAATATTTGTGGGAGGAGGTGTATGGAGGGAATTCTAGATGGATGTAAAGGATGTTGTGGGTTTTCTTTTTGCTTGTTTGTTGTTTAAGTCATGAAAAGGGCTCGTGCACTACTAAACAGAAACCCAAACAGACTGTGGAGTCTATTCCACGCAAGATAGTGAAATCTCGACTGGACAGAACTTGAACAACCTTCTCTAACAGGGAGAAGCAGGAGAAGTCCTTGAAGCAGGACTTTGGAGAGCCTCAGAGATAATTTCCAGCCTCATGATGGGTCTGTCATTTGCCTTGCCCATGTTAACTGGTGCTTCATGCACCACCCACCTCCCTCTTCATTGGCTTTGCTTTTGTCAGCAATTAACTCTATAGAAACTGGCTGGAGAACTGAGTTTACCTAGACAATATAAAAAGTAGAGGCACCCTTTTTCTCTTTATTTAAACTAAATATTAGTGAAACAACTAGCCTAAAACTTGTGAATTGAGGTGGCAGAGCTTTCACCTAGGCTTACGTGCTATTCTCTACAAAATATTTTTTCTTAATTGTCTTCCTCCTAAAGAAAAGTAAAGAGTTGCCCAGCTGTGCTGCCTTCTCAAGTGCTAGGTACTGAAGTCTTTAACCCAGAAAAATGAAACAAAGCAGTGCTGTTCTCCATTTGCAGGTGTTTGACCTGAAGGGCTCCCTCCGGAATAGAAATGTTAAAACAGAGACAGGCAAAGAAACTTGTGATGTGGTCCTGCTGGATGAAAACCTTCTGAAGATGGTTCGGGACAACCCTTTGTACATCCGTTCCCATTGCAAAGCTGTGCTGAAAGCCTCCATACACAGTGATTCCCAGTTCCTCTCCAGCCATCTCATCATTGACTATTCCCTGCTGGTGGGGCGTGATGACACCAACAACGAGCTGGTCGTTGGGATCATTGGTACGTTGTCTTTTGTCTTTTGTTGCTCTCAGATGATGAAATGGTTTCCTTCTGGTTTAGATGTTCATAATGCTCCCACCAGAGAGAGATGTGTCAGGAAATCTTGTCTTCTCCCTGGTGGAATACCACCCTCACCTCTTACAGGTGTTCAAAGTGGAGGCAGTAAGTCTTCTCTGCAGGTCTCTCATAGGCTCAGATTAGCATTTGCATTGCTATGAGTATATGCAGGAGGCCTCAAAGGTAGTTTAACCTAGACTTTGACTCCAGTTGAGTTATTTGTATGCTTTTATGTGTTTAATCTGTAAATTTTAGTTTAGTCATGTTTACATAGGCTTTTAAATCTTGTGTGGAGGGGCTCTGAGGAGAAACAGTATTGGTAGGGTTGGAAGAAAGAAGTTGAACATCATGGGATCTCATATAATCATGTAGTCTGATCTGGATAATGTGGGTGGCAATGCAGTAATTACCTTGCTGCATTGTCTAACTTGTGACTGGAAAGTAGAGACAGGAAAAGAGATGGTTTAGATAGACAAACTTCTGTAGTATAAAAGACTTAGAGATGAGGCAGTTTTGCAGGATGTGGAATTGACTTCGGGAAATGGTCTTGAAACCCAGCTCAGAAATGCTTCCAGATGAGATCTCAGGACAGGAGGTCTGGATTACACTTATTCTGATAAAGCTCAAAAGCCATTTCAATAACATTTCTAGTTGAGAATTAAAGTCCCACCTACAAAGCAAGCTCTTGCTTGTTGCAAGTTGTTATTACTTTCTAGATTTGTAGACTCTTGAATATTGGAACAAACAGGATGGGACTACACTGACCATGTGCTTCTCCTGTATGTGTGGCTTTTTGTTGCTGTATGCCAAGTCTTATCTGATATATTTTATGTGATATTTAAAGATACCAGTTTCCTTCAGCATTTAACACAAATATTATCAAGAAGGGAGAACATGTCTGCTGTATCAGGGTATCAGAATGTTCTTTAGATGATACCCTGAGAACTTAAGTACTCAGGCTAAATTTGTGTTGGATTGGAACTAAAAAAATTAAGCGTGGACTGTGTTTGAACCTGAGGTCAGTACCTCTACCTATTTTAGATCCTTATGTGATACAGGAAACAAGTAAATTAGGTCTGTGAAAACTGATCTTACTACAGCTTTAGCTTTGCTGGCCCAAATGTTCATGTGCTTGTGACTGAGCATGCCTTTTCTGGAAGGGCTTGGAAACAATTCAGAAGTTGTCTTCTTGCTGCCCCCTCTGCCAGTCAGGGTCACTGGTGATGTTTCCAGTCCTCCCTATCATAAAGTGGCAATCCCTTCCATTCTGTTATCAAACCTGCAGGTGGCTGCAGTGATGACAAATACTGATTTAAATGGAGAGGTGTCCAAGCCTCAGTGCTTCTAGTGGGGCTTCTGGGATGAGGGTGAGTGAAGTGACCCTTGTAGATGAGCCCTTGACACTCCAACATGGATAAAGACAGATGTGCTTGGGCAGCCTGTTCTTGGGGAGACAGGAAGAGTTGATTGTGATCTTGCTGGACATTTGAAAGACTGTATTCACCCTACCCAAACATAATACAGAAAATGAGGCAATTGGTAGGGAAAACACTGAAGCTCTGGCTATAAAGCACTGCTGCTTTCCTGCCCTCTTTGGGGGGAAATAGATACATTTTAAAACAGTGTTACTTGGATTAAAACATGTAAAACATATTTGTGTGTGGATTTTTTTATTGTAACAGACTATATTCGTACTTTTACCTGGGACAAAAAGCTTGAAATGGTGGTAAAGTCAACTGGCATCTTGGGAGGACAAGGTAAGTCCAGACTGAAAGCAAAGATTTTGATCATGTTTCCTTCTTACATGGAAGCCTTTCTATAACACTGCTAAAGTTCACAACTTCCCCACCATTGGAATTTGTGACAGATTAAGTTGTTGAGAACAGAGGAAGGAATAATAGAATACCAGGTTGGAAGGGACCTCAAGGGTTGTCTGATCCAACCTTTCTTGACAAAAGCACAGTCTATACAAGATGGCTTAATACCCTGTGCAGCTGAATCTTAAATCCCCTCTGTTGGGGAATCCATCCTTTGACTGGCAGGACCATTCCAATGGCTGGCTGTTTTCATTGCGAAAAATGTTCCTCTTGTGTCTAACTGGAATCTGCCCAGGAATAAGATATATCCATTACCCCATATCTTTTCCATGTGGCTCCTTGTAAAATGAGTCTCCATCTTCTTTTTAGCCACCCTATAAATACTGGAACATGGTGATATGGTCTCCTCTAAGCAGCCTTTTTCGAAGGCTGAACAAACGCAGTTCTCTCAGCATTTCCTCATATGGCAGGCTTCCCAGTCCTTGGATCATCTCTGTGACCCTTCTCTGGACCCTCTTCAGCCTGTCCACATCTTTTTTTTTTCCCCTTTTTTCCTTTTTTTTTTTTTTTTTAATATAGCAGGGACCAAAACAGAGTCCAGTATTCCAGGTGTGGCCTGGAAGTAGCACCTTCCAGGTGAAAGATGATACTGGTGGGATAATGACTTCTGTGCTTCTATCTCTCTGCTGGTGATGTCCTTGTTGATGCAGCCCAGTGTCCTTCCTGCTGGCTTTCTTTGCTTCAGCAGCACTGTTCACTCCCACTGAGCTGCTTGTCCACCAGGATCCTCAGGTCCCTTTGTCAGAGCTACTCCCCAGTGAGATCCCAGCCTGTGCTGTGCTCCTGCATTATGTTTTCCCAGGTGCAAAACCTTATGCTTGTTGGTTGTTGAACTTTATAAGGTTCTATTCTGTGGCCTTCAAGTTAATGCTGTCTACTGGTGTAATCTCATGTGACATCTGTCTGTTCTGCAGTATCTTTAGCCCATTTCTAACTGCTCTTGACTCTTACACATTAGGTAAGATGCCCACTGTGGTCTCTCCAGAGCTGTACCGGACCAGGTTTTGTGAAGCTATGGACAAGTATTTCCTGATGGTGCCAGACCATTGGACAGGACTGGGCCTGAATTGCTGAGCTAAAGCCCATATTGGGAAAGCACAAGAGGACAATGACATTATAGGCTTCTCTCTTCCAGTGGTCTGTCCAGCAGCAAGAGGATTGCAGTTCCATGTCTACAGTGACCATGTGCATCATGTTGCAGAGTGTGAAATCTGCTTGCACTTTAATCCCCTCTTAGAGGATAACAAGCAAACCTGCCTCAGTAAGGATCTAAACTGTAAGGTACCACTGAACAGCACTGATAAGTGACATCCCTGCTGTCAGTAGGGAAGGTGATGCTATCTCCTTCTAAGTATTGGACTGACATTCTATCCAGATCCTGATGGTGAAGAAGTACACGATCTCTGGAAGTCTTGCACTGCCAAAATGGTGTTGAATACGCGCAGCTCATGTTTCTGTAGTGGATACTTGGTACTGAAAATGTGAAATAAACTCCCCAGACGTGGATGGGGGAGAGAAGAATGAAGTTAATTCATGAGTTCTGCTATTGTTGCCAGGTCTGTAGTTGACCTATTTAGGATCCATTAATAACTTGTGCTGGTTTTGCTCCATAGTTTTAATTCTTACTGGGTTCTGTAAACAGTATTTTTTTTTAAGGCAGCTCCACATCAATAATGCCCTATGACTCCATCTTTTAAGTTATATTACTGCTCTGGTTTATCTGTCATAACTGCATTTTAGCTGAATCCCATAAAAATGGGTTGTCAGTCATCAGTATACTGCAAAACTCAAAGCATGTCCCTTCGCTCTTAAACAGTACTTTGATCTGAATGTTGCTCAAATTCCTGGAAACAGGTAACTAATATACCCTTTAATTTAAGAAGACTTGATTGATTATAGTTATGAAGCAGATTAACCCTTTCCTTAGTAAAAGGTATTAAGTTGCTAGACAAAGTGAATACTGCAACTTTCTTCTTAATGCAACAATCATTCCTGGCAGTTCACTTCAAATCCATTTCAGTTTCCCTTTACTTTCAAGCAATGCAATTACCTCATGGTGAAATTTTGCCAGGAGAATGTTTTTCTTGCATTCATGACATGATTTTTTTTTTGGTCACAGAGATGAATGTAGTTGTTGTTTTCTGTAAAAAGGAAAACCTGAACTAACAGGTATCTTGTATGATGCATAAGATGTGCAGAGATGTGTGAGTCTCTATATCATTACAATAAGCATTTCTTTCCATTTAAAAAAAAACTTCACTCATTTTTGTAGGTGACAAGTTTACTTTTTTTTTCATTATAATACAGGCCAGTAAATAAGAGGAGTTTTCATGAGTTTGAAAGGCAAGAATACTGTCCTTTGACTTCCAGTCTCTGATGGAAGAACATCAAATGAACATGGAATCTGGGATAGGCTAGCTCTTAGTGATCACTTGCTTGTTCTAACCAGTTGCCTCATAATGCCCTCATCACTGTAACTATGGATTGAAACGTGCATTTTGTTCAGTTCTCCTGTGTTCAGTATTTTTTTCTGATGGTGGCAGCAGATGGTGGTGGCTGTTTAGGAGTGACCAGCAGTAGGCAGCACTGAGAAAGGAAAAGGCCAGCAGTGAGAATTGAACTATTTGCTCCAAAACCAACTAGTGCAGCTCTTGTCTGAGCTGCCAGGATGCAACAGTCATTTGTGTTGGAAGGAGCCTTCCCCACCCTATTGCAACACTGTACTAGAGGATGAGCAAAGATGCTGGCCTTGAAGCAGCAGAAAAGCAAGTGTACTGATTTCCTCAGTGCAGTGTGAGAATTGTTTCTGGGGGTGCACTGTTGAAGGCTGCAGTGATGTGTGCTGCGGAAAGAGGACACAGTACTCCTTGCTTCAGTCCAACACAGCACATCAGGTACAGCTGATCACCTCTGGGACACATCTTGCCTCTTTTGTTGAAATGTTCTCCCAATTTGCCTGGCTGTGTGTGTGACCTTGTCTAATGAGGTCAACCAGTCCATCAGCTCAGTGCTACTGCCACTTCTGTGGCCTCTACCTACTGTCTTGGTTCATCAGTGTGAAAGAACCTGTCATGCAGCCTATGTTCCAGTCTCAGTTGAAGTTTACATGTGTTCTCCTCCTTCCCTTCTTAAAGTTTACAGGTAAAACTTGACTGTCCTGGCCAGCTAAGGTGACCCAACAGCAGCTAATTATGTTGCCTTCCACCTTGGTCAGTATGTGCATTGGTAGATGGAGCACGAGCGTGGGCATGGCACCTGCACTAGACTGATGTGGTGTGCTAGCCCAGTCTGTCACCAGCAACCCTCATGCTTATCCTGGGATGTGTGGCTGCTCCATGCTGCTTGTCTGCCAGAGTCCTGACACAGCAGACGGCTGTGAGCAGCTTCATCATCTGACAGTGGCTGGTACTCCTTTGAATGGGACAGCACGAGGTCCTCAGCACTGCAGAAGGGAGAGAGAATCTTCCACTGTTCTGCAGCCTGTGAACAGAGCCACAGACATGTCAATGGTCATGGCCCAACTTCTTGGACTGAAGTTACAGCAGTTGGAGAGATTTGTAGGAATGATCTTGAGCTGGTATCAACAGTTAATTTTTGGCCAGGATGTGGCTGATAGACTAGTCCTGATTTGACTGGAGTATAAACTACTGGTCATGAGTATCACAGTAGCTGCAGTATCAGCTGGAGTTGGGTCATCTTGGATGTCCTGTGGTATAAAGCTGTAAGCATTTCCAGTCCAAATCCCAGCAGCTGAATGGGTCTCCTCAAATGTTCCATTTTCAATATGATAGTTGTCCTGACATTTCAATTACTACCAAGCTTAAATTTCTCAGAAGGAGAGCAATACTTAATGCAGAACAAATCTTTGAGAGCTGCTTGGGAGGCTGCCTTCAGTCTGTGTCCCTGTAGAATTCCTAAGGATGAACCCTTTGGTCAGAGCTTATTTCTTTGTTTATAACACAGGTTTAGCATATGTGTCAGTAAATTCCAGTTGCAAATATGAAGACTGAATTTCTTCAGAGCTACACTGACTCTTCTGTTGTTTTGATCTGAGGCCTTGAGACAAATGTCTAAATCTTGTCCAAGTCAGAAGCAATGACTGAGTCAGGGTGTGGACAGCAGAATGCCTTCTAGCGGCCCAGGGATGCATTCTGTCCCCAAAAAGCACATGAGGGACTCTTGCTGGTAGAGCAGTTCTAGTGGGCTCAGGGGAGTTACCTGTGGAGTCTCCTCTGTGAGAATGACCAAAAACAAATGAATTGCTCACTAGCTGGTGGCCAGACTAGTCATTCTTCAAAGCACTTAATGTACTATATTGTATGCATTTCTATTCTAACTTGGTTCAGCTGTATTTTATAAAATTGATGTACTAAACTATTTGAGAATAATTGCCTTGACTACTTGGAGAATCAAAATGTAATGTATATAGATCCAAATAAAGTGACTAAAAAGTATACTTGAATCTGTTCCATGTGTGGAGCAGTTAGGTCTCATTGCACCCCATTTTCTTGATCAGAGGCAAGGGCACTGCTCACTGTGCAGGGATTGCTGTGCTGCAGAGTGCCAGCTTTGTGTGCAGTGTAAGATGCCTGTCCTGTCTCTGTACCTCACAGCTTGTTTCCTGTGATGGAGCAGCAGCTCTGGGCAGCTCCCCAGGGCAGTGGCAGTAGAATGTGCAAATAACCTTTTACACAGTTCTATCTTCCTGCAGCTGCTGTTCACCACAGTGGTGTGTGAGACAGGGATCCAGTTTTGTCCAGCAGGTGGTGGTGTGTCTTTGCCCAGTTCTGCCACGATGTAGAACACATTCCAGGTATTTCCATAATCTTTTTTTAAGTGGACTAGATAAAGAAAAAAATCCAAGAAGGTCTGAAAATAAATGTATTCTCTTGATTGTTTCACATTACCCTGGTATATGTTAACCTCCTTGCTAAGGCTTAAAATAATTTGTGATTAGTTCTGGGAAGGGAACTTGTTCATTCCTAGAATATAAAACTCTATCTAAAACTTGAGGATTTTACCTGTATTATGTGCAATCACCATTTTTTGCCACTTTCATCTGCTGCAGTATGAAACTGCATCAGAACCTGTCCCCCCATGGGGAGCAAGGAAAAGATGGGATACTCAATTCAGAGGTAGTGCTGCCTTCTGTGGGTGTAAAGATGAGTGGTGGGACTTGAGGAGCTTCTAGCATGAAGTTAAGGAGCACAAATGCAGCATTGGTTCAAGAAATAATGATCCAGTGGCCAAAGGTAGGATAATAAAGTAAGTGAACACAATTACAAAAAAGAGCATTGAACTACAGTTGAAATGACAGGGTAGCTTATATATAGTAACTTTTCTCCATTGCTTACATAGGATGTTTTTCTACTATAACTTAATCAAAAATAAAACAACACCCTGGGTATGAAAAAATGAAGTATCCTGGGTATGGGCTTGTTACTGGACTAGCTGAGATCTTGTGTCATAACTAAAATAAACTACCTGCCTGGTGAAAGAGTTATGTATCCATGACAGCACAACTGGGACTGCTTAATGTACACATGCACATAACAAGAGAAAGAAAATGTTTTCTTTTTCTAATAGGATTATAAATATTATTTAAAATACACATTATAGGGAGAAAACTATTTTCTGGAAACAAATCAGGTCAGCTACATGAATTCCTAGTTGATCTGTAATTAATTCTGACTGAAGTGTATTCTTGTTAATGTGTCTGTTAAGGTAGAAAAAGAGTAAGGGAATTTTATGTGACTTCATAGCTGCCTATAACATGCAGAAATTATATCTTCTTCATGTTAAATTGAACTGCTTTATGGAAAAACAATATTCTGCTTTTTGTCTATTAAGCCCTAAAAAGCAGAACGTCTTCAGGCTGTATTTTCCATCTCAGCTCAGTTGTATGGTAAGAATTCACCAGAACTAATGTGTTTTTACAACAACCCAACCCCTACTTAATTCAGCTCTTGAATGTTTTCTTGAAACTCTGACATTTAAGTAAAGTAGTCATTTCCTTACAGGAAGTGTTGGCTTCTGCAGAATTACACTCCAAATTTTAACCAATATGGCTTCTGTGGTCTTAGTCAAGAAATATTCTGCAGAATACAGCTGTCATATACATTAATTTGGGAAACTTTCTTCTTTGCTCAACTAACTGTAATTACTATCTGTTGGCAGCTAGAGAAGTCAATTAAATCCTAGAAAGTTGGCAGTAAAAGGAGTCTGTTCAATATTAGGGATAAGTACTTTGTATCAAGTTGATAATTTACCTTTAGGTGTTTATTATCAAAATTGTTGTGGCTTTACATATTTGGGGATGTAGAATTAGTACTGAATTCTAGCAGAGAGAGAAAACCAAGGTTGAAAGTATTGGGGATTGGAACATCACTGTTTTCAGATGCCAAGTTTCAGTAAATGGAGAAGTTCTTGTGCGTTCCTGTTGAAAACCTTAAATAATAGAACACTTTGTCTTTTTATTAAAAAATCCATGAAAATGTGGAAAATCCTCCGTCATCTAATTTGGAAGATGATTTTCCCCCACCCATACACATCCATTTGATCTCAGAAATTTAAAAATCTGGATACAAAGAGAATACCTTGATACAGAATTATATCTTCAAAATGAACTTTATTGATATTTAAACTAAATCCTCTTCCCCACAGCCTAAATATGTTTCAAAACTTTTCCTAGACCTCATTCTCCAAGAAGGGCGTAGAAGGCGGGAAGCGCAGTTACAGTGATATGCAAAAACTGACCAAAACAGTTTGTTTTAAAATTTTAATTTTTAACTGTGATTGAATTTGAAGTTAAATTTGGATGTAAGAAGATCTACTTTATTAAAAAATAGATGCAATAGTCTCTTCATTTTTAGAATAATATGCTGCAAAAATGAAAAATCAATAGAGGCAACCCTGAGAATAGGGGAAAAAACAGTTGAATGTCTCAGTTACTTGTATCTCTTCATTTCTTGCTGCCTTCTTCATGAAATAAGTTACTTGTCAATAACAATGTATTTACAAATTGTAATACTCATAATACACTGACCAGTCATGCTAGGTCTAAATACGTAGAGAGAAGGGAGGAAATTCCATCTGTCAAGAGCGAGGGAGCATTTTATTGAAATCATGAACAGTTGTTTGCAGATATTGTCATCTGCTGTAATTTTTCTTGTCTATGGAGAAGCTCTGAAAAATATCACTCTTTAGAGCAGGAATTCTAGTAAGAAGTATGAGGAGACATTGCAATGTACAGTGTTCATTATTAAATTAAAGAAGGCACTTGCTCTTCTGCTTGCCTGAAGATTATATAAAAACAAACAAAAAAAAACCCCACCTAAAAATATGTCTGCAGGGAAAGGGAAAGTGGTAGTGTCAAAAGAGGTTAAATATGTCCACAGAATACATTCATATTTAAAAAGACAATGATAAAAGTGATGATCTAATGACTTAACCAGATGCTTCTATTGCATAATTTAAACTTTGGAAGTTAATACCACATTTGAATTATTTTATTTTTTTCTTTCTTGCTTAAAAAAGAAAGAATAAACACAATCCGAAAACCAAACCAAGCAACTAAAGCTCTTCAAAGTTCTGTTCATCCAGGTAGCATCACCACTGCCACAACAGAGTAATCCACTTGAGAGCAAGAGCAATTTAATTCAATAAACATATCCTCCTACCAGTTCTTGATTTTATTTCTTAACCATTGACTAGACAATAATGCAACCCCAAAGCAGAATAATCATCAGGTCCAACTGTTTGTCTGTCAAATAGACAATCCGTCATTATGTTCTGCATTGCAGAGTGCTTTGAGTGCATATTCAGCCACAGGCTGAGTGCCACATTCAAAAAGCATTTGAGAAGAGACAGAAAAAAATATAAGGAACTAGTAAATGGGTAGGCAAAAGTGATAGAGTCCACATTTCTGGTCAACTCCAGTGTTTGGCCAGGAAGAAGGTAGCTGGTATATCAGAAGAGGGACATGCAGAAACATTGCCTCCACCAAAACCAAAATGTTTTCATCTCCCCACAGTTTAACAGAACTCATACAGTTGTGTATGCTTGTGAACTCAAACTTGTTTTCATGTGTCTTGTCCTGTCACCAATGTAACTATCCTTATATTTTCCTTGTGGTGTCTTCTATCTTCACAGCTTCAGAATATTTTGAATTGTATCTACCTTCAGTACCAGTTAGAGTTCATCCTAGTGACAAGAAAGTAAACAATGGAGTTTCTCTGAAACTACAAACAAAAATATTTTTTCATATGATTTTAAAGTTTTCGGTAGCAATAATTTTTCAATTGGAAAAACATTTCTTAAGCAGCTGTGTGTTAGTATCTTCTTAAGTTTACCCAATCTTGCCTCTGTAATTTGCATTTAATGCTAGGGATAAAGAACAAATACTAACATCATGTTAGAAAGTTATTATTTACAGCAAGTCTTTTGCAAAGGCTCCACAGTAAATGTTCTTACCTTATTTCTAGATTTTTTTCTTTTTTCTTTCTTTTCCATTGCTTCTAATTTTTCATTCAAAAGGTCAGCTATACCTTTTGCATCTCTGCTGTCTATGTATTCCCCAAGAACACTTTTCTTAAAAGAAAATAAAAATAGAGCATGGGTAATATGTTACACAATTTTCAGACAAAATTCAAGAGAAAAGCAGGGCAGAATACAATGGCCTTGGTAGCTTGATTTATGATTCATGGATATATTTTTGTCTCTGTTTAAACAATGCTAATTTGCGTTGTACTAAGAACCACTCTTAGCTGCTAGTTTTCAGAACACCACTAATTTTGTCCTGATCATTAAAGAAACCTGAAATAGTTACAATTTGCTCACATTTATTGCGGGGAGTGTTTAAGCTACACAGCTATTACAAGCCTGCCACTTTGTAATCTATGTGAAATCTGTATCTGTGGGTAGCTACTTTGAAGACCTAGAATGTATTTACACTTCACCACAGAAAATCTCATGGAATTTGGTGGGATTGTGCGATGAAAGATTTCTAGAACTTCCTATTAAAAATTCAGTTAAAAAAAAGGAAAGTAAGTTAAGCCAATTCTCTATCAGAAACCAGTGAATACTTTTTCTTCAGCATTAATATATTTAAAAAGTCACTATAATATTTCTGAAATTTATTAGTGTTACAAGAATAAAGGCAATTCCCTATAACTATCTGCATACTCTTTGTGTTTTTAATTTATAATATTACTGTTAGTAGGAAATGTTGATCTGAAAGAGTCCCACTGATAATTGAAATAGTTCAATAAGGTTTGTTTTTGAGACAACACAACCATATATTTTTCATTAATTATCCGTCTTACAATATATTATATGTCAAAACTGGTGTTTCAATATAATAACAACATTTCATTATACTTCTCATTAGCCAAAATGAAGTTGTCCATATTTCATTTAGAGAGAGACCATCTACTTTTGGGTAGTTGGTGATGGCATTGGTAAAAGTTAAAAAACATTTTGTCACCCAAGACCTTGCAAATTAAACCCTAGTTCTGATTAAGCCCACATTTTAATTATTATTAGAATTCTACGTCTATTTGCTTCTATTAATTTGCAATTTGTTATTATTGTATCACTGTCCTACTATTTTAAGTATTACTGAAACTGATTATTTGGAGACACAGTAATATATAAACAATTCACTTTAATATGTTATAGAAGTATTCTTTCTAGTTTTAAGGTGAAATGAAATACGTTTACTAACAGTAACTGCTCACCACTAACACTTTACCTTTGTTCCTTGGTAGGGGTAAAACTTAACAGTAGGATAGGCTCTGATATCAGCAGTCTGACAGGTGTGACCATATGCCTGACAGTCTACTTTTCCAGCTTTTACTTTTCCTTTAACAGCCTGAAAAGAAATGTTTATTAGAAACAAACTACAAGTTTCCATGGGTGAGTAAAAGCAAGTAAGTGGAATAAGCCAGCAGTGTGGCTGAAAAAAAAAATGTTGCTCAAATCTCTGAAATATTTCAGAGTAGTTGCTAGCTTGCTTCCCAGACTGTCAGCCTTGTGCCAGGTGTCTCTCTACGTATTCAGAGAGCACTTGTACATGAATTCAGAGCAAAGCACAAAAGCACAGCACAGCTCCAAAGGCCACTCCATCCAAAGTTGAAATCTGTTTCAAAAGAGGGTCTCTGTGTGTCTGTCTGTGGAAGACAACACCCACTGTCTAGTGGGACCTGAAGCATGCATCACTCCCTGCGTAGGAGGCTCATGAAAGTATTGTGGTTTTTGGATGACTGCTAAGAAATAAAGTGCTGATGAGTAAGATTTTAACCATTACAATTATAACAAGCTACCAGTACATTTAAAAACATACCCTTGCAAGCATCTCAAATTCAGGAGCAAAATTTTGGCAAGGTCCACACCAAGGAGCATAGAAATCAATGACCCAATGATCTTTCCCATTCAGAACTTTTTCTGTGAAACTCTGAGGGGTGAGATCTACAGACACCTGTGGTAAATATCTGTGTAAAGGAAGAGTAACAATCGTAATACATTCAAAACTTTAAACAATAGCAAATTGCATTTAAGAAAAGCTGCTCAAATTAACAACATGACTAGTCTGGAAATCCCTATTTCACACTTTGTACTATAGGAGAATAACTTCTAAAATGTGGTAAACAAAATAATATGGTCTTCAGGAGATAGGTGGACAGCAAGGAGTATGCCATTTCTCCAAATTTTAAAAGCAGTAAGTGAAAAGATGTAGAAACTTGAACATCTTAAATTAAGCAATACCCAAGTGTTTCTAGTTCTTGATTTACATAGTATTTAAATATTTATTTATCCTAGCAAGCAGTTTGTGAACAAAGTTGAGTGCAGTAACTTACCCCAATGCCCAGCCTCTGAGTGAATAGGCATCTCTGTGCCATCCATTGTAGCTACTATAAAAATGTAAAAGAAAAAAAAAAAAAGCCAGTTGCACAATAGTTTGAATTATTCTGAAAAAAAACCTTACAAACAACCCGCTCTGAAGAGTGGTGATAATCAAATAAAGAATGTAAATGGATAAGTTTTAGGATATATTTCTACCATGCTTTCAAATCTGAATAAATGAAAAGTCTCACAGATAGCATTAAAACCTATAAAATTAAGGACTAGAAGACAAAGACAAGAAAAAGAAGAAATAAAAACTAAGATTCCTGTGTAATTTCAAATTACTGAAATGAAATGGCGAAATAAAATCCCTAGTTTGAAGTAACAAAGCCAATGGTATTCAGTACAGTAATATCCTAACCGCCTATTCTAATAGCTGTGATAAACCTCTTCTACACAAGAGAAGAGCTGTATTTGTCTTGTTTCACAGCATGGAATGTTTCCCAAACTGAAGCAATGTACTTACTAATAGTGATGAGCAGTGTTTGGTTTTTGAGGAAAGAGTCTAATTTCAGGATAGCCCCGAACACTTTCTTGGTGACAGAAAGAGTAATATTTTTGACAATCCACACTGCCTACACTGATTAATCCATTTAACATCTGAAAAAGAAAGAAGAAAACCTACCATCAAATATGTTAACCAATACTACTACAATTTCAGTAATACTTCTTAGCGCGGGGAAAAAAATCTCAACAAAACAGACCAAGAATATCACAAGGCTTTCCTCTTCCCTGTAAACAGATCACTGGTATCAGAGTCAGCCACCCAGATGCATTCCCATCATACACACATTTAGTATAAGCTGCATACACATGGCTCACAAGGCACCTCCCTTACCTCAAAGGCACTCAGGAGTGGGATTAATTAGTGCAAAGAATGCCCTGTGTGCCCCATGACAGCTCAGTAACTGTGCCAATGCTGGTGCAGTGCAGATGTGCCAGCAGTGTCACTGTGGGCCTGTCCTGAACACACTCTATTTGCTGCAAAGGCCCAAACTACCTGGCATGGGCAGGGAAGCTGATGATTACTGAGCGTGTCCTACAGAGCTACTAGCACTTCACAGACATTCCAACAGGTAGAAAATCCTGGCTATAATTCCTAGTCAAGTTCTAAATGTCTCGAAATCACAGGCTTGTTTCCAAAGCCCTTTTTTCCCCACAGATTTTCTAGTTCCAATTCCTGTAAAAATCTCCAGGAATGGATGTCAGTAGAATAATATTACTTCTGCAAATGAGAGAACACTGTAATGACCTTACACACTTGTAACCAACATGAAAAACTGGACTACAGTATCAGTGTATTGAAACTTTTAAAAAGTCGAATAAAATCCAAAACTGTTAGGTAGGAATTGCCTGTTTTGGTGGCAGTATTAGTCTCTAAATTTGCTGACAATTCTCTTAAGAAAGCAGTTGTACCATCTCAGCAATTTCCCAGAAGAGGAACAAAAGCAGAAAAGTGTTTGAATGTGATTTACCCTGGCCATTTTCTTCCATTCTGGCATTAAGGCCTGACAAGGTCCACACCATGGAGCATAGAAGTCCACCATCCAGATCTCCTCTCGCTTTCTTCTCTGAACCAATTCAGCAAATGTCTCTGGTGTTAGGGAGACCACTGATGGATTCCTAAGATCCTAAATAAAGATAGCTCATAGGCATAACTCATTGTTGCACAGTGTATCCCCTATCCAGGGCCATCATGTACAAACAGTGTCAAATTTTGAGAATGTTCTGTGAAATTTGCTTGTTACTCTGGTAGGGAAGACTCCACACCACTGAAAGGCATAGAAGCACCAAGAGACATTCCTTCAACCCAAAAATCTAATTTTAAAAGCCTAAGTTGTTGAGAAAAATTATCAAAAAAGTACACCCATGCTCCAAACTGGAGGTTTTCTGCCTTTTCTTAATTGAAGGTAAAAACCAAGAAATCCAGCTTATCTGGCAGAAACAGGTGTTACAAAACTCAGCCATGCTATTTACGCTGGAATGCAAAAGAATACATATAGTGCACTATGGGCCTCTGAATGCCAACTGAAAGACTAATCTCCACCTGTTTCTGCATGTGTGTTCTTGAAACTGCCTTTTCTGAGCTACCTGGAGAGAAATGCCTCTTCAAAAAGTGAAAAACAGCCTGTGGATATAGCAGTGAACCTGAATGCTGGAGCCAAGTTGGGTGCCAGAACACCAGTATCAACAGTGATCAATACCAGTAATATGCAGTTAAGAAAGTTCAAGGACAGTTGAAAAGTGTGGACAGCAGTAATCTAATTAACAAAAATGTGAACCCCCTCCTATATCAAGGTGTGTATGTGAAGCATTTCCACCTTAAAAGCTGGAAGTATTGTAATATTAATTCCTTTATTCTCTCCATAAGATAGAAATAATTATCATTATTTTGCAGATTGGAAGGGATCTTTATTTGCTAATGATCTCAAATAAATTATGTGACAGATTAGGGAAATTAACCCATTAGTTGTCAAGTCTCTGACTGACAGTTGCTGGATCACTTTTCTTGCCTGAAGTTTTTTCACTTTTTATTTTCCTTGTCCAATTAAAAGAAAAAAAATCTTAGAATCTTCCAGCTGAAGAATGTATTTGTGTATGAACTGCATAGAACAAGACTGCAACCAACATTATCATTTACATACCTCTATAAACTCCAAGATTTGCTCAGCTGAGTGATGTCCTTCATACTCATGAACATCAGACTGATTGAACACAACTGTTGTTGGGTAAGCTCGAATGTTATGCTGATAAAACAAACAATAACAAATTCCACAGAATGATTAAAGCTCTTGGACTTGCCTCTAACTGTCCCTGGTACTGGTGCTCAAGGCTCCTCATCTGTTCAGTGTGTACAGTACAAGTGCTCAGGCTTACGTGCAGGTGAGAATCTGACACCATAAGCAATCAGTACAGAGAAGATGCCAATTGTGTTCAGAGATGGCAAACTGTGTTCTCAATTTAAAAACCAGCCAGTAATTCTTCTGCCATGCTCCACAAACACAGCAATTAATCCATGGGCCTCCTAAGCCTTAGCTTTAAAACTATTCCCAGTTCTCAGATGGAATGTTTGGACTGTATGAATAACTATTGTTTACCATTGAACACAGCCAGTTCCTATAATTTGAATTCCTCAGTGGGTAAATATATATAAATAAAACTTGAAAAAGTTCGTCCTTTTTTGCTCATTTTCCATTAACACATCCATTTTGTGCATTTTCAGACATTAACCCCAGCCCCCAGAATTATTAAATTCTGAGACTTCTGAAGTCTTCCAGTAGCACTATGAAATTAGAATAAAATCAGACCTGTATTCCACATTTATACATTATCTATAGTGGTTATATAGTTTGCTTCTTTAAAAAAATATGATACAAGTGCCTGTTCAATTTACTACCCTTTAGGAAAGTAATGTTAAAGGAGAAACATTGTCTGCCCATATCCTCCTACCCCCAATTCAAAGAAAATTATATTGTTTGAAAAGATTATATTTGTATTTCTTTATTTTTAGTTCCTGCAGCTTACCATGTTGCAAAGGCCTTCATGGACAGTACAGTCTAGTGTTCCAAATTTAAGCTGACCATAAAGATGTTTAGATGCTTTTCTCAGCTCTGGTAACAAAGCTCGACAAGGAGGACACCACTAGAAGACAAAATGCAAGTAAGTGCAATTGCTTTTCCCACAGGTAGCTCTCAGGAGAATATTTGAGATTAATCATCTGCTGCTTTGACAACAGAGTCCACTAGACACAAAACCCAGTTAGGAACTAAAGCTCCCAGGGAAAGAGGAGGGAAAGAGGAATTAGAACACAGTCTCATGATGCTGAAGGGCACTTTCAAGCTACTCCTTAGTACCTTGTTAGAAAGTTACAAAACAGATTTTAGAAGAAGGAATATATAGATATCCAATATTTACCGGTGCAAAGAAATCCACAAGCCATGGTTCCTTATCTTTGTCAGGAAAATTCTGAGGTCCCAGTGTGATGACATGGGAGTTCACACTTTCTTTGGCAAATGCAACAATATCATATAAGATCTTCTTTCCTTCAAAAAACAATGTATAAAGGAAATTCAATTTTTACCTATGAGAGGTGTAATTAAAAAACTCTTTGAAAGCAATAAGAGTCCCTTGTCTAATCTTTAAACCCAGCCTGCTTAAGTAAATGTAGCATAAAATGATGTTGCTTTTCCTTAGGAGGATAATGTTAAACTGTCCAAACCTATGCAGGCAGGACATACTGTAGTTGATAGTTGATATGTGGCTAAATATTAAACTGGACAGTTACCCAATATTAGCCAAATAAATACTTTTTCCAAGACAAAACATGTTTTTGTCAAACAAAATGATGAGATTTTTTGTGGCAGGATTATTGGTCATTTTACCATCTTACTTGTGTTGGAATTAAAAAGTACAATTCTAGATATACTTGGCTTGGCAAAGGGATTGACAAGGTAAAAACTTCAAGCAAAATAAATTATATTGATAAATCACAGCTATTTAGGTGTAACTGAAATTACTGCTCACACAGCTCCAGTGGGCAAAGATCCAGTCTCTTCATAACCTTTGTATACGTATTTGTCAGCAGAAATGAGTTTGTCTGAGAATAAGAACTTCAGGTTAATCAAATCTGAAGTCACTGCACAATGACTTACCAAGATTTATTACTGTTCTTTGATTTTAAAACTTTGCAGCCCTTCAACATAGCATATAAAAAAGCCTGATTCCATTGAGGATTATTTTCTCATAAAGACTGGAGTGAGATGGCTATTGGTGAATGTTCTACATGCCATCTATTTTCTAAATAGTAAACCAAACCCTTCAGAAAAAAAACCCTGTATGCACTGAAGTCCAATATACTTCTATTCCACTAATCCACAACATTATAAAAATGCTGCATGGCTGTGACCACTTCCTGCCCTCTGCAGCAATGTATATTCAGGAAGTATATAAGACTTTTCCTTATATACCAATCATTAGATGTATGGGATCATCCTTCCCCCTTGATAAGCCTAATTTTTTCTAAACAGTGAAAAACTTTTCACTTTTCCTGTTTATAACAGTATTGAGATTCTGACTTAATCCTAGCAGGCTGTTTCTACTACCTCAGAGGTTTCAGAGGTTGAAAAATGAGAACTTCATCTTGCATAGCTGCCTTGTGCCACATTCTGGATGAAGCTACACCTGTTCCTGCAAGCTACAGTTTGGCTTTAGGCCCTCCTCTTCTTCAACCAGCATTACTGAATCCTTTCAGCAGTAAATAGTAACATAGGTCCAGCCTTTCCTGAAAGGAAACTGTGATGTTGGAAATGAAAGTAAGCAGTAAAAGTCTCAATATCTTGGACAGAATTAACAAAGCATGGAATTAATGCAGTGGTACATGAAACCAAATCCAAGTTTGTCAAACTGGCTGCACTGTGTACCCAGCATGTCAGGCCTCTCTGAAGGGTGTGGCTTACAACATTCTTTAGTTATCCTACCTAAAGCAGAAGCTGTCCTGATCAGCTTCAGAGATTTCCTTTGTATGTCATTATGCAAATAATGTTGAAACAGACTGCAAAGACAAACTACATCCCTCAGCATCTGATGACTGCTTACCCAGGAAAAACAGAAAAAAGAAAACCAAAGGAAATTACAAATAGGTTGTGTAAGGCTACACTATGGCCAGAGGAAAGACAGCAAATATTAAAGCTACAAAACTTATCTTTGGGGGAAAAAAAGTGGTTTGCCAAAGATTTTGTCATCTCAAAGGGATTAGGTCATGATTTAAACTTGCCAAAGTCTCCCTTACCATGATGAATTTCATAATCTCCAGTTCCTTTTCCTTTGAAGACTGCTAAACAAGGCTGATAAACATACAGTTTGTTGCAGATGGTTGGTGAGGAAAGACAGTCGAACTTCCCAACCTATATTTAACAGACAATGCCATTTTAATTAAAGCAGCCTAATTTATATCAATTAACATATTTTGAAAGGAAGTAAGAGTTAGAAAACAAAGGTAAAAATATAGAAAACTGATAGCCTTTCTTATAAACAACAGAGATCTTCAGAAAATTGATGTTCAAGGAAAACTACCAGCATAACTATATTGGGTTGCTTGCTAATTTTTAATTTAAAGGCCAAAATGGAGAATAAAAACTTGAAGAATTCTTTTTTCCCTCCTCCCAAATACAACAGTAAGGAAGCAAGAAGAAATCTAAAATAAATGTAACATTAAAATTCTTCTAGTCAAAGCAACAATTAAAAAAAATACATACTTTATAGAATAACACAATCTGTAAGCCTTTAGTGCAAAGCTTGAACTTCGTTACTTTTTATGAAGAAAATAATCAACATGATCACAGGGTTTTCTGAATAATTAATATATAGTTCCACATACATAAATTTGATGTTGGAATGTTAATTTATAATTATTAACGGAATGGGATCTGCAGCAACATTTCCAACAACAAAGCAGATTTAAAAGAGAATCTCTCTCTACTTTTAAATTATTAAAAACATACAGGAAATGCAAGTGATTGCTTTAAATAAAAAACTTTACTGCAGATCTGCTATATGATAGTATATCTCTTCCAGTACCAGAGGTGGCATGTGGAGTAAAAGCTAATAACAATGAAAACCATGACTTGTTCTTGGAATGTAAACAGCATTTAACATCAGATGAGTGAGCACTCTTACCTGAATATGCTCATCTTTCAGTAAAAATTTAAGTTTCTTAAACTCCTGCACATTTGATTTGTCCCCCTCCCCAAACTGGAAGAAAAGCAGCCACCGGTGATGAGCCAGACGGTCCTTTAAATCACAGGGAAAAACAAACCAACACCACAAAAAATTAATCCCAACTACACCAACATGCAAACTTCTTTTGTGCTTTATAACGGCAAATGTCCAGTTATTCATCTCCAAAAGACCTCCACTAAACAAATTCTTTCATGCAGTCCTTCCACTAAACTTCCTTTTACTACATCACAATCAAGGAAGTGGAAAAAATCTGACAGCAAGCTGGCTACAAGCTGCACTCTAATGTTGTTGTTTCTGTGTGGATTTCCCGTTGTAAATTATGCTGTTATGTGCAACTACCAGTATGGAAAGAGGTTTACTTTTGTTTTTCCTCCAAGACATGACCTACTTTTGAGACTCAATTTCAGTTCATACATCATTTATCACAGATTAACAAGTATTTTCTTCTTTCTAAATTACCAAACAAAACACACTTAAACCAAAATTCTCCACAATGTAGTTGATTCAAAAAATGACTAGAATACTGCAGTTGCAGAGGGAGTTGCAATGGCAATTTCTGTGATTTCCTACATTCCTATGAAATCTCCTCCCTGTACTTTTGTTATTTTGCTAAACAACAGAAGAGAATGCAGACAAACAATGTTAAATAATTTTGGGTAGAGATAAAAAGAAGTAATATTCAGTTAAATGCTAAGTTGTTGTGTCAACAGGATTTGAAAAATGTAGAAAAAAACAATAAAAATATATTATTTGAAGATATCTTAGCATATTTTTTAAAAATTACCTCCAATGATGCTGCAGAGATGATTTCAAAGTCTGGTAGATGCTGCATTACTTCCTGATATATTTCTCTGGCATCCAAGGAGCTAAGAAACTAGGATAGAAAATTAACTGTCTTTATTAGAAGGAATTACAAACATCAACCTGATTAGTACTCAAAGTGTCAGGGAATTTATTCTGATTTGTTCCCTTCAATCAAATGGAGAATGCAGTTAATAATATTTTATTTGATCAATTTCTTTTTCATACATGTAATTTCACAAACATCACTCTCAGAATACTGCTTTTAACTCACTTGCCTACAATATTCAGCTCAAGAAATTGTATTTGTCAAGACAGGGACCAAAGAGTGTGAAATTCAAATTTCACACCAAACCCAACAACCAAGTTTACAAGATCTCCAATTTAGGTTTAAAACCCTCCGTAACTGCACTGTAGAGATATTTATGTTTCCTTAACTTGTAAAATTTTGGAAGTAATATGAATCAGTAACTGAGTTGTTAAAAGGTTCAAAGTAGGTAGGCTGCAATTTATTTTCCTCCTTTTAAAAATACAGGTAATAGTAGTGACAATAAAGGAACAAGTCGTGCTTCAAACAGAAATGTCTCCCATCAATTAGGGAAGTTAAAACTACCACACAAATGTAGGTTGTAATTTTAGAACAGAACTGAGCAGTAAAATTTGTACTGACAGACACTGTAGGAGTACTTTTATCACACATGTCAGGGTAGCATTTCTCAAACTTGTGATACCTGGTGCATGTTATTTCTAGAATAAAAAATCAGGGGCACATCAAAGACCACAGAACCATTTAGGGTGGAAAAGACTTGTAATGTCATTGAGTCCAAGCTGTAAGCAGCTGCCAAGTTCACTACTCTAAACCACATCCCCAAGTGCAAGGTCCACACGTGTCTTTTAAATACCCCGGGGATACTGACTCAACCACGTCCCTCTGGGCACTTCCAGTGCCTCACAACCCTTCGGCTGAAGAAAGATTTGCTAATATTCAATCTAAACCTCCCTTGCTTGAGATCATTTCCTCTTGTCCTGTCAGTTTTTACTTGGGAGAAGAGACTCCCAGGCTTGCCCAGGGCAGCAGCGTTAGAAGCAGCTCTTGGGCCAGTCACAGAGCACTTCCCAGCCCTGAACTCCCAGAACTGCTCCAGGAGCCTCCTGGGGAGGTGGCCAGGCAGAGTCACAGGCTGCTGTTCACTCTCCCAGCAAACTGGAATCACCTCCAGGATCACTGCCTGAGTAGACACAGGGCTATAAACTCATGCAGAGCATATCAGCTTAGAAGAGAAAAGAAAAAGACATCTTTTCAGTTGTGTATCATCAGTCTGGAAATTATCTATACATTCCTTTAGCATGGTTATCACTTTGTTTATCTAAATAGATAATAAAAGACAAGTCATACCAAAACACCTCCTTTCTCTTTGTTATTTATGGTGGCTCCAGGTGGGAAGTATGCAGTAGTACTAGATGAGACATCTAAATTATCACAAAGCTCACCCTGGGTGCCACAGTCCATCCAGCCCACATTAACAAGACCTTCCTGTAATTAGGAAAAAAACAACACAAAACAAATCCAAAGAAAAGTATTTTTAAATTTCAGGTACAGAAATGCTTTTGAAAATCCCAACACAGGCAATTATTTATAATACTTAAAAAATGAAAAGAAACAACATTGTAATTTATTATGTAATATTAATTTTATTTTACAAAATTCTTAAAAAAAATAGTTATTTCAAAAGCTACTTGGGCAAAGTACTGAATTCTTCTAAAAGTTAACAGGTGATATCTTGGTTCTACTAAACTCAGTGAAAGGTTTAGTTACAATTTGATGCTTTCACTTCTGTCATTTTGTTTTAAATATAACATGTAATGCTTTCAAAGTGAAACACTGCTTACCAACATGCCAGCTAGTTTAAGGCGGGTTTGGTAACTCAAGCAATCTGCAAAACAAAAATTTTTTATTTACAAACATAAAACTTCACCTTATTAATGCACTAAATCTACTCTTGCTTAGAATTGCCCCTTTCCTCCCAAAAAACATGACCATCTCTAGCTTCCTGGCTGTTCATCTAGTATTCCTGGAGTTGCCATATCTAATAATCAGCAATTAATGACTGTCTACTCTAAGTTAATAAACCCCCACAAATAACATTCTCTTACTTCATCAACACAGAATCCTCATTTAAACAATTTTACTATTTTCTTTACTGTAAAGACTGACCTTTAAAATTTGTTAATCACTGTTTAAAAAAAAATAATCTAAGTACCTACATAGAATCTTGAAATGATATTTCAACAGAAATATCCATTTTCTGTGATACAAATAATAATTCACTATTATAAATATATCATATGCTTTGAAAAGCTGCCTTTGGATGCAGATTTTTTTTTAAATAAGATGCATCAACTTTTCCTTAACCAAAACAAAGTTGAAAACTTAATAATGAAAGGGCTGCAAGTTGAAATCAAGCTATTTACAAATGTAAATTCAAGACTGAGGCTCTGGCTATTCAGTTCTCAGAACAAAGGTCTCTTTATAAGGCTGGGAAGTCTTTATTTGTCCAAGGTGTAGTGCATTTACTTAGCTCCACCAGCTAACCAAGGTAACTTTCTCATATATTGCATCCAGTATTGATCCCAAGAAAGCCAGGGGCAAACAGTGGTAAGAGGCAATTACTGTGTGCAAACCTAACTTAGAACTTATTCAGCTAAATTTTAATATTGGTGGTTTAAGGGGGAGACATAGCCTTTCTGCTGCTCAGCTATGATAAGAAGCTGGTGTGTATCTCAGCAGTAGCTGTCACCTGAGCTGGAAATTGAAGGGAGAAACCTTTTCTGCCACTTCCCCTCCCGATGGGTTACACTCCAATGCTGCTTTAATGACTCACAGGACATTACAGAAGGACAATAACATAATATCTCCATTAATGTCCTTTTGCCAAACTGCTTTTAACAGAGAGCTTAAATGACCCACAGGCCAAATACTGTGGTGACCTAAGATGTTTTTTAGCAGCAAAAGGAATTATGCCGCTATCAACAGAAGTCCTTTTTTTGTCACATTATTTAAAAAGTATTTAATATACCTACCCCCACGGTCAGCACAGAAGGTGATCAGCCAACCAACACCAGATGCAAATGAAGTTTCAATAGCATTTACAAAATTTCCTAAGAATGAAACAATTTGCATCAGTTTGCGACTAGTTAAACATGGCCATGAAACAAGGTTTTATATTTGTATTAGCAAATTACATGAACTATTTTTATTCTCAAAAAGAAGACTTAGCAATTGTTGACAGATTCAGTCATATGCATAGTTTCTGCCATATTTTATATAGCAAAAACAATTTCAACAACAGCCCCCCAAGACAAACGTGAACATTACCTGCCCATAACTCGGTGACTGTGCTTGTAACATACTGCATGGCAAAGTTCTTTAAGCTCTCTTTTGACCTGTCTCCATAATATTTCACTGGTTGCTACAGAAGACAAAAAGTAAAGTTTATAAAATTAAAAAAAAAAAAGGCAAATAACCCCATCCCAAAACCTTCTGTGTTCTTCTAAGAGTACTTAAGCAACTGCAGGACCAACCCCCACTACCACCCTAACTGTTCTCTCCCTCCCCTATCAGAATGTTTGAAATTTACCCTTAATTTAAATTTTGCAATGTGATTTCTTTCCAAATGCTGCAACATGAGGACAATTTAGTATTAGAAACACCAACTCCCAATGATTGTATTTCTATTTAAATAAAAATTGCTTACATCACTCCATTTAGCATTCAATTTCTTAAAACTTATCATTGTCAAAATGTACCCATCTATTCGGGTGCACTTTGTACACCACCCCAGCACCACGACTTAGCAAGCAGCTATAAAGAGTGACACACATCATGCAGGCAGCATGGAGGGAATCTTGCAGAAGGAATTTCCAAGTTTCTTTAGGCATAGGGTCATATTCTTTAAGACTCAAAACCACAGACTATGCTTTGTACTTGAAAGGTCCTTTACAACGCTGTAAGAGAAACTGCTCAAGGAGACTTGTTGCTTTGCTACAGCACCACTGCTGACAGTAGCTTCCCAATCAGAAGTGATATGTTGCACAGAAAAATTATTCAGAAAAACCCTTGTAAAAATATATTAGCATTTATTTCAAATTTATTTATACATAAAATATAAATTACATATATTAACAAATACTTTTTTTGATGTTAACTTTGTAAAATAATTTGACCAAGGTAAAGAAAAAGTTATATTTATTATTAAAGGAAGTAACATACTATAAAGCAAGACCTTTATAAAAAAATCTCTATGACTGAACAAGTATTAAAAAAACACTTCAACAGATTTCATTCTAAAAACACTTGATGTCTTATCACTCACCATTCCAGTTTTGAAAACATACAGACTAGGGTAACTGTTAATGCCTTTAATTCGACAAAGCATTCTGTTATCTCCACAGTTCACAGCTCCAATGCGTATTACTCCATCCAGCTCCTTAGCAAATTCTCTCCACTAAAAAAAAAGTCAAAAAAGAGTCTATTTTCCTATAAAGAGATAATGAAAAATGAGCACATGTTTTATTTCTGGGATTTTGAATTGTTGTCTCTAGTTTCAGCTTCAGTGTAAAAATCTACTATGTTAAGTTTTAGGCTATTAAAACCAATGCATTTTCAGAGTTCATTTACTTGGTTTACATACCGTAGGTGCTAAATCATGGCAGTGGGAGCATCGAGGAGAATAAAAATTCACAAACCACAGTTCTCCTGAGTTAACAGCAGCATCTAGGTGGAGAGAAGAAAACTGTAAGTAAATCACGCACATGTGCAATGTAGTAACATCGAGGATGTACACTTTTGCTATACTGTATTCCCCAAAAGCTGTATTAAGTATTTAATGCCAGGCACAGTAACAGTAACTCTGATGAACATACTGTTGTAGGCAGGTGCATGAAAATCCTGTTTCAGAAGGTATCAGCACTCTGACTTTCAGCATCTGTTCTACTGATTAAGAAAAAAAGTACTGTCTGCAGATTATTCTAGCTGAAATGTGTGATAGTGTAAGTCTAGTTGCAAAATACAAGTTCTAAAAGATTTTTACCCACTAGAATTTTCCATTTCCTTATATTACTTTATGTATTTAGTGAGCCTCACCTGGCAGTATTTTTATGAAGAAATCATGTCTAATGTAATTTAAAAATCCAAGTTAATGTAATTACTAGAAAAGTCATGGGAAACATAAATCATCTTGCTTATGAAAGCAGACAAGAGCAACAAAATATACACAAAGAGCAGTTATCAGCTTTAATTACTTGGCTTTCACCCTGTCCAATTTTCTTGTAGTGGATTTTGTAACCTTTTTTTTGACTGTATTAAAATATCCTCACAAAAAAGACAACTAAGGAATATGCTGACCCTGCAAATAGATTAACCAAAGAAAGCCTGTGGTCTCAGGGAAATCATGAGGGTCTGCTCTTAGAACAGTTTACAAGACTAATTCAGCATATAGGTCCAATCTTGCACGCAGGAAATCATACTCAATATGCAGATAAAAAATCACACAAAATCCAGTATTTTTTACTCTAGCCTCTCTTAGTTACAAACAACTTAGTTGTAATTTTAAAAGAAAAAAAACCTGGACAATATTCACATAGAAACTGTTATCTTTCCACATCTTGTTTTCCTTAGCTGTGCTTTTAGTATCTGGTATCACCTTCTGGTTTTGAACTACACACAATTGACTGGATTTCACAGAAAAGAATTATATTAGAAAAGTTTTATCAAGTGCATTTTTATACAAGAGAAACATCAATGACAAATTAGGAGTAACAAAATTTAAATTAAAATAATTTCCTTTTACAGACCTCACATAATAGCTCTAAAACTTAATGTAAGCTGTTTATTGATATTGATCGATTTGCTAACTAGTGTTTAACAGGAAGCATTAAAGGTTTTTTTGTATTGTTTGTTTTCTCATGTGAAGATGATTTTCCAACATGTGTTAGTAAAGATAGGTAAGAAAAGCCTACTAAGACACAGCTCAATATGTAAAAATTATACTCTGGGTTGTCATGTTGTCAAACAGCCATTTATTTAAAAAACTTACCAAATTCTCCTCTATCCAATGTTATAATTTCGGGATCATCATCATAAATACCTATTAAAAAAAACCAACAATTGCTTTTTTATTTTTCCACCTTTAAAACAAACAGTCATCTTATGCATAACAGAAGACAGATTTAAGTTGAAAACTGGCAGAGGTTTTACAAAAATGCTATCCTTGTTTAACCTCCTGCTAGCTCGCTCACCCTCATGCTACCACAGCCACTATCAGAACATTCTTTTGATAATTTAGTAACCAACCATGGAGCAAGCAGAAAATTCGAACTACTGCTGTTATGGCAAGAGAAATTATGTTAGAAATAACATCATCCAGCTGTCAGATTAAAGACAGATTCAAGAAGCCTCAGCTCTTACTGAGAGCTTTATGTAATGTCCAGAAGCTTCCACACTTTCTCAGCCTCTGGTTACCTAAACATTTAGATCACAAAGGTGTTTCCAGCCACAGGCTTTTCCACTAACAAAGTGTGTGTGAATGCAGTGGAATGCATTTACACACACTTTGTTAGTGGAAAAGTTAGAAAGGAAGTTAAGGAAGACAAAGCTAACCAGTCCTACCTAGGGCATCACTACAAAACACTGCACTACTTCAACTACACAGGAAAGGCAGTGCAGAGTACCAAAAATACTAATAAAGAGCATTATATTATGCTACTATGGCTGCAGATTTTTACAGTACCTAACATGGTGAGATGTCATTTCACCTGAAGTACAAGGATCAAATGCAAATAAATAATGAGAGAAATCAATATCTACAGGTGACTAGGTACTTTTTATATTACTTTTCATTTATATCTCACATAATATAGTACATATGCTCATCCATACATATAAATATATATAAAGCTATACTTTTATTTATACACACACACATATAAAAATAGATGCTCCCTAAATCACTGATTAATAGACATTTCAGCATACTGTTTCTCAATCAAGCATAGAACTTCTGGGAGAGAAAATTTAAATCTGAAGAAGTTTTAGGCTAATTTCCATATTTTACCGTGATACTTGCGCCACTGGTTTATACAATTTCAATCTGCACAGACATTAATTTCTTAGAGATTGGGACATATTAAATCAAACAACACTAGAAAAAAATTGTTGCCAAGGTAGATGTTGTTTTCAGCTGCTCCTTTCATGCCAGTCCAACTATGTTCCTCAGTTCCCTGTTAGTTTACTCCTGTTACAGCAGCTCTGAGAATCATTCATTGCAGCCTTTCCCTACAACTACCTAAAATTTGTTGAGACAAACACTAAGTAACTTGTCTCAAGATCATTTTAGGTATGATTCTGTTATTTTTTTCAGTTTCTGCTACCTCTTTACTGATGTCTAATTGCATATCTGCTAGGCTTGACAGTGCAAAAATTTCCTCTCAAAATCGCCCTGAAGAACACTAAACAAAGAAGGTCTTTCTACATTAAAAAGTTAAAAAGAATCCTGATGAAATATTAACACTGACATTTAAGTGAAAAAAATCTTTGTACTTTAAAAAAATAAACAAGAAATTAGATGACCTATAAAAAGGCAAGCATCAGGAACAAAAGGCTAGGTAAATAGATTGCATCTTTAAATACCATTAACAGGGTAAATAAAATACTGGGCCAGCAGACAGAAAGTGGCAGCTGCAGAGCAGACAGAAATCTGGAGAGGATACATGATAAACATGTGAAAAGCTCTGATATAGATGTGAATGACATTTCCTTGTGACTGTTTTAAGCAAATCACAAACACATCAAAACTTACCAAAATCATAGCGATAGAAGTTCCAGCTCTCGTACCGACCTCCCTGCTGCTGATCTTCAAGACCCTTCTCCCCATATTTATCATACTTCTTCCGTAGATCTTCATCTTTAAGTACTTCATATGCTCTATTTATTTTCAAAAAATTTTCATGTGCATTTGGATCATTCTATGTAAGGAAAACTATAATTAGTAATTAATCAACAAACCACATAGTGCATATAATGCTGAGAAGATTATCTTTGGAAATACTTTTATATTCCTGCTAAGGATGTCAGTTGTGATGGAAGCAGACATTGCACTGTTATCTCAAACCAAACTACAGCAAAGTTGTCCTTTCCCAAAGCCAGATTTGTTCTCTTATTTATTCTGCCCTCACTAAAGTACAACTGAAATACAAAGCGAACAGGTAGGAGGCTGTAACATTCTCCAGTGAACCCTCTTTTTTCAACTGTCTCTTCAGTGGAATTTAAAAAAATACTCAAGAATGAAGACATACCATTTCCTCCATAATCTTTTCCACTCCCCTAGAATCCCTACTTGACCAGCTCAAAATCTCTGCTAGAGACAGATTAATCCCTTGTGGTCTTATCAGGGTAGACAAATGCCTCCTCCTTTTATTTAGAAAGCATTTTTGTTCTAGGTAGCTTGAGAATTAGAATGGTGAAAAATCTGCAGACATATTTAGAATCCAAGTTTGTGATCTGCACAGGTGCAGTGTAACAGTGGTGTGCAAAATGTGCCACACAGTCCTGCTCTTTTAATTTCTGCTTACACGTTTCATTCAAAAGACACTTTTTCTTAAGATTTTTGTTTTAGCTAGATACACAGGAAATTAATTACTATTATGGAATTTGTCTAATGGGCTCATCTTTTATATATCATTGCTAAGGTTGAAAATAACCTGTTGAAAAATCTTTAGTAGTATCTGCATGCTTGGAAACAACAGAATCTGACCCCCAAACGCCATTATTTTGAAAGTACCAACAGAGAAAACAAAACTTTCATTTCATAGCTACAAGTTGGCATTTCCAACTTTGCTGACCTTTGGCTTTCTCACTGAGCTCTGTCAGAGGCTCCAATGTAGTCAGTGAAGGCAGGCCCTGAGCTGATATGAAATACTGCTGTCTTTTGGGACTCCATGCAGTTGTACATACAAAGTTCTAAACCCTTTTATTTCCTGTGAATTTCTGCTTATTTCATGTCATTTCAAGGAAAAACTGATGATGTTTAAAAGTGATTTCTTTGTATTTCAGAAATACGGTAGTACAGACTGAGCCATTCCAATTTTCTCTCTCCAGTTGGTTCAGAGTAACCTCCACCAATATCCTTTGGCAGTCCCAGGATGCCTATCTTGTCCTGTTTGGTACTTGGAGAATGATGTCTCAGAACAGGCTGTTCTTATTTGATGTTTAGAGGAGACATCAAGGCAGGGAAATAGCAAGTCCCCCAAAACTAAATGGAAAGAGGAAAACTCAACAGCTTACCAACAAGGTAATACAGTATACAAATAAATTTTCCTCTAGTTACAAAAATATAAGTGAGAATTAGACTCTTGACTCTTTTTACTACTGCAATTTAATGCAGCCCAAATTCAACTCTATCACCTTTTGTAAATTTTTTCTGCAGAAAATCTGAGTTGAACTGTATTATCAGGTGGTTCACAGAGAGAGATTTTTGATAAATTAAAACTACTCCTTGTTTAAACACTAAGATCCATTAAGTCAACAACTTTGACTTGTTAAAAAGGTAACTTACCTGATTTTTATCAGGGTGCAACTTTAATGCTAGCTTTTTGAATGCTTGTCGTATTTCTCTACTACTTGCTTCTTTGGATACTCCAAGTAAACTATAGTAGTCCTGATCAGTGCATACAAGAACTATTACACATACTAAAACTAGCAATAAAGACCTTTTGAAATATCTAATATAATCTCCTTTGGATGCTAAAAACTCCATTTTGAAGCTTTTGGAAATGTCACAGGCTCTGATTCAAACAGACTTTGGGAAAAGTCTCCAGTAAATGCACCAACATTCAGAGACACAGCTGGATTTATGGCAGAGCTCTTCAAAATGCCTGTTCTACTTCATTATCACAAGTCTTGCTAAAGAGACACCCTGTAAGATGACAGAAGCAAAAACAATTAATTACTACTTCTTCAATAAACACAGGTTAGTAACAAACCCCAACATCAGCTTGTGCGGATTGCACGTGAGCATTTAAGTTTCTGGGGGGCTAATTATCTTCTTTCTCGAAACCACACAAGTGGCAGACCATCTCTTAACTGTTACCTTAATCGGGGTAATCATGCACAGCTTCACTGGATGGCACTAAAAGTCACACACCTGCATCGCATTAGAAAAGGCGGGTGCAGGAGGGTTCATACTTACCTTCAGCAGCCCCGCCGGGGCTCATTTCGCGGGAAGGGCCGGTGCCTCTGAGCTGG
>NW_005054298.1:22521880-22546732 GCF_000277835.1 Geospiza fortis | reverse complement strand
GGGAGCGGTGCGGGCGGCGGGGCCGAGCGGGGGAACTTGCCGCAGGCTCTTGCCCAGTCCGCGCCCACCCCGCCCGAAGAGCCTCTAGGCACTCAGAGCCAGCGGTGTCAACCCCAGGGGATTGCAGGGGATCTCTTTTAAAAGTTCACATAGGGCAAAGCGCCATTAAGCACTTAATAGTTAAGCACTAAACAGTTTTCACCATTTGTGGAGAAAAAGAAGTACGTTGTTTAATGAGCAGGGCCTAAAAAGCAGGTTATGAAATACAGATACATTGCAAGAAGTCTTTGCAAGTATTTTCTGTTTCAAAGATAATTCAGGATTATATTGCGATGCCTATAATTGAGTGTTTCTTACCGTGTGCCCCTCTGTGCACTTGCTTTGTTTGAAATTATGTCAAATGTCTTGGTTCACTCCCTTGCTCTCATTTATGTAGGTGGAACCGATCATAAGTTCTGACTGTTGCTTCTGACAATATTAAAGTAACATAGAAGTACCCAAGGCTCATTGTTGAAAGGGGATTAATTTTGTGCTTGCTCCTTAGTTTCAGCTACCTGAATAAATTTCTGTTGTGAAGTATTTTTGCGAAAAAAACCTATTGAATCAACAAATATAAAGATATGCTCCAGTATAGTGTACCTGAAACATTAGTTTGCCTGAATCCCATTGGTACTAAGTTTTATGAGTTACTCTGCTGTTCATTTTGTCAGTGTCTTTGAATGGCTGATTTGAGCATTAAAAGAGATGGTGAGCGAATGCTTTTATATAGTCTTGAAGATTCGGATCATTTCACCACCTAACTATCCTAGGTTTATCATAATTTTTTTTAAGTTGATGTTGTGATTTAATAAAATGCTTTGGGGTTTTTTTTGTTGTTGTTTCTTTGTTGTTGTTGGGGGTTTTGTTTGTTTGTTTTTTCCCCCAGCTGCTGATTTTTATGGAATTATGCGTCTGCATGTCTAGATGGGTTGCTTCTCTTTGTACACGGTGTTGGTCATACATAAAGAACTGTGCTGTGACATAGGTGCATTTAATTGATTAAGGAATATCTATGAATGTTTTGGATTTCTCCTCTGCTCAGTGGTGTGGCCTTGGCTCAAGAGGAGCAGGAGAGACTTGGAGTTCTGACCTTCAGTGTGGTGAACAAGTGGCCAGGAAGAACCAGGAAAAGCTGCTGTAGCTTAAAATGTGCAGTGTGCCCAAGTGCCAGAGCCTTTGGTTTTCATGAAGGGTATAATGACTTGTGACCCAGATGACTTCACATGACACATAAGTTGCTAAATTCACGCTGCACTTTGTGATAGGTATTTGTCACCTGCTTCTGTAAGGACCCTGCCTCAGTGTAAGTAAGCAGGGCCATTTGTGCACACACCTTTTCTCACCTTTTTGATCCATAAACCCAGAGAACAGACTGAAGTTCATTCTAGTCTAACGTTGTCTTTGGTAGTGAGTTAAAATAACTCCCTGGCTCAGTGACTATATGGTTATTTTGAATCAGCTCTAGAAAGTCATGCCAGGAACTACACATAATAATTGTGAAACCGTTCCTTTTGCTGGAATTACTGCATCAAATTTGTACTTAATAGGGATTTTGAGTACTTTTCTCGCTATGCCCAGTTTTTTCTTTTCATCCCTCCTTTTTCTGCCAACTGTCTGATAGTGGCTTTGTGGAGCTGTGTACCCTGATTTTATTTTCCCCTGGGGAACATGGGGACAGCATGCCTTTTTGTCTTTTATTAAATGCTTTCTGAGTGAGTTTATTAAGCCTTCTTCATTATCTCAAACCTCTCACACTCATCAGTAGTCATGTCTAGCTTTTACAGCAGTATCCAAACCTGTATCTTGTTTGGTGTTTGTTTTAATATTTCATTTCATAAAATATTTCATCTTATTTATCCTGTTTTTGTAAAGGGGATAAAAAGGAAAAAATCTAAAATATTGGCTTTTAAATTAGGACTATTTAAAATAAAGGAAACCAGTAGAACTATGGAAAAAGTTAGTATTACCATCAAGAAGCTATAGGAACGAAGTGGACAACTAGATTTTTCATATGTATTAGAAGACAGAAGCTAGGTCAGTAAGTTGGTATTAGATAAGAATATTTTATTTAATTATCTGATTAATATGGTACATACATAAAATTACTTTGTAATTTAAATTTAGAAAGCTAGTTGGAAAGGGCGCCATCAAATACCATTTTACAGAATATATAAAATGTTTAATTAAGCAGTAAAGCAATATAAACCATCTGCTTCTGTTGAAAGAGTCAAGATGTTAGAAAGCCATTTCTTTTTAAATTAAAACATCTATGCATTTTTGATTGCTTTAAAATTAGCATTCAGTTTTCATAAGGACTTGCTTATTTTTTCCCTGCAGTGAAATATGCAATAACTGTTAATGAAGAGGACTTTGAACAGAAATTCTGTTCATTTACACATTTTGAACTTTATTTTAACATACCAATTTTTGTCAGTGAAGTTTCTTGTTCTTGCTAACAGTTTAAAGATCAAAAGCTGCAGTTTGATGCTTTCTGTACATTGCATGATGGGTAATTTTTGAGGAATGGGGTTTTATTGGATTCCATTCATCAGCTGGGCCTTTTCCTGCAAACTATTTCCTTGATGCTCAGTAGCCGAAAGTGTCATGAGATACAGCTCTTTCAGGCCAGAGTGCTGCAGACTAGCTCGTCTTGCAGGCTGCTGAAGAGTCAACATGAACTCCTAGAATCATGTAACTTGTGTCTCCTGGCAGGAGAAGGGGTGTGAGCAGACTGGAGATGTCTCTTCAGTCATTCCCAGTGGCAAAATTCCTGGGGAATCCTTGCACAAATGAAAGCCACCTGCCAAATCCAAACTAAAACCTAAACATTCAAAGGAGCTCACAAGGAATTCCATATCCTTGTTAGCAGGTTTTCAAAATCTGTAAATGGAGCATGGTGAATTGAACAGGCAAAGCTGTATTTGTCTGGAACTTCCAGGTTTATTTGGAGATTCTCTGATGCAGTTGGAAAGCTGTTTGCAGGGTGGTTTGTGCCAGTTTTGAAAAGATGAGGAGATAAAATGAGGTATAGCTGTGGGGGCAGAAGTTTCCTGTAACGTATTCTTCACAGTCTAGGGGTTTCTTTACAGACCTTGAACAAAAAATATGCTTTCTGTCTGATGTGGTCTGCCAGTTGTTGATTTTTGAATTCCTGGCTATGGTGTTATAAAGTGTTTTTTTCCCTTGTACGTTCCAGGGGCTTGCATCTCACTTTGTTTCCTAATAGCTTCACAGAAATCTTTATAATTGTTTTGATGCAAAGTTTTATATATACAGACACTGTTATAACAACACAGAGTGTTAACACCTGTGCTTTTGTACATCAAAATAGGACAAATAAGCTGTGAGATCCAATATTTTGCAGGATTTTCAGGCATATTAGGTGAAGAGACATTCAGAGATGACTTCACTATAGTCAGCTTGAAAGGGTAAAAATGTTGACAGATTTGATTCCAACACCCTGTCTTCCCTTCCTCTGTAATGGCATAAGAGTTTTTCCTAATTCAGTAATAATTTAAGGATGGGGTGACTAATTTGTATGCAAATCCATAAACTTGACTGGGTCTTAAAAAGCTCCACATCTGCAGTGAGACCTCACATAGAGGGGCACGTAAACAGCAGCAGTGTAGCAGCTGGTGGAGCTATCTAAATATCCTTGAAGAACTTTTTATTAAAGAAAACAGAAATAAACCCCAAGATTACAGCTCTTCAAAAAGTCTAAATGAAAGCAGAAACTTTGAAAAATGATGATAGATGTGTCACATTGGAAAAGAGTGGCAGTCATCTGTCAATGTACAAGAAAAGGGCAAAAAAATGGAAAATGTTCCTAATATTCACAGTATTTAGTCAATATTTTATACAAGATGAGCTTTCTGCTTCTCCTTGATTATTTAAACTTCCCTTTGGGGGTTTCAGAGTTTTAGCAGCCTGCTCTAATTCTGCTGACTTACTGCCACTTTGTGTGGTGCACTGGCCCCTTTTCAGCAATTCTGAGCTGTCTGGCACTGTTTGGAAACAAAACAAAGCATTCCTATTGCACTACAGAGATTTCCCATCTCCACAAACTGTATACTACAGCTATGCCCATGAAGAGAAAGTCCAATTATTGACTTTAAGCTGATGATATGCGTTAGGACAAAATGAGACAAGTCTGTTTCTCCTGCTTCCTGCCTTCACTGCAAAGCTTTCTTGTTCCTTAATGTTAGGTCTGCTGGTGTGTGTGCATGTGTGGCTGGGTGACTTGCCCCAGGCCAAAACCCAAATTTTCTGCTCCCAGTTGATGGGTTTATACCTAGGTGCTGTGCTCTTTATGGAGTGCAGTTATTCCTGTAGACCCTTTAGTCCAAATCTAGCTACTTGGACTGGGAAAAGATGTGTTCACAGGAAGCGGAGACAAAAGTTAAAAAGGTGAAAGAAATCAGTGACTGGGCAAATTTGGTTGGAGGGAGGGATGTTTTGAGGCTAGAAGATAACAAGTCATGCTTGTTGAAGGCAGTGAAAGGCACTGATTGGTTATACTGGTTTAGTTATTTAAAGATTAGTACCTTTCTGTATTAATGCCTCAGGCTGTGATCTTTAGTCTCACTGATGAACATTTATTCACAAAAATAGCCTTGGACATCATCAGCATTATTCTTGTTAAGTGGGTGACTTCAGAGCAAGGTGTATGGTGTTATTTGCAGAGGGTTGGTGTACAAGTCTGTCAGAATTGCATTCTGTTTGTCTTTGTGCTTCAGTATTTCCTTATGACTGTTGCATTTCTTCTAACAGGAACCATAACACACAGCGTGTAGTGGAAACCATACATCCTCAAATTATGTCTATGTGATTTCCTATATACTGTGGCAGCTTGTCTGCAGACTAGAAACACAACTGTTCTCACATAGGTCATTCTTTTGGTTTTATGTAATATTTTACTATTGAAGAATGAATCAGGTGTTCGACTGTTGTTGTCTGGGGAGCTGATGCTGTCCCTTCCACACTGCAAACAGGTAGAGGTTTATCCATTATTGATGTGTTCTAGAATAAAACACCAAATTGCACTTGGGTTCTGTGTTAACATGACCTCTTCAACCTATATTGTAGCTGTCTTAGCATGGGGGTTTTGCATTAGGTATCATGCTTAATTTGGTTCTGAAGGTGGCATTGTTAGGAAAAGCATTAATTTCCATTGGTATGTCATATACATTGCTTATACGTCTGACTGTACAGGGTATTGTGGTTTAAGCCTTTGAGATAGTACAGAGAATTTAAAACTGATTTATTTGCATTCCTACTTTGTTTACATTGTATTTATTACTTCTGACGAAAAGAAAATGTTTAAACTCCCAGTGGATAAACCAAATACATTATTTTAAATTTCTTGTGATTCACATTCAGATATCTTTAATGAGCCTGAGGAATGACTGCCAACTAAACTTGCCTCATTAATTTAAAACTAATGTTTATAGCATTATATTTATCTGTATTCCTTTAAAATTGTTCCCTCTGCTCCTGTTACATTTATGATCCATAAACAGATTCTTAATTCATGCTTTGAATCATCATATAGTTAGTTATAACTTATATGCTGAAATTGTAATAAAGCAAAGATTTCTAAGGAACGGTGACTTTTAAAGCATCTATCAATTCCGTCAGCACTTGAGACCTTTGCCATAAACACGTGTGCTAAAGTCAAAACCCCACTGTTATAAACGCTCATTCTGGTTGCGGGGCTGGATCCTAAACTGCTTTCCTTATGGTGTGAACTGGTGTAATTTTATTAACTCCCTGGGAACTAACACAATGTCTTCTTCACAACCCTGGACAGCTTGTGTTATTTCAACTTCTTTACTAAGTGGTGTCTGAATTTCAAAAAATGCTTATGTTTGATTTTGACTGTTCTTGATTTATGTTTCATATGAAAAGTTGTTGTAAAATATGTTGTTTCTTATAAGCAAATTAAAAGGCTATTAGTAGCACTATTATGAATTAAATACTATTCAAGGAGGAAACTGTTCAGCACACACGGTCTCAGTTCTATGAGCACTTTGCATTCATGTGCATATGAAAATAAAACCAACCCAAACTATGATTACACTGAAGGGCTTATACTTCAAAAAACGAACAAACAAATGTGTGCGTGAATGTTGGCAGAACTTTAATCTGTGCAATCAAGGTCATAGATTTAAATGCTACAGAAATGCCATAATGTATTCACTTGATGCAAGAATTTATCAGAATATGGTTGAAGCCAGTAACTGTGATTAATATTTATTATGTAAACTATCGTTCGTACATTGCAAATCAACATGCTTCAATCCTGATTGTCTTTGATATTTATTGTAGATATGTAAGCAGTTTTAAACTGTTTAGCATTTGCTCAAAAGTACCGGATTTACTAAGAGCTTTGTAGTTGTCTTTAGAGTAAACAACTTTACTCTCAGCATTCAAGCACTGCTGTTGTCTAAGCTGGCTGTGCTGGGGGATGGCAGGTGTGAGCCTGCCCTCCAGCAGCTCTGTCCTGCCCTGGGACCATGGCACAGCTGAGACGTGGGGAGGAGGAGAGCAGTGCCAGTTTGAGTGGTCTTGCAGTGGGACCTGGGTCCCACATATGTAGGGCATAGAATATAAGTAAATAAAGGAAGTATAGAAAGTAATCTTACCCCCTAAAGAGTTGCAGCTGAGCCAATTATTAAGGATTAGGAGCAGACCTGATTTTAACAGGCCACACCTGTAGCCAATAAGAGTGTTATAAAAGAGTGGATTGGATGGTTAAGGGGACTGGAATCAGTTGGCTACTGTGAGGACAAGGAAGAGTCAGTGCCTAAGGAGGTGCCTACAAGAAACATCAAGGAGGTACAAAACTCTAGCAACATGGAACCCTTGCAATGTAATGACAATAGAACTCTTGTGCTACAATGACAACACACATAGGCTCAGCTCCCACCTGGATTTGCTTCTGTGTTCCAGGTGGGACTGAGCCACTTGTCTGAACTGGGCTGTAGCGCAGAGGTGCTGGGCTCACCCAATTGCACTGAACTCAGCAGCACAGTAGGTTATAGAAGAGCACTGGATCAGAAAGTACCAGGCTCAGTTGAAAGGGATGTTTTTCCACTATTATCTCCTATGAAGGGAGAAAACATGGAACTCATCTCAGCTAGGGTGCAGCAATTTAATGCTCAGATCCCTCTGCTTTCACTCCATGCCAGGCATCTTACAAAGCAAAGCTCTCAGAAGAGCTGCCTTGGTCTGGTATAAGAATATTGGCTTTGGCTCAGCCCCAAGCAAAACAGTCTGCTGGACTAGCTGCAGTAAGAGCTTGGAGCTGCAAAGTTACCCTGCTGGAGGTAGGATAGTGGGTTGGCTCTTGTGGCTGCTGATTTCTTAAGGAGCTCAATAGAGAAGTGGTTTAGTATCATAGAACTAAGTTGGAAAAGACATCCAAGATCATGGAGTCTAACAGCAAATTTTTCCTAATGTCCAGTCTAAATCTTCCATGGCATAAATTAGGGCTGTGGAGGGATAGAATGTAAGAAAATAGTGCAGAAGGTAATCTCACACCTGAGGAGTTGCAGCTGTACTAATCACCAAAGATCAGGAACAAGCCTGCCCTTAATAGGCCACAGCTGTGTCCAATAAGACGAGTGCTACAAAAGAGTGGGTTACCTGGGCGAGGGCAGAGATGGAGTTTGTTGGCTGTGCTGTGAGGAGAGATGGGGTTTGTTGGCTGTGAAGAAGGAGTCAGTGCTGTGAGGAGTTGCCCATGAGAAATCACCAAGAAGGTATGGGAACTTTTGAAATAAGGGGACAACATAGGGCTGTTTTCTTTGGTCCTCTCATTTGTTACTTGGGAGAAGAGACTGACCCCTACCTCTCTTACACCCTCCTTTCAGGTAGTTGGAGAGCGATAAGGCTACTGAGCCTTCTTTTTGCCAGGCTGAACAACTCCAATTTCCTCAGTCACTCCTCAGAAAACTTCTGCTCCAGATCTTTCACCATCCTCATTGCCCTTCTCTGGACACACAGGTCAGAATAATTACTTTATTTGTTTGATCTTATTTTGTATAGGATGTTTCCATAAAATGATTTCAATCACAGACTAAATATAAATGTGATTTTTGATGGTGTATTGAGGGATGCAGTATTTTAAGGATTGGAGAGAATGTTGACTGAAACCCTTTGACATAAAATACAGCTACCAAAAGGGGTTCTCCCTGAACAAACTTAAATTGGTAGCTATTTTTTAATAATATTGATTATTTTTCAAAAATTTATCTTCCAAGCATGCTAAAAAACCCTAAACACCATTATTTACCCAGCCTGTGGAGACCTGTAGTACCTATGAAAGATACAAGGCAGTTCATATGAATTGTAGGCTAATTGAGCTTTGTAGAAGGTTGTAAATTAATTTTGTGTTTGAAAACCTAGGTGATGTTATATGCAATATTTGGCAATACTTTCCAACCCATAATAAGGGGCACTAGCTTGTTTTACTAATAGCTAAAACTAAAAGAAGCCTTAACTGCATTAGTAATGAAAATCTGTGATATAATTATCCATGTAATTTTGCACTGAAGAATAAAGAAAGGAAAATATGACATAATGTATTTATTTCTATTTGTCTTGGTTCTTACTAATATAAGGTAATTAAAAAAAGAAACTATTAGAATCTAGTTCCTCTAAGTCTGTAGTTCTATTAGCTGATTGAATTCTGGCATATAGGTATTAAAATCCCAAGAGACTGCCTGATGCCATTCAACATGTTTTTTAGACAATGCCACTGTTTGAGAGATTGTACAGCCAGGGTTCTGTGCTCAGCCAAGGAATTTAAGGAAGACTGAGATAGTGAACGTGTCAGACTCTACTCATTGTACCTTTTCCCTCTATGGGCCATTCACTCAGGGTTGGACTCAATCATCCTAGTGGATCCCAACACAGAGTACTCTGTGATTCTGCGACTTTGCAGAGGATGACTATGAAACCAGCCTTAGCAATGCCCCATGGACATTGCAAGGAAAAAATGTTAGATGAAAAATATTAACTGTTCTGGAAAGGACTTAATAGGCCTCTTAATCTAGTGATGTGCTAAATGTTTAGTTTTGTTTTTCAAAGTAAAACATATTTAAATTGAGGACTGTGGAGCAAACCAAGAGTGTGAATCCTAGCATTAGGAAGTGAGGGAAGCATGAGTGATTTTTTTTTTGTATTTCTGTCAATGACAGATTCTACTCTATGGGTTTATTTTGGTTGTATCATGTATATGCAGCTCTGCTAATTGCATATATGTAATTGTCAGGTTTATAGGTAATGCTTTATTTGTCCTAGAAGAGGCTGTCATATCTAAAATATATTTTTCTCACGGTAAAGCTCTGTGTTCTCCAATGAGTGGGAAACAAAAGAATATAAAAACACGGGGTTGGGAAAGTGCTGGATTTGCATAGGGATTTTATGCATTTAAAATTTGTGGATTTTTTTTTTCAGTTTGTTTCTTTTGTTTTAGCAGTTTATAGAAAATGAAATGAAACAATTTGTTGTGAAATTCTTATATGCCTTGTCAAAACTGCTGCTGCTATTATATGGAAGAAGAGATACTAAACATTTACATGGAGCTGCTCATGGCATTGTGTCAGGGACAGTATCCTGAGATTCACTATATGGGTTCCCTTTGCTTAGGGAGGAAAAACTGTGGTAGTCTTTCTTGGTTCAGCCTACTGGCCCATCCATGCTGCTTCAGCTTGGCTTCTCTGGTATACTTGGTGGGAAAAGAATGGCTTGGGCTTCTGAGTGGAAGGCAAGAATATGTCCTCCATTATTGTGGCTTTTAATGCAATTTTCACTAATTGATGGCAAAGTTGTCCATCCACCCACACACTTTTTATGCCCTGCTTTAGTTATTGTGGAGCATTTAAAAATCTACTTGCATGTTCTCATGCTTGTATCAGTGGGGAGAACATCTACTGACCTGGATCAAGGAAGATCAAACTCCAGGTTGCTGTGAGTTCTACTTGAATTACTGAAACAACATTAAGGTGTTCATGGGGAAAGAGATATTTTACATATATGTAAGGTATTCATTTAGGTATTGAAAAGAATCTCCTTTTTTAATATACAGATAGAGGATTCACTTCTAAGCTTAGTTTTGGATTTTTAAAATATCTCAAAATGGATTTCATGTAATGTTTTCCTTCCTTTACACTTCAGTGTGAAGTTACATATGTAATTACATAATATTTGGATCTTATGATTGTTATATGGAACAGCAAAATTTACTACACTGATTTAAGAATTTGATACGTACAAACACATAGACCTATTTAACTGGGAATGTGATTTTTGTTTTTGATGAACAGTGAACTTTTTTTTGGAAGATAACTTAAGTAGGATGTTGGCACTTACAAATGACCTATGCAATCTTTTATAATTCCAAGTTTGTGTCAGATGTAAGACACTAGAGGGAGCCCGTATCACAATTGTCTGCGCTGAGAGAAATGGCTTCACAAAGACAAAACTATTTCTACTAATGAGTAATTTAAAGAGAAATTTCTTATGGCTTTGTGATACAAAAGAAACTATCACAGTATTATAGCACACTTAGTTGAAAGCATTTTTGGCAGTCTTTCAATTCATAAAGGCAGTTCTCCCTTACGACTCTCTGCATTTTTTGAGTACTATGTAAAGAGTACAATAGAGGAATCTGTTCTGGTGCTTACGTAATAGAAAACAATTTATGGCTGTTCTCTTTTAAAGAACTCTCAAGACCCTGTGAGTGCAGTAACACAGAGGAAAAGTTTGAGTACGTGTGTGTTGAGGCATTCTGCTTGTTCAGGCTGCACGGAGACATGAGATTTTTGTGATCTGCTAGAAGACAAGATTTTACCATTATTTGTGAATGCCTGTATGTTGCAAGTAACTTCCTGCCACGTGTCAGTGAGCACAGAAAAGATGGCTCCTGCAGCAATAAGCAGCAACGTGTGCCAGCCCCTGGGCAAAGGACCTTGTGAAATGCTGCAGCAGCCCAGGGGTCATGGCTATAGCAATTATTTAACTGCAGTCTTTAACCTTTTGATTGCAGTTTTCCCTTCACTAAATAAAGTGGCTTTAGAATTTAGCAAGGTTTTTGTCCAAGACAGTTTGCTTAAGGCTGCACCTGCAGTGCATGATGTTGTTTCCATCCTGTGCCTATGCTTCCTGCCCGTGATACTTTCAGGTGGTAGTGCTGACCCAGTCTCCTCCTGTTATATAGTCAATATAACACTCAAATCCACAAGATGGGAAGGATTACCAGTTTCAGTCTGGATGCAACTGGGCTCACTCGAACTGAGAGTGCAAGTCTGGATGAGATTTAAAACAGTCTTTAATTTTAACTTCCCAGCCTTATATCAGTGCTGAATACTTCAGTTCAAGGAACTGGAAGATGTAATGTTTTCAAAATTTCTATTCATAAAGGATAGTTGAGAATGTGTTGTTTTGATAAAATGCAGTATTTATTAATTCTCAGGGGCAACTTCCGTATTTCATGTAGCAATTCACGAGGAATTCAATACTGAAGATCTTCAATATCCTAATTGCACTTTGTTTAGCCTCTTATTTAAAAAATGTTGGAGCTAAATTCGTCAAAATCTGTTTATAAAGATAGTATTCAGTATTAACTGCTTTTTACTTCCATTCAGGTCCCTTTGTCATGCTTCTAACAGCAAGCATTTTTTTCAACACTGCATTAGCAAATGATTATGTAAGTGTGTGCTGCAACTTATTCACAGGGTAGGTAGTATCAACATTGTATTTACAATTCAAATAGGAGCAGAGATGTATGTAATTTATGAGGACACCCCCTCTCCATCCATCTGTTAAGTGTGCTCTTAGAATCCTCTAGCAGAAAGCACTAACCCAAACATCTTTCCTCAGCATGGATACCGTTTGTCACTATGCACTACACATGATTTGCTGTGGACTGGTTTTCCTGGACTATTGTGGTTTTGTCCTTCTGATCACAAGGAATGTTTTTAGATCTTTGCTAAGATTAGTAGAAAATTGCTCCTAATAATTATAAATCTCAGTTGCTTGTACAATTTTTTAAAATTAGCAGCTCTTATGGATGTTTGTGTATGTGTTTTAATATATCAAAGTATATTAATGGAAGATTGTATACATGCAGTGCAAAACTACTATTAATATTGTTTTCATGGTTTGAAGAGTAGTCAGTGCTTTTTCTAAAGCTCTCTGTCCATAGCACAGAATGAACACAGAACTGGTAATTTTACGAGACCACAGAACTGGTCTTTGTGGTGCTTAGTATGGATCTACAGAAAGGTTTTAAGTATCTGCCAGCTGAATTTTCCCAACACACCTTTCAAGCAAAAGGATATTTCTATTCCCATTTTGAAACTGGCAAGTATGACATTCAGATCAATACTGCAGTAATGAGCAACTTCATGTACACCTTTTAGGAAAAGAAAAGCAAAAACTTCTTAGCCTTCTGAAACTGAATGTGAAGTCTAGATGCATGTCTTTCCAGCACTCCTGTTTTCCTGAAGGTCTGTGACATCAGTACTTCCTTACCCATTGGAATAAAAAGAAGCTGAATTATTTTAAACAGTAGGGATGTAGTTCTTCTGATGCAATTTTCTTTCTTATTAAAACAGGCTAGGGTACATTATCATACAGCAAATAGGCAGCAGATTTGGGAGGTAATTCCCACTTCAGAAGTACAGTGATAAGCAGCTAGAGACAGAAGGACTTCTTAAAGTCTTTATGTAACACAGAGACACCAAGAAGAGAAAATAGTCCCAGGTTTGTAGGCTACTTGCAGCTTAACAAGCTGTCATGTTAGGAAATCTTTATGACTCCCCTCTACTTTTCCATTACCAAAATAATGTGTTGGCCCACAGAGGCTTGTGAATCCCAGTTTGATTTTTGTCAGTTCCCTGCCTTCTCAGTGTTCACTTACCCGCTGTCTTGGGGAGTTTGGCTCTAAAAGGCACTCCCTGTTCAAGTAGCTATTTCTATTGGATGTGGAGCATGACAAGCTCAAATTGGGGGAAGTTTCTCACTGAGGGACTGGCTGTGGACGTAATGTTCTAAGTGTTTTTCAGACAACAGTTGACCTGGCTGGGGTTGATGTATTAAACAGTGTTCAGGTGTTGGTGAAAGGCTGTACTTGCCAGATCTCAGAAATTCAACTTGAGAATCTGGGAAAATACCAACTTGTGGATCTCAGAATTTTCCCAGTATCTGGAGATGAAGATTTCTGCACAGGGCAGAACTAACAACCCAAAAATAGTGAGGTACTGAGGTTAAATAGCTGTGAAAATCTTCTGAAAGCTTAATTTGGAGGAACAAAGCTATTTACTTGTTTGAATGATTGACAATTCAATCACTAGTAATTCACAAGTTTCCATTAGACTGAATGAAGAAGATGCTAGTCCTGCATCACAGTGATGCATTTGGAAGATAATTCTAGCTTTCTATAATTGTTTACATGAATAACAAGGTTGAAGGAAAATAACTGAAAACTAATTGGTGTCTCTGCTTCCAGCCATGTATGCAATTCTATTTTAAGATAAAAATTTTGAAGTGCCCTTAAAACAGAAAATTCTTACATTTTTGTGTTAAAGGTGATTGTTAACCTGCAGAAGTAAACCATGGCAGGGTTTTTCCACTTACCACAAAGGGGTGATGGTGGTGTGTGTCAAGTCCCAAACACTTGCCTGCTTGTTCCATGTGGTTTCCAGTCCATCATGTAAAGAACAAAACTCATTATTATGGCATTTCTTTTGAATTTGTGAGTACTCTGAGAAATATTTTATTTGCATTCTCTTTTCTATGTGAAATATGTGAAAGGGTGGAGCTGCAACAGTAATAAGAGACCTCTTGGTAGAACCTTATGTTATTATAGCTAGTTGTCTTGACCTGAAGATATGTAATAATACATCACTGGAAATCTGTACTTAAGGATCACTACAGAAACATGTTTGGTGGAAATAGATATCCTGTGCCCTTATTGCCTTGTGTAGTAATTGGAAAGTTTATGGGCTTGAGTTTGTTTGGCTGGACTTTGATGAAGGATTTTGTGTGGATTGTTTTCTTCTTTTTTTTTTTCTAATACTACTATGAGTAAACACAACTTCTCAAGAATGGGCTGTGTTTAGAGAAGGGCAGTGTGCTGGCCAGAATGCCTGAGGTATTGGATAAACAGATGATGAGCTTTGTCCAGCCTCTGTCTTATTCTGGATGATTCACAAACTAGTGACAAGATTTAGTGAAGGATTTTGTTTAATCCAAGTGATGAGGACACGTTTCCACAATAAAAGGACTGCATTTCAGGGGCTGTGTGAATATAGCTTGATGTTTTCACTGTATGTCTATAATAAAATATTAAATTCCTAATAATATACTTATTTTAAACATTTTTCTACTCTGTTTATTATCTATTTTGGGGAAATATTGTTTTGTTGCTGATGCCAGTATAATTGTGAAGATATCTGATCAAGTAAATTACATTACATGACATTACTTTTTAAAAATTTTATTTTAATTAAAAAAATTATTTTAATTTTAATTTTATTTTAATTTTTTAAATTTTATTCTAATTTATTTTTATTTTATTTTCATTTTCTTTATTTTTATTTTTGATTTTTATTTATTTTATTTTTATTTTTAATTATTTTCATTTTTTATTTTATTATATTATAGAGGTATACAAAATAAATGTCAATGAAATATGGTTCATTTAGAGTTGTTTCATATTTTGTGAGGAATTAGGAAGCTAATACTGGTGATTTGGATCTGAGTAACCCATTTGGTCCATCCTAAGAAGTTTATAAGGTAATTGTGCTTTCCTCTTAATTCTTTATACAATATGTGGCCTTGATTATCTTTAGGCAGATGCTTTCTGGAGACTGTTATATTTTCCTGAACAGTAATTTATTTCTTGCTGTATAAAACCAAAATTCTATGGTCTGAGTGAACAGGAGTATCATCATCAAAACTAAAGTTACCTTAAGCCAGAGGGATGAATCTGTAAAAGAGAGATGGCGAAGAAGGGGTGAACATGAAGTTGGGAACTTGCAAGAGTAAGTTTTGGAGGATGTCCTCTGTGATTCTAACAAACTTAGAGTGCAAAGGAGCCTGGCAGGAGCCTTGTCTTGACACTACTGTTTTGGCTGGCTTGCACCATATTAGCTGATGAACCAGAGTTTGCTTTCTCTTCTCTGCCTTCTCCAGCTGCAGTGTACGGAATTGGCTTCTGTATTTCAACCCTTTGTTTGAAATAATGAGGTTTTAGTGTGGAAGAAGAGATGATGTACTTAATTAGAAAATAAGAAGTGGATGTTTTGTTCTTATAATGCTACATGTCCTCAATTTCAGACTTGGGATGACTTGCAGTATTTTGAAGCTGGACAGTAATTTTTTTGATTGCTAAACGACATTTTGATAAGTTTTTCTTGTCTAGTCTGTGTATTATTCAGTTCAGAAGTCATCTGGTAGTTTTATGTTTTGAACTGTCTGCTGTTCTACCTCATATTACAGAATCACTGGGTTGGGAGAGGCTTTCAAGATCATTGAGTCCAACCCATGCCCTAACACCTCAACTAAGCCTGAGTGCCACATCCAGGGATGGTGACTCCACCACACTGTTAAGTTATTCAACTTAGGAGGTTCTGTGACTGTTTTGAAAATGAAATTGTTCTGATTATTGAAAGTATTTACTTTCCTGTTTAAGAAACAAAGACCCACTCCTGCTAAATGATGAACAGCTTTCATTGTCCTAATGACTTTTCATGTCTTAAATTGTGAGGAATACTTGAGTGAATGCTCTTTAAAGGTAATTTCAGATTTCTGTGAGCATGAACTCCTCTCTATGCATAACAGTAACAGTTAGCTTAGGCAATGTGTTTAGCAAATACTCTGAATCTCTGGCAACACCAGTATGACTAATGGGCTCAAAAAGATAGCTGATTTTTATTCCCTCGTGTGGGATCTTGATTCTACTAGATAAAGTATCCTATTTACAGGATTTGACCAAAACATTTTAATATAGTCTAAACCTTAACATTAAGTAATGTGTAATATTTTATAATCATCATCTTATGTCCCAAGTGCTAATACTGGCAGGTGAATTCTCCACTGCCATATGTAGCAAATATCCTATTTTTACTTAGGCAATCAAAGGTTATATGTTTTTTCCAAATATTTGTTAGCCATATGCATTTTATATAGTCACTTATTTTCTTATAAATGCTCAGGGAACACTGCAAAAACTGACGGATTGTCTTAAAAGTATATATTTCTTTGCCTAGTTTAAACATTAATTGTTCACTTTAGAAAAATTCATGTTACATGTAAGTCTGACTTTCAAAACTCTTTCAGAATCTTGCATATTCAAAGATGAGTAAGAGCTATGTCTAGCATTTCTCTTGTCAGATAGTGTCATAGTTTCTCCTTTATATAAGTCAATTCCAGAAGCTAATTAATAATTTTTGCAAATTAAACTGGTAGAGGGTACTGATGAATGATATTCCAGTGCTGATTAACAGCATGGTCTAAGGTTACTTGATTAAATGTGTTCTGTGCTTGTTTAGAAAGGACAGATACTGTGTCACTTGCAGCCTGAGCAAATTGCTAGTCAGACCATTGTTCTGTTTTTCAAAAAGCAATCATGAGAGATAAAGCCTGATTTTTTCATTATGTTGCAAGTGAGATTAATGTACATGTAGAAATGGAGAAAGTGCTTTCTTTAGAGACTCCAGCACTGCCTAGCAAGTATAAATAAGTGGTATGTATGCAAGTTCAGCCTCAAACTATGGATAATTTAGTCTTGACTTGATCTCTTTGTGTTGCCGTTCTAAAAATAGAATTAATCTATTAAAGATGCTGAATGCAAGCAGTCTTTATCCTTTTATTCACTGGTATAATGCATTAGAGAATCATACTGGATATAAAAAGTAGAATATTTAGTGATACATATGTATACGAATCTATGTGTACATGTGCATTTGCACATATATAACTGTACATGGGATAGACAACTGCATACTTGGTGTCCTCTGCTTTTTGTGGAGTTGTTGATACTTTTATCCAAAGAAGATCCTATTTTTTAACTCTAGCGTCACTTGTCATATCATTTTGGATGGATAGTTGTTCCTAAATATTACTTGATGCCAATAGGCCTTGCAACACCCTGTACAGAGCTGTGACGGGATGGGTGCAGGTTTAACAAGAGTAACCACAGCAACAGGTGTGTGTTTCTGTAGATACAGTTGCAATCACAGGCAAGTTCATGTTCACAGAGCGGTGCAGCAGAGAACAGAAGAAGAGGGCTGAAATTAGGAGACGAGGAGTGCTGCATTAGATGTTACAGGTGACAGGAATATATAGATGTTTAATTTGCTTCTTTTCTTTAAGTGCTGAAATGATAAAGGCTATTTTGTTATTTTAGAGTTAAAAAATAGTTTTTTACCTGTGAAATGCAGCTGTGTTTCTATCATGGATTTATGGACATTGACATTTACTGTTTCATTCTTAATAGGATTGGTCTGTTCCTCTATAGTAGTTGACTTTTGTACACCATGTACAGTTCTGCAACTCAGAAGAAAAAAAGTGGGTATCATGAAACCATTCCACAAAATTTGCCCTTTTTGATTAATACACAGGTTATATTTAGTTTTGCAAAGCACTTTTAGGTGTGCCGTTTTGCCCCGGGGTTGAGTGACTGTAATGTTGTGTATTGTGTGTTGTATGGCAATATTAGTCGAAACTTGCATTTTTTTAAAATGGGAACTGTCTACCATTTAGAACACCTTTGTACTGGGCTGGTGAGATTAAAATTCTGGGAGAAACCAGGGCCACTTTTATTATTAACCCTTGAATGAGAATGAGTGGGGTGAAGATGGGGAGAAAACCTGTGCGTAGACAGGTGGGAGAAGACAGGCCACTTTTTCACTGAAGAACCAGATACCAATAGTTTTATAATCTGGAAAGGATATGTAGATTTAGTGCCTTTAGCTGCTAATTCTTTTGCCTACTGAGTGCCAGGTGGATGCTATAATGTTGATATCACTTTATAAAAGGAGAAACTTCCAGTTGGAAGTAAATGCCATTGTCAGTTAGAGAATGGGAAGAAATGGGGATATAACTATCCATGAGTTTTGAACACATGCATTTCCTTGAAGGTGCTGGAGCTCAGTACTGGCTGTAAATGCCTTTTGCATCCTTTTCAAAGGCAGGTTGCTCTAAAACCAGACACTTATACTAGTAATTCTTCCTGTTTTCTTTCATGTTTAATACTGAATACGTAACTGAATTCCATTCAAGACACAGAGCTGAAATATAAGAAATTCTGGGATCCAAATTCAGTGTTACGAATATCTATAATGTCAAGTATTCGAAGGATTTAATTAAATCCTTATGCATAGTTGAATACCTCCTGAATTTCATTTCAGTTGCAATCAAGCATCTGCAAATGGAGTTGGTGTAATCGCAGGTTTTGTGACATTTTATAAAGGATTTTTTTAGCAGTCTAAATCAGCTACAAGGTTTGAGAATACTTCTTCATTGCAGCTCTCCAAGTTCAGTAGAACAAGATGAGTTTTATTTCACGAGAAGTCAAGTTGATAGGATGTTTTAGGAGAGGAAATCATTCAGGAAAAGTTGTTCAAGGAGTAAAAGATCCTAAAGTTGTCATTCAGCAATAATCAAACAAAGTTAAGATTTGATGTTTGAGATTTTTGTGCTTTTCTGCAACTGAAAGGAATCAGACTCACATTTCCATTTCCTTGGGGAGCTGTGGGCTCTGAAGTGCTTGTATCTTTTAAACAAGCCACGCATCTCCAAAAAAGGCAAAAATGTCACAGGAATGACATTTTAACATAAGCTGTGTTTTTCTGCATTAAAGTTTCTCATGGAACGGCACAAGTTCTCTTACCCGCACCCTCTTATGGTAGAAATAGACAGTTTTGCATAACCACTTCTGCATGCTAAGTTATATTGGTCTTGAATGCAGATAAAAATATGACTACATAAGAAATAGAATTCAAGAAATTGGATTGTGCTCTTTGGTCAATAATGAAATTGAAAAGCTTTGCTTGCAGATATGTCCAAATGATGTGGAACTGATGCGGTTCAAATGTGGTTAGTTTCCCTGAGGAACCCTGAGCAATGATGATGCCTCAGAGAGATGATGTGAAAGAGTGGCTGTACCATGAAAATATATTGAAAAGGCAATGAAATGAAAGGATCTGCAGTTTGAATTGTTACTTTCTTTTATGCATCAAGGTTTTTTCACTGATTAATTCACTCCCCAGCTATGATTCATTTAATAGCATACCCAGCCACTGCTTTCGTGTTTTGGAACACTGACTGCAGAGCTACTATTTTGGTCTCCAGAGCAGGCTTTCTGTTCTGTGAAGTGTGCACCATTTATACCAAGTTTCACCTCTAGAAAGGCAAGAACAGTGTTATTTTTCACCACAGTAAACTGATGTGCTTAAAGAAGATCACAAGCACTCCTCTATAACTGAAGATGTTTTACTGGACCAAGTATTTCTGATGTTAATGACTAGGGAAATTGTGGTCTATTTTACAGCACATCCTTGTTGAGGATAGAAGATGTGCATGGCTACAGTTTCCCTTCAGAGTGTTTGACTTAGACTATGTCTCTAAATTCAACGTTTTTAAGCCAGGCTTTTATTAAAAAGAGAGATCCTGCCTTCCCTTTCATCCTCTGCCATGCATTTTGTCCTGTCCTTGGAGCTGTTGCCAAGGGAGCACGCAGTATGCTGGAGCAAGGAACTATGCTGATTGAAAGTGAACCACATTTTGTGGTTTTCTTTTTACTTCTTAGTTCCATCCAAATGAGTTTCCTGACAAACTCACCATGCAGCTGCACAAATGCTGGCACTAAGACAAGGGAAGCAGCAGTTTGGCACGGCTTAGGGGATGGGGAAGGAGCTTGCTCCTTTGGGTAGCTGTGTGCTCCATTGAAGCACATGCCTTGTTTTCTGCCATTAAAGAATGGAAGTGGAGTGGTTGCACTTGTTATGACTGTTATCACTCATGTCTGGGGTCCTTCAGTGGGTTGAGAGTGTCTCTCACCTTTTCTAGTGTCACTGCTCTGCTTTCCCTGGGGGGTCCATTATACCAGGGCTCTTTGGCTGAGGCACAGTGAAGCAAGGCAGTTGAAAGCTTCTTTTCCTGAAAGTAAAGATCTGTTGTCGCTGTGTGAGGGGAAGAGGCATCTGGTGTGCACAGGCATTTTACCTCATTCCTGCAGCAACAGCCACTCACAGTGATGCTGAGGAGCTTCGAATGAGAGAGAGAAAGCAAGCTGGCCTCCAAGAGAGATAAGCTCTGCTATTAATGGTATTGCAGATACCATTTTTCATTTATTTCAGTAGTTCAGTCATTGGCTGCTAATACACATATTTCTTATATTAGACATTTTTCTTGCCTGCTGATTATTGCTCTTTGCCATAGTCAGAAAACTTTTATTCTAAAAGTATCCAGCTCTTAAAGGAAACAATTTAATGCTTGTGTTCTAGGCATACAAATTATCTTCCACAGCCCAAGATGCACATTTGAGTTAGGCCTCTCAGTAAGGATTGCTGTTGCTCCTCCTTTGTTCAGAAGTAGTTTATCCCAACTCATTGATTTGCTTAGTGGGATTTTAGTTTTGTGGTGACATATTAGTAGCTTTTAGGAGTGACAAATACAGATACAAGCAAGATCCAACAGAGCTGTAGCCTGTCTATTTTTAAAAACCATTTCTTAGCCAATCCCAGCACTCAAACTGATAGCCTCCAACCTCATGAACATCTCTTTATGGAGAAATGCAGTCTGACTAACTTGTGGCCAGATGTGTGATGCTATGGAGCTGGTCTGGAGTAAAGAACTGCTGCTTTCTGTAGAAATGGGGGGTTCCAGTGTTCCTGCTGGTCTGTGATAGTACATACTTGCAAATGCTTACCTGTTGCAGGTGCAATGCCAAGCAGAGTTGTTTGCTCCTTGCTTGCTGCTGATTTCCAAGGAGAAACAAAAGAAATGGGAAGGTTTGTCCTGGTCATTATAGTCAATGCCTGTTTCTGTTCTCGGTGTATATCCAAATAAGAAGTTTCTGAGTTAACATCTGGGGGGATGTTAGAGCTAAATTATGGGGTTTTGAGCTTTTTGTTAATGTGCAAAATTAATGTTTTATGCAAGTCTTTCCAAGTTAAGAGCTGGTGGAAAAGAAGGAAACCCTAAATAAAGGGAAGTATTTACTGTCTTTGTTCCGTCAAGACATTGCTGTGGTGCAAATATGTGGCTGACTCTATTTCAACCAACAATTGATTGTTTGCAAATCCTCTAAGACTTTCAGAATCTTTTCTGAATCTCTAATTAGTTTGATTTATGTATTTATTCTTATGACATGAGCTTATCCAGGGATAAAATCATTCCTTTCTTTTTTTGAGGGTGAGAAAGACTCATGATTGTGTTTTGATAAGTGGAATAATAGGGCCTCAATTTAATCATAAGAGCGATACAAAGCAGCCTAGATATGCTTGCATTCAGGTAGCATTTTTAATGCAATATTCCTTCTAACTTTTGATAATTCTTTTGAGGAGAAACCCTTAATCCATATATGCAGTAACACTTCTACAAAGTATGTAATTTATCACTGGTCTGTGTGAAATATATTTTACTCTTCAATACAGATATTTCTAGATGTTGTTTCTATTATCGTAATTTTTCAATCATATGAAGGGCTAGACACAACAAAAATTGAAAAGATGCATGATGAAATGTAAATATTCTGAACTTGCTTAGCAGCAGATTTTAGAATGTTTTCCCTCAGGAAGCTTCTCTCCTATTTTTTCCCTCTATGCTCTCTCCAACATTAAGATATCATCAACTTTTCCAGTCTTGAGATTAATGTGAGCTTTGGATGTTTTTAAGGAGCTGGGGAATGAAGACAGACATTTAGAAGGTTAAGTTCTGAATTTTGTCATTAGAATTGCAGAATTTCTGTAATAGGAACAATAAACAATGAAATGAGAATACAACAAAAGAGAATGTGAGAAAGATCTTGATGATTAAGTCCAGGTACTTGAGAGACAATCACTGCCAATGCTGAATCAGTTTATGGGATTTTATATCTTAATTAATTGGATCAAAGAAAGGGTCATTTACATGGCATCCATTCAGAGTCACAAACCAGTCTCTGGCACGTGGATTTCAAAGTGCTGCTAAAAATGAGTCCTTCCTGCTTGTTCATACCTTTTGAAGAGATAAATTTAGATACGTTTATGAAGAACTATTCAGTGATTTCTTTCTAATTTTAGTTTTAATTCTTTTACGTTTTAGAGACTGTGTGGGTGATGATATTAAAAAATTTAAATACATGCAGTCTTTTGATGGATGATAATTTAAGGTCAAATGAAGTGCACTAATGGATTATTCTACTTTCTTTGGCCATTTTTTTGATCCTTATTTATATGATTAGTAAATGTTAGAACTATTAATAGAATTAGACTCTGAGATGTTTGAGAAATTAATTGAATAGGCAGAGGATTAACAAAAGCACTTGGTGTAGGATGTATACAATTTTTCACACTGCACTGTTTCCATCAGCTGCATGCTCCCAGGAGTCATATTTGCATATTTCATTGCAAGCACATGAGCACAGGCTTTTCAGTGGAAATTTTGCATGATAATACCTAAGCTGTGGCTAATGATTTCCATGAAGTACATGTACTGAAGACCAAATAAAGTACATGAAATTGAGTTATCCGCTCTTTGCTGTCTCCTAATATTTAACATTAAAATGGTAGACTTTTCAGATAAACCTAATTAAAAGAGCTAGGATCTGGAAACACATCAATGACCAGTGTATTGTGGCTTGTGGTTTTGTTTGTTTGTTTTGCAAACTCACAAATGTTACCTGTTTTTGGTTTTTTTTCATACTGGAGCTAATGTAAGCTTTGGAAATTTCTGGAGGTTTTTTCCCCAAATGCTTTTTGACATTTTAGTGTTTCTGCTTATTCAATGTTTTCTAAATGTGAAACTGTTGAAATTAGTCTCTGGTAGAATATGGGTATATGTTAGGATTCCCAGATGTTATGCAACAATTTTGTTTTACACCTCCAGAATAATCTGGCCAAAAGCAGAAGCGCTCTGGCCCTGGGCAGAATGTCTCTCCCATTCTTGCTTTTTGCCTTGTGTTCCTCTGGCCCTGAATAGGGTTTGGCCAAACACATGATTCAGAAGAGTTTACTTTACTAAAGGCATTATTCTGATTAATACTATTGTGGTGGAAGAATATCAGGTTAAGAGTCCCTGTGGGCTAGACTGCATATCTGTTTGGAACTAGAAACCCTAAAGTCTGAGCCTAAAAGTCTAAGCCTTATAAATTGCTTTATTGCTGCAATAAAGTTTCTTAGTATGACAGAGGATAAAGTTCTCTAAAGCACAGTATTTCAAATATGTCCCTTGGAGACCAGCATTGTGCACAAATTAATTTGGATTCATGTTTATATGCTATTCTAATGATCCAGGAAGTTCCATAGTAGTTCAGAAGTGTCTGAATCCTGAGTTGTCTGTTGACCTCAGTGCTATCTTTTTCCATGTATTTTTTTTTGCTGTTCAGCTGTAGACTGTAAATCAGCTAGACTCTGATAGTTTGCCAGTTTCTCTGCAGATATATATGTATCTCAGAGGAGTCATTTACAAATTTAATTTGGAAAAAATTAGCCTAGATAAAGCTTTGAGCAAGCTAACCTCATAGGTGACCTGGATTAGAGCAGAAATGGGGACTAGAGACTTCCTGAAGCCACCCCTCTTTTTTTTTTTTTTCTCCTCCTCCTTCTTCCCTGGCTTTATTTTTGATCTATTTTCCCCCAGAATGGGACTGCAGGAATTCAGGTTTAGGAAATTTTATTTCCTTTTGGGTCATTTCACAGTCAAGAATATTGCAGAATACCAGAAACTGGAGTGGTCATGTACGTGGAATGGACCTGCGAACTGATTTCTACTGTTTTTGACAATGGAAGTCTATACTGTACTGAATAGCGCAGTTGTCTTTTCCTTGGTCCTTCATTGTAGCTTTTGACATGAATAATCTTAGCTTAGAATCACAGTCAGTTATATGCTGGCCTTTTCTACACTATCCTGTTTGCAGTTTGAGTCTGTGTAACTTTTTTAGATAAAAGCAAGCAATGCATGTATTTTATGCTCATAAAGTAATCCTTAGGATCCATAAGTAGATAGTGACAACTCCTCATTGATCTCCCATCCTCAACACTTCTAGGTGTAAATATTTTGGTCAGAGGCTGTACATACAGGTTGCAGATGCTTCCTTTATGTCTCCAGAGGCCAGCATGTTAGAACTGACCTTCACTGCTTCACAGTGAAAAAGAATCAAAATTTCCCCTTTGAACCTGCATGGGCAAAGATCTGGCAGCACAGACATATACAGTTTATCCTACTTGGATCAGTCCTTAATAAGGATAGGCAGTTTTGTCAGCACTTGTGTTGAGAAGTTGTGGTCACACACTGGCACAGGTTCCCCAGAGAGATTATAGAAATAATACCTACACATATACCTCCAGATGTTCAAATCCTGACTGGACATGGTCATGCTCAGACTGCTGTAGGTGACCCTGCTTGAGCCGGATGATATTGGTGAGTCCCATCCAACCACCCTTGATCATTCTGTGATTCTGTGAAAGTTTCCTGCCAACAAGAGAACCATAGTTCCTGTATTGGATTGCGTTTATACTGTCAATAATCCTGTCATGAATGATCTCAATGCTTTTTTTCACTGTATAAATCATCCCTAAGGCATTTAATAATGACATA
>NW_005054298.1:22512505-22521860 GCF_000277835.1 Geospiza fortis | reverse complement strand
AAGGGGAGTGGTGGCAGAATATTGCCCTGGAAGAGATCAATCAATATCATACTCAAGTCTCCTAACCCTTAATTTCCTAAATGACTGATGCTCTGCACTTGTAAACTGTACTACCTGGTGATGTTTTTAAAGGGCCATTTTGTTTTATAAACCACCCCTGAGCAGTGTGGGACTACCTTGAAACCAATTGCATGGTGCAACTGGGAACTCTTGCTGTATGTATAATGAAATATGAAGTGTTTGGATACAATAAATTAGTCAAAAATTATAACTGAAAAAACAAGACATCTATTAAAATCCATTCCACTTGTATGGAGAAAGGGAAACACTTTTACCTAGAAATGTCTTTTAACTTTTGTAATATGCTGTTGAGTCAGTTCATAACTGAAATTTGACATCAATAATTGTGGGTATTATTTTAACTTTCTGTAGTATAGTAATGCTGTAGTTGATCTTCTCTTACTAGTTATAGGCAATAACTACCAGGTAGAAACATGCAATAAGAAAACAAGGTGTAAAAACATGTTACAAAATGTATAAAAACAGTCTGAAGTGGTCCATAGGGTGAGGAGGAAGAAATAATCAATGGAATATCACATTCTTTGCTAAAGGAAGGACTCTCCCCTTCCTTGTCCCCATCAACATTGTGTCACCAGTGAAGATTTGGGACTCTGAGGACTCACTATAATGTTTCTGTAGGCAGAAGTGACTGACCTTAGGACCCAAAGGGGCAGTGAAAAGCTGAGCATAACATCAGAGAGAAATGGGTAGGTAGTAGAAAGCTTGTATATCTCATTTTTGACTCAGTAAAATTTGAACTATAATGTTGATAATTCAATTGAACTGGACAAATAATTCTTTGATTAGACAGTTAAGGCTTTAATGAAACCAATGTAAATTATAGCTTTGTACTTAAGTAGCATTCCCTCCCTGTTTTTCCTGGAAGATGTTGAGTACAATGTGAGTCAGCAGCAGGTACATACACACTCTCTCCTTCCCCATCCAGTTCACAGTGGTGTCAGTATGCTCACATGCTGCATTTTGGGGCAGAATGGAGGGAAGAATGGAGGTGTCCATGAGATACACAGCACAGAACTTAGTGGACTGTAATAGCTCATACCATATCTTTCCCTTCTTATTTTTTCTTTGGTCATCTGTGTATGAACAAAATCTTCAGAGACAAAAGATTCTGCTTATGACTATGCATCTGCTATCTCAAAGGGCTCAAGAGAGAACATTTGGCTCTTTGTGATTGTAATGTTTTTCTCTGGTAATTTCTCTAACATGCTAGCTGGCCTCCTACATCAACTCCTGGATGGTGACTGACAGCACTTTTTCTTCATGAAAAGAAATTTTTAATGGGCTGCTCCATAAATAGCTGGAACTTGCAGTCCTGTGTGAAAAATACAGGATATGAGTCATTAACAACAGCAGGAGACCTTAGATCCTGGGTAGCTTTACGTATCTTCTGTGGCCATATCAAGGGCTGCATTTAATCTGAGCAGCACATGTTCATTCCAGATAGCTTTAGGAGGCAACCTGGCTCCCACTGGCTGCTTTTGTAGTATCTGCTCTCTAGTAAAACACACTCCAGGCTTGAAGAAACTCTAGTTTATTTTAGAGTCACTCAGTTTCTGGTACCTTAAAGGAAAATCGAGTAATTACTGGATTGTCTTTGGGACAAGAGAGGAAGATGCTAACTCTGGAAGCCATACCTCAGTTCTTTCCAGAGTTTCTGATGTCCCCTGTTCTGCCAGAGAGGTCACTTTTTTTTCCCTGAGGATTTCAATGGATCTTTAAAGATTTTAGCTTGATTAACACTTTGACTAGTCAAAGAGAAATTGTTATTCTTATGGTTTTGTAAACCTTTATTTCTAATATTTTTAAGCATTCAGTTCAAAAAACAGTGTTAACTATTTGTTCTTATATTCCATTTGCAGTAGTTACATATGGATTTGAAATTCTTGAATACACTTTTGAATTGCTTTACACTTGCATCTTTCACAGATAAAAAATCCAAAGTAGAAGCATTACAACTTATTTTAAGGTAGGGCTCAATGAAGAGGAAAAAAGCAATACCTTCCAGGTCTTTTAACTTCCAGGACTGTGCTTTAATAAAACACCATCTTCTGGATAATTTAGCAGTGGTCTGCTAAGCAAACTCCAATTCAGGAGAACTTCTCACTTGAGGCCAAGGTTGAATAAATGGTTTTAATTCTTCACGTCTGACAGATGAATTCTCAAATCTTTTAAGGCAAAAATTTAAGTGTTTGGATTGGTCAGAATATATGCAATGCTATTTAGTGTCAAGACCAGCAGAAACTGAGGTTCTTTTTTTAATTACTGTGAAAACTCCTTCTGTAGCTGAATTTTCTTAATGCTGATGCTTTTATCAGAAATTACATATGGTATTCCAGCTAAACTTGTGAACTTTATGGTGTATTAGGTCATACTGGAATAACTTTAAAACTTTTCTGTGCCTGTGACAAGTAATAATGTGGGGATTTTGACTGGAACTATGGAAATTTGTAACATGCTTATAGTAGGGTGTCTGTACTGTGACTGGAAGGATATACCCATCTATAGAGTAGTATAGAGTATACCCAGAGCTGAGTTTTAAATTCAGGTCTAGAGTGGTACCTAGCAAACCCTGATTTCCAAATGCTTTTCATCGCCAAAGAAGCTACATCTTTAACTCCCAATGCAAGGCTATGTCGAGTGATTACTGTTCCATTAAAGCTGCAGAATAACTCACTGTCAAGAGGCTGCAGCACTCACTCAGGTGGAAATCTGGAATGTTTGGACCATAAGATTGGAAACAAAAGTGTTACAGCTTTGCCTGACTTATGTAAAACAGGGCTGACGGGCCCTTGACTAACCTTGAACTGTCAGACCCTGAAAAAATTATGGGCAACTGTGAGCTTTTTATTTTTAGATGTCAGCTTGAAGCTGATTTATAAGAGCTTTCCGGTCAGAGCAAACTGCTTAGGGCTTCAGGGTCTGGATTGGGTGTTTTGGACTTTCCAGAATGTACACAGGCAGCACAGAGAGACTTTCAGTAGGGAGAATAGGAGGTCAAATGAAGGGATTTGAAATTCCCTGTAAATCCACATTCTCAAGTTGCTATTTCTGCTTTCTGAGATTTCTAGTTCTGAAACATGAAGTGCATAATCCCAAAATTTGGCAAGCAAGTGAGAAGATGAGTAGCTGTTTCCTAGCTGTTTCCTAGTCTCTGCCTTAATTTTCCAGTTTTATTGGAACAGTTACAGATTTCTGTAAGGTTACAGATGTCTATCTTTGCTCACCCGTCTTTAATGAGCCTTTTTTTTTTTTTGGTAGCACATCACCTATTTCTATTTAATAGCTAAGAAGTTACCTGCAACATAGACATGACAAAATCTTTTTCATTTCCTGAATTTTTACTCTCTACCTCTTACAGGTATGTAAAAGTTAAAATGTGAGCCTTGTTTGGATAAGGCCAGTCAATGTTCCTGCTCGCTTGGTGGCTAAATGGAAATGGAATTTGTGTTCTGAACACCTTTCATTTGTGATATGCTTTAGCAGAAGGTGAAGGTGTGTATATTGTTTCTGCTTCCATCACTCTGTATGCTCCCTGTTTCGTGGCAGGAAGTGAAGCAGACTGGGAATTAGTGGCTCATGATATTCACTAAGTGGCAGTCCCAAATTTCATATATGCTTGCCTCCCATCTGCTAAGTGGATGAGTCATTTATGACTCAACTTTCTCCGCTCATCTTAAGAATAATTCCTAATGACTCACATAGAATGTTTACAGGGGCTCCTGCTGTTGGAGAGCACTTTACCTCTTCTCTTGTCTCTTCTCATCTCTCCTGTAGTGTGGACTGCGGTTTAACTTCCACAGCAAAATCCTCTCACCTGAAACTCAGGATTGGTGCAGTTGCTGCTTTAGTGAGTCATTTCTGATTTGAGTATGCCTTTTAGCTTTGTCTGCAGTACTGTCACTTAGTGAGGTGGATAGGATGAATTATTTTAGGCAAAGCCCAGGTCCGGAGCCCCTGGAGGTGCTTGTGGTGCACACAATGCTCCTGCAGGACAGGATGGTGCAGGGGCAGGAGCTGCCCTCGTGATGCCTGTGCCCATCAATGCCTATGGATGAGCAGACTGATCTAGAGCCTCAGCAGAGTGGGTGCAGGCTTGCCTTCAGCTGGGTGTCATGCAGGAGGGAAAACCAGGGTCACAGGTTTGTTATTCCTTCTCTTGTGCACAATAGAGGGAGCTGACCTGGACATTGTACTAGATCTGTTTTAATTCTAGGCTGATCCTTCTGTTGCCTCTGTTTGAAGTGCGAGTGGAATATGAATCCTTGTCATCAATGACTACTATAATTCATGTAGGAGCAATAATTTGCATGTATGCAGAGACCTTCAGTAACTCATAAGTGTTGCTAGTGATGTCTACAGGTGATAGAAGAAGCTCAAGGGGTGGCAGAGAATTTTTCTTGGACTTACCTTCTTATGTATTTTTGCACATCCTTGATATATCCCCGCTAAAAATGTAAGTAAATGCACACTTCCCATCGAGAAAAATGCAAATGTTACATCCATGAGATGCAAATAGCAGCTCATGTCTTACAGTTTTCCCAGCCATATGGCCAGTCCGATTGATGTGGTCCTTATGTAAGAGAGACCCTGTTCTACACTTCAGTACTGTGTGACAGGTCACTGGAAAGGGAGTCTGAGAATCATTAATTGAAAGAAATGTCTAGTGTTTTCCATATTTGAATTTTTAATTTCCAAATCATTCTGTTAATAAGCAAAGTTTGTACACTTAGAAATGAATGTTTATACTATAACTTCTTTTACTTATCTTTCTATTTAATTAGAACTGAATAGCTGTTGCTCTTCAGCTCATTCTTTTGTCCCTAAAGCAATTTCTTACATGTCCTCACTAATTACTAAAATCACATCTCAATGGCATCCATTCCTGATGGCTCTGTGATTGTTTCAGTTTCGTGAGAAAGAAGCACTTGCTTCACAATCTGTATCTGAAACAAAATACCTCATAAAAAAGTAATTTTACGTTTGACTTTATTCTCTATTAGCAGATATTTTCCAATTGGAGTTTAAAGATAATGTGGATATTGCCCCCAAACTTAAATGAATACTTGGCTTCAGTTTTTAGGAAGAATGTAGACACAAAAAAGGATGGTTAGCAGAAACAACTACATGAAATGAGGATTTCTACATCTGAAAGGAAAACCAAAATATTTTAATAGGATCACCCAAAAGGAATAAAATTACTTCCTCTCCAGATACCTGATAGCAGTGCAAGGTGCATGGTTTTTTATGTAATTTGATGAGTTGATGTTTAATATAACTGAACTTGAAGGAAGGGGGAGTGAAGCAGACTGCAGATGCTCTTGTTATCAAAATAATAGCACAAATCCTCTTAAACACATTTTAGAATGACAGAATATTTAAGCAATATCACTTGGGGACAAACAGCTGTGGAAAAAAGAGATGCAAATTGGCCCAGGCAAAGTCTGTAAGGGTGTAGTAAGATTATTACTATTCCCTAACATCAGCCCACAGCCTGGTCTTGGACTTTGCTTTTACTAGGAGCCATAGCACAAAAGCAGGAATGTACTGATTTCAGTTTATTCATGCTACAAAGTCAGGAGAAACAAAATAGTGAGGGTGGTCATAAACATATTGCATAAAAGTAATTTCATGACCTTGTGAAACTAATGGCAATAGGAAATTTAACATTGGGAAAGGTAAGGCTTTTATGGGCCAGCATTTCTATTGGAAGCTGGATCTTGATCTCCACTACTCCCATCAGGTAGAAGTGGTGGAGATCAAGACTGTTAGTGACTACAAGGTGCAAGAAGATGTAAAATGCTGAAAAAAGCAAATATGTTGCCAGTAGCCTATGGGCTGAAGTCACTGCAGCAAAGGTGGGGATCCAAAAATGGGTTCTGTGCTGTTGAACAAGGAACTCATTGATCTTTAATCTCCAGCACACTGAAGCCTTGCCTGCCAGAGGAAAAAAAGGTATGCAAACAATAACTTTTCAGTTTTGTATGCTAAGCTTTGTATATGGATTACAGGCTTCCGTGGCTGTCACTCAGTACCTTTGTACACTCAGTGAGTGCACAAGTGGTTTTTAGCATCCCTGGTTGCAGATTTTATAGCTTGAATACTAAAAAATTCTCTAAAATTTGTTTTTCAAATAAGTACTTCGATTTTTCTACCACTAAGCAGATCTGCATTTCATTACTGACTTCAATGGAATTGGGAAGGGACCCAAGAATATCCATATTGGTGTCTAGCATTTTGCAGATGCCTTTGGAAAATCTGGTCTGCAGAACTGATCAAGAATAGCTACTTCCCTTGTGAAGTGATCAGAGAAAAAGATCTCTGAACTATGTCATAGTGATGTTACTTAAATTAGAAGAAAAGGTAAGAAAAAACAGTTAATATCACACACTGCATATTATTCTATGTTCTTAGCTTATATTTTCAATAGCACAAGCTGCCAAATAAAAATAAATATGCAAAATAAATATTTGGAGAGTGTCCAGGAACAGACTATGCCAATGGATCCTCCTGGATTCATTTTTGAAATCTAAACAAAATTAATAGATGTTTAGACTCAGCGTTGGTTTCGTTTGAAAACATTTATTATGTGGATGTTTTTTGTTTTGCTGAAATAAGTGATGTAATAAAAAAATAGGGCCAAAACTCATTATTTTTACATTTCAACAGATTGATCATTTTGTCATTGGTGGAACACGGCTCACATCATAACTAGTATAATTAATGAAATGTCAAATAAAAAGTAGTTACTGAAATATTAACATATTGGACACCTTTGCAGTCTGTTAGTCCCTCTTGCTTTCAAACAAATCTCTCTTATCACTGATTTAATAACTATGTTGCAATTATAGTGACCTTCAGCTTTTTTGGTGGATTAAGGAGATTTCCACGTGGTTCCTCATGGTTTGTTGAAGTCTGACTTCACAAATCAATTGATATTTATACTTCAGATCTTGTCTAGCTCAAAAGAATTTTTTGAGACATTTAAAAAAGTTGGGGTTTTGTTTTGTGTTGCTTAAAGTGAAAGGTGGCTGAAATTGTTCTCCTTCCATATGAAGGAGAACAATGCCAGGAGATACTTCTCCAATGGATAGTCATTGTGAAATGAAGAGATAATGTCAGGCTGAGTTAGAATTTGATAAATGCTATCCAGGATCTATAACCTGAAATAATTTTTACCTTAGATAACACTTAATATTGCATTCATGATTACTTTTTCTGTGTCAGCTTCTGTGTTTCAAATGTTATGACAGAAAATCTCCAATAAATTGTCACTTTCCTCAAAGAAATCTATTTATCAGATGAGATACTCCTGTTAGAGAGCTCCAACGCTTCAGGTAGGGACATCTGAGCTTGCCATGGATATTTTGGGTAAAGTTAAAGCAAATACTGTTGCAGGAGTACTATAAGTAATTAAGAGGATTGGAGAGCTGCAGTCCTCAAGGTGGTGGGGACAGAAGGCCTCTGATATATGAGAGTTCCATGTGGTCTTGGAGAGAATGATGAAAACTGTTGTTACTGATCTAAATTTTACTTGAAGAGTTAAGTAGGTGCTTTTGCAGTTGTCTTCACATGATTTTTCTGTGCTCACCCCTGCAGGGAGGGTAGTGCTGGGATCCTTCAAGGTGTAAACCACTCAGTATTTTTAGCTGCATTAGGCCCAAAGAAACCTATCCACATGTAATGAAGTGTCAAAACTAGTTTTTGTGTGACACTTTTATGTAATGTCTTACAGCATTTTAAAATAATTTGTGTGCCTGTAAACTGTATACATAACCCCTCTCTTCATTTTGTCTCATTCAGTCTTTTGCACTTGCATATTTCTTTCTTTTTCTCAGTCATTTTTGTGGCATCACCTGTTCTCCATTTCCTTTGACAAGTAGCAATAAACTGGATGTTCTTAGTAAGGATTTCCCTTTGGATGTAGAGGAACACTTCTCCAAGGTATTAGCACTGCCTCTATCCTCCTTCCAGACATGTAAGCATATACTCAGCATGTTCAGAAGACAGCTGGAACAGAATATTTGGATAATAATTAGTAGTTCACTGATTAGTCCTTGCTTTAAAAGTTGTATTTGAATGTATTGCTCCATTGCACCAAAAAGAAAGGTGTTTTTCCTCTCCAAAGGGTTTTTCCTCCCCTTAGCAAGCCCATGGCAGCAGCAGCATGAGCTTGTCCACACTCCTCAGGAAAGGTACTTCACTCTTCTGCAGGAACCATCCCCTGTGGGAGAGAAAGCTCTTCTCTGTTGCCTTCTTAACTTTTGTGACAGCCAAAATGAAGGGCAGTTCTGATGATTTTCCCTCCTCAAACTATGTGAAGAATTTTCTTCATCAGGAAAGTTCCTAAGATTTGTTTTATATAGACCACTGCAAGCCAAATTAAAATTATTGCAGGGATAGGATCTGAGTGTTCTAAAGTAAAAATACTTCTCAAAATTTTCATTTTACAAAATTAAAAAAAATCTGTATTACATTTTCCCAACTAATTATATAAGTGTTAGTAAGAATTACATGCCCTGCATTAAAAAACTACTAAACCAATTCACTATTTTATTTTGGGTTTTGTAAAAGGGAAAAGTGAGCCACTTTTCTGTTTCATTCTTTTTTTCCCACTCTGTATTGTAATTTGTTAATTTTCTATCACAGCTTGTTTCCACATCACTTTGCTGAAAGCTCTGTTTTTGGTGTACCTGATTAGATGGCTCTGGACAAGATGAGCTGCACTAAACTTGAGCAACATCAGCAGCTGGTGTCACTGTGTTGCCTAACACCTTCAGCAGTTTCTGCACTTGTGCTGAGTTGCCATAGCAATATCTGCCCACTGGTGGTGGACTTGCCTCAGAAGTTGCAACCAAAACTTCTGTCAGACTAACATAATGACAGATATATTAGCCACAGCAACGCCAAGAAACTGGAAATTATTTCTGTCATAAATGTAAATGAAGCCTCATTGTGCTTCAGATCACAGGTATGTGTCTCTTTTGGGAAGTCCAACACTCTGCTGCTTTATTTAATAAATGTAACCACATAAGTACATGAGATGGGCTGGAATATTTCAGTATTGGACGCAGCATGAGGATTAATTACTTGTCTCATGAACGCTCCTCAGGGAGGATCAGTTTTAATACTGTGTTTCTGCAACACCTTTACTTTTGCCTCTTTTTGTTACAAAACCATGCCTTGTTTAATTTCTTCCACTTGCTGCAAATACTCTTCATATCAAATCTTTCTTCCCCTTCAGCAATTCAGATATTTGGAGATGATAAGGGAAAGA
>NW_005054298.1:22433171-22512471 GCF_000277835.1 Geospiza fortis | reverse complement strand
AAGAGAATGTTTGTGGATATTATTTAAAATTATCTTTATTTTATTTTCAAATGTCTCTGAATACATCTGAGTCCTTTACTTCTTCAGAGTCTTTCACATACTTTACATGCTGAAGTTGTAAGGCTGAGATTTTCAGACCAGGAAAGCTAATGTAACAACTTTAACCCAGCAATAATTATTAGCCCATCTGCTTTGCTTCACTGGCCTATTGAGGCAGACAGAAAAAAAAACCCCAAATGACTGTTTCTGCAAAAGATGCTGGAGCCTTTACTTTGGATGCATGTTTCCAGATTTGTTTGGTTTAACTCCACAGATTGAGAACTGTTTCCCCTCTAGTATTTGGTTTATTTGTTTAGCTTTCCTGGATTAAAATTCAATTTAGTCAAATACTTGGATGAAATGATGCTCTAACTTGGTCTCCCTGACAGGGATTTTTCTTCCCTGAAGCAGCAACTGATTGTTTTTCTCAATATGCTCTGTAACTATTAGCATTAAGTGCAAACTGACCCATGTTTCTGTCTTGAACCACAGTATTAAATTCTCCATTTAGAAAATATCACGTTGTCCATTTCCACTCTGCCTTAATTGTCCAAAATTAAATGTGATCAGAGCGGGACCCTTTTAGCAGACACAGCTTGGAATGCTAACTGCTTGCTGATGATGTGTTTGCTTAGCAGTTTGCAGGCTATCTTTCTGATTAATAAAAAAATTCACTGTATCTATGGAAACAAAGTGTAGAAAATAGCTTTTACATCTGAGGAATGTTCAAGGAAAATGATTAAGTGGCCTTAAAAATGATAGCAGCTGTCTTCAGAGCAAAACTCTGGGCATTGCTGGTGTAGAAAGGACTGTGACATATAGGATCCTAACATTTTAGCTACATTCCAATCAAATTTTGCTTTAGAAAATTATATTTCTGCAAATCATTGCATCTGTTTTATTTTTTTCTTGATGCTTTTGTGAATTGCCATGTCTTAATTGAGATGTCCCAAGAGGTGATTTAAATAATGTTAATTATTAATTGATTGCCTCTAGATTAACTCTAAAAGAAATGAAAATTTCAACATGAGGATATTTAACAGTATTTGCACCAAATTTGCCAATGCTTTTGCTCTTTTGGAGACCCTTTTTGTGGAATTGTCTTCTTTCCTGGTTTCTTGCTGTAGAGTTAAGGAACCACGAGTGTATTCTCTCTTTCCCATTTTATTTTTCCAGCTAAAGGTGCTGGCCAACAAATGATAATTTTAGGAGTTCTCCTGGCATTAAAAATTCTAGTCTTTAAGATGTCTTTTTCTCTCGTTTCTTGACTCCTAGAAGTTATTTGGTGTGCTCAAAGCCTCAGTCGGTCTTGTGCCTTTGTCACAGCAAACACAGGATATTTCTGCTGTCTTTTAATGGCAAATAAGAAAGGGTGACTGAGTTTACTCCCCTCTGATCCTGCAGATGGACACAGGTCATAATCTTCCTTGACTATCAGGCTTCCATTCACATTACATATATGTCTTGGCGAACATGAACTTGATCCCATTTGGGTGAAGGTAAAATAAGATTTGCCCCAGGAACACACACTGCTTTCCAGCCACTAAATGGTGGTTGATCCAAGGGACAGGGTCAGTGCTCCTCTGGGGTGAATCCCTCTGACACACATGGAAAGGAGACATCATGCCCTCAGCTCTATAGACTTACTCCTATTGCAATCCATTGAGTAATTAACTGAGCTGGGAGTTGACTGGGGTAAAAATCCATGTTTCCTAGGGGAATAACTCTGAACAGAGCACTTTTCATGGAAAAAAAGAAAGGAGCTGAGACAGCAAGTGGATATTCACTGTTTTATTGAGAACATGCTCTAACAAGTTACTGTGAATTATGAAAATGTCAGAATATTCAAATATGCTAGTAATATATTAGTATAACATTTTATAATTCATGTCCTTTATTTTATACTGTTTCTACTGTGGAGTTAGGCCAAAGGGCTTGCCTGGTGGTTTGATGAAAGGAAATACTTAAATTGTAAGAAAAGACTCATCTAATTGTCTTACCTTGGTCTGCATTAAGCAGGATGCAGATCTGAAATTCTGTGTCCATCACAGTTTCCAAAAGTGTTGGATGAAGGCAATAGAAGGAGCTTTTCAGAATGTGCGCTTCATGGCCCAGCTGTATCTGGCAGCCTTGGGTGACACGAAATATTAAAAAGGGGAAAGGTTTATTTAGGCTGAGGTGGAAGGGGAGCCCAAAGTGCAGTGGATAAGCCTTGGTAATGTGAGCAGAAGGGAACAGTTTTTCAATGGTTTTGGAGGTTTTTTTTCTTTTTTTCCAGTAAAATACTGTTCTTCAGGGGCCAGTGAAAGCATTTGAGTATGATGCAAGCTGTAGAGGTGCAAGAGCAGTGCAGTTAGCAGAGCCCCTCGTGCCCCTGGTGAAATCAGCCTTTGCTGATGGCAGGAGAGGCTACAGGAGCTCTGCTGCAACTGTGTCCCTTTTAGCCTCAAACTTGGTTTTCATTTAAAACTCATGCTTGCTCTATTCAGGGGAAAAGAAACCTCTTGAAGTAAAATACCTCTTGTGAGAGTCAACCTTGGGAGCTTTTGCTTGGATCCATCTTGTAAACAGAATCTGAATGTTTACATGGAGTTTGGTGGTCTTTAATTTGACCTGGCCTAGACCTGCTTGTAACAGCAGTGGATCAGTTAGTGGGGAACAAAACGTAGATCAAATGCAGGAAGAAAAAGAAAATGTGATGTAACTCAGAAAACTAAAAAAGGCATACAAAAATAAACATTTAAGGTATGTCTCAAGATATATTTGAGGTGCATAATATGAAGATATAATGCAATATAATTGCAACATTATTTGCCAAAGTATAAATGCCTGAACTTTTGAATGTTTTGATATTTTTAGAGGCCCATGTAAGGCATAAAACTTTGGATATTTTAAAACTTATTGCAGTGATGGACTATGAATGTTTATTTACTTGAAAAGAAGCTGAGCTTAGTTAAGAATCCAAGTGTATTGCAACAGTTCTACTGGATGTACACCTTCTCACTTATGTCAAAAGAACTGTATGCACAGATTAAAATATTTATTCAGTTAAGTATTATTTTAGAATTTATGGGCAGCTGAGTTTGGAAAACATTATTGCAGAGGCAGTATGAAGTGATAGAACATTATCTGCAAAAGTCTTTGTAAAGGACTACACAGTGTTTTAACTAGCCATAAGGAGCAAAGTGCTTCTTAGCAGATGGTACAGCTGAGTTTTTCTTGAGAAAGATTTGTTTAGTTTTGTTCCTTTCACATCCAGCTATGACGAGGGTTTGCAGGAGTGTTTCCAGACCCTCCATGTGAGCTATACCGTGTGTGCAGCTTGGAAAGTCCAATGTCTGCAAATGTGTCTGAGTGTTCCAGACAATGCTGGATTGGGTTTGCTGTGGGATTCTCTTGGAGGGACACAGATTGAATTACAATGAGTGAGACAGGAATTAGGAAAAACTTGGGACAATCTGAACATAGGGAGTCTTCAGATTTTTAGGACTAGGGATTGAAAAACCCCAGAGAAACGAAAAAGCAAACAACGCCCTCTGCACCCCCAAAAAATTCCCCCCCCACCCAAGAAACTGAAAAACAGCATCAAAATCCACTCCAGATGTTATGCATACCAGATAGCTGCAAAAATGCCTTTTCTGGTTGTTTTGGCATCCTGATTTCCCTCTCCCTCTTTAAGAAACTTGCCAGGGAAGGGATAAAAATATTAAATACTACACCAGCAAACCTATGATGGGACACATCCTTTGTCTTCACTTACTGAAGGGAAGTCTCAGGCATGGGGAGACTGAGTTAGGCAAGGCCATACAGGCAGTGCATGACAAAAATAAATCCTCCAGATTCTCAGGTTGGTGTGCTTAGGGTGACACTTAATGCCACTGTGCCCATTACTAAATACATTTCTCTGAGAAAATGGTATCACTGGTAACGTGTAAAAATTAAAAGATGAAGTATTTCAGAAGACTCAAAAAAACTCATGGTAAGTTAATTGTATTTCTGTAACAAATTGTGTTCAGAGACCAGAGTATTACTTAGGTTCTAGGAAAAGTCACATCTTCAGTATATAAATAAAACCAACTTCGCATAAAATGGTAGGTTTTTCTTTTAAATCTGGCAGATATGACCAACTTACTGAGTGTAATCTAATATAACATTGTAGTATCAATATAATCCTTTCAGAAAAATGAATCTCAGCAATTCCGAGTTCAGGTCTCTATATCAGGGAGTATAAAGGAAATTTTATAAAAAATAGTTGGAACTTATTCTTAGGATATCACATCTATTCAGCAAATGATTTCAAAAACTCCAGTGTGTATGAGTTTGCATTTAATTAGTTTATAAATGTATAGTTAATGTGATACTGAATTTTCATCTGCCAAAGCTATACTTTAAAATACCTTTTCTTAAAAAAAAAAAAAGCAGTTTGCTCTTCTTAGCTCTTACCCAGTGTTGCTTCAAGTGTAAACTCACCTTGATTAGAACCTTTGGTATATTTCCTATATTCATGTAATTCAGAACAAACTATATGGTGTGACATGATATTAAGTCTGTGAAGCTAATAAATCCAGTTGGTGGTTTGGAAAGGAGAACACTGCAATCCTTTCATAAAGCATGTTTTTCTCAATGGAAGATAGATACAGAAATATCAGGATGTTTAAAGGATAAGAATGGTTAAACTTGTGGTGTTATTTGCATGGCTGATGTCCATGGAGACAAATGGTTACAAAATCAGTTTTCTTACAAAATCACTTGAGTATTATAAAAAGTTAGTCTTAATAAAGAGGGGTACTCTTTCATGTTCTGTCCCGTAGATACAGGGATTATTTTAAATTTTTGTCACAGACTTAGCATTCACACAGATATCCTTGTGCCCAGTTTCTGTGTGCCAGAGTGAATTCTTAGTGAAGTATATGTGGCTTGTGTGGATATGTGATAGAATACATTATCTGAAATTAATAGATTTTCTCATTGTATACAGTACATCACAATAAAAAAATGTACTTAAAAACAAGGGACTTGGGCAGAATGTGCCTTGGTGAACAATTTAACAAAAAGCAGAAAAATTATATTTTTGCAGATTACAAGTAGTTTTGGGATGATTGAGTGCAAGCAATTTCTAACAGGGGCTTGGGGTTTGTATTTACAGAAGCCAAGAGCTAGACTTGCTCATCCTGGTGGGCCCCTTCCAGCTCAGAAACTCGTAGGATTCAAGGCTACATCTTGCACCACTTCAAATAAATAGGTGATCGTGCAGAGAGCAATGCACAATTAAACCTTGAAACATTAGTGCCCCGTTATGTCCATGTCCTTTTAAATGCTACATTTTTTGTTGTCTAATACAGGGAGTACTCTGCAGCTAGCTGACAGAGAATGTGGAATATACAAATGACTTTCATACAAGGACATGTTTTATTATTTGTGCTACCTTGCTTAAGTCAACTTTTGCTCTCTGCAGCTGTTTATGATTTTAGAATTTATTTCCTTTGTCAGATTGCCTTTCTTGGACAGTATTAAAATGCTGCCAAATTACTTTTGCTGGTCAACAAAGTATCTAATGGTTTGTTAGGAAGAGTAGTTCATCTTAGCTTTGCTTTGCAGTTGTATTTTTATGGCAGGGACAGAGTGCTAGTTCAAGTCACATTTCCGTGCACTTTGTACAAAGAAAATAGCACATGGGTGATTTCTTGTCCCTGACTGTCATTTCTTACAGAGTTGTATCATCACTGAGTGATCACTTAGCATCAGTTTGTTCCCTTTTAAATTGTCAAATGAGTATTAAATGTCTCCTTTCATTAAACCTGAACAGTGTTGTGTTAACTAGTCAGAAGGCCATTACAACTCTAGTGTGCTGGTACTGGTGAGTTCCTGTATATCCTTGGCTGGAACTGCTGTAAAGTCTTCTAGGATTTTGGTCTGCACATTCATTGAACTTCCATGCTGTCTTTAAAGGAAAAAGAAGCTGGAACTTACTTCTTTTAAAAGCTACTTATTTTAAGACAAAATGAACAGTGTGCCAACACGTTGATTATTAAATAGTCTGCTCTGCAATAAAGTGTGAGCAAATGTTATTCCCATCTGTGGTCTTCACTGAAGACTAAAGAAGGGACAACTTACATCTAAGAACATTTTGAATATGGTGCATTAGCTTTTGAAAAGGCTGAGTTTATGAAACTTTGGTATTGCACCATTAGTATTTGGAAAACATGGAGACTATATTGAATCATGTAAATGAGACTGCAGATAAGGAAAGACTGGCAACTCCGGTGAATATCAGTGTCCTATTGCTATGCTAGAATGTATTTCATTTAATAGCTCTAAATCCCAAAGGTTTTCTGTAGGATACAGGTACATTGAATATATCCCATGCATTACTGTAATTTTGTTCCAAGGATTCCTCTCCTGTGTTCCTTCCCATTTTTAAATTCTATGTGACAAAAAGATGATCTGTTTATTTATATATGGAGAAACAAAAAAGCAGAAGTATAGGGTCTAGTTTTAATGGCTGTCAGAAGCATAAAGCATCTTCAGTGATACCTAAAATCAGTGAGATTTTATTAGTAATTCCCACAATCAAAGGTTTAGCTAAGGAGCCAGATTGCTGTAACTTGTACTAACATAAAATGTTTGTTTTTTATATAGGAATTTTAAGAAGCAGAATGTATATGCTGCATTTTCCATATAACAAACTTTTAAGAAATATTTTTTTGTTCTATGCCAACTGAAGAAACTCCCAAGTTAGCTTCAGGTTCACTCTGCCTTGCTTTGAACTGGGACCACATCTATGCTTTTCATTATTTGCTTATCTAAGCTTCAGTTTGTATTTCATGCGTGTTTCCAAAAAGAAACATTTTCATCAGCTGATGAAAAATCTGAAATATATGTTCTCAAACTTATTCTCCTGTTTACACTTTTTGTTCAGAAAAGGAATTCTTGGCCTGGGACCAAATAAGTGGTTTTATGTAATTAAATCCTAAATGCACTTATGTAAGAAGGACAAAAATCAAATGAGTAGGAGGATAAAATGCAAAGATCTAATTTCTTTGAGGTCTCAGTTTGTAAGTTCAGCATTATTCTTGATGTTCTTGCTTTTAGAAAATGCCCAGTTTGATTAGGAACTCATTATTTAGCGAGTACAAGTTCTTAGTTGGAAAGTTCTTTTTAGACCTAAACTCCATGGAGTTTTTTTCCTTTCGAAGACAGTTTTTTGGGTAAAATAGTATCTGTGTTAGTGTGATCAGAGTGATGAATGTTTTGGTTTTGTGTCCTGTTGTTTGTTTTCTTTGTCATTGTCAGTTTATTTTTGCTTTGTTTCTTTTCAATTGGAGCTTCCCAGCATCTCTGTACATTTATTGCAGCATCCTTTGGGATGCCGTTGGCTTACAGTGATTTTTGGATTATGTCTACTTTTACTTATGCTGAATTTGCAGCAAGAATTTTGAACATAAACCTTTCAGGACTTTTTTTCCCTTTCAGTTTTAGTGCATTACAAAAGATCTTTTTAAGCTGCTGTCTTCATCCAAGTGGCAGAAACCTTGTACACAAAATAAAACAAAAAGCTGCTTTGGAAAATACAGGGAGATTATGAGAAACTTGAGATACTACATACTTTTACATTTTTTAAAGCAAAAATATTCCGTTTAATCCACCAGATACTTTCTATTAAAAGCATGTAGAGAATAGGAAGAATCAGAAATTCTGGGCTAAATGGATTCCACAGAACAAAATACATGTTTTTATAAAAGGCCTCATTTGTTTGAAACTTAGAGCAGCTGTAAGTATAATGTTATTGATATAGCCCTTGGTGCCTTGGCCTGGTGTTAGGTTATTTTGTAGGGCATAGAGTGAAAGTTGGTCTTTATTTCTTCTATTCTGCATAAGTTTGTGCCAGAAGCACAGCCCTTTTATCACATGCTGTTATCTATTACTTTTTCCTGAGCTTGACATAGACTGTGTGATACCAAGTGTTTCACATCTATGAAGATTCAGGCTGAATAAAAACCTTTCACCTACAGTGGGTGATACAAAAATGTGTTAGAAAAGGTTTTAAAAGGATGTAGTTATGCTAACTTCCTGTTCTGATCTGTGTCTCACCAGATGCACAAAGAAGCAATAAATTACAGCTAGGCTGAGGTTATCCCTGCTGGCCTTTCTTAGCTTCTCCCTTTATGGGCTGGCACTGCCCCCTGCGTGCTGCCCCTGTCAGCAGACGCTGCCCCACGAGCCTCCAGCTGCCCAGAAACACTCAAAGTGTGGGCCCTGCCATCATTTCAAGTCCTTACAACTCCAAATCCACGACTTTTAAAGGAGATCGATTTCTTCATGTCTGACATGGCTGAGCTTTGATGTCTGACAAATTTGGGAGAGACTTTCTGGTGTTCATTTGCATTGGATGAAGACTATAGCCTGCTTTGTAAAACAATTCTGACCAAGCAGATGAGGCTTGTTTGAAACTCAGTCTCAGTTATCACCTTCCTAAATTTCACAATTTCCTCAGGAAATCCAAATCTAATCTGTGTGTGTTTTATCTTTTTTTTATTCTTCTTCTTTTCAGAAATGTCCTCTTCCCTTCCCCCAATAAAATCCAAAGAACCAAACAGTACCTCAACCAAAATGCAACCAACAAACCCACAGAAAACCAGGAAAACAAACCCCCACTCAGGTTATTAGGGCTTTTGATAACGTGGTATGGAATAAAAAAACATATGAAGATTGAAGATGCGGATTTAGGAATTTGGTGTAATGTGGGAAGAATTGCTTTTATCTGGTAGTAATTGTATAGGGCAATGTTGGGAGATTATGTTGATTCTGTTAAGACAAGAAAAAGGTGTTTGCCTTCTCTGTACTCAGTGTAACTGTGTTCAATGACTTTGTTAACACAGGGCATCTTCATAGTCCACAAAGGGATTGAATGTATCTGTTTTTGTATCTTTCAGATGTTTCCTTCTAAAATACCATATTGTAGTATGCAGTCAGCTATGGTGTTCTTACACACAGAAATTTAATTTGAAGGTGTTTATTGATGGTAAGACTAAGGAAACACATGCAAGCAGGTTTTTCACTGATGAGCTCTTTCTTTTTTCACTGATCAGCTTGGAGGCTGTGGGTGTGTTAAAGAACCTGATGCTCTGAGCAAATTAGCAAAGTTTGGGGTTTTTTTTGCATGATCTCCAAGCTTCTATCTCTAAGGAGTAGAGAAGAATTTCCAAAAGTTCCTAGAATTGGATTTTATCTTTAAAGTTTTATTTTGGGGTGTGCTTATTTGTTTAGCAATTATTCCTATGAAGGATGAAGTTGAGGAACTGAGAAGGGAATGGAGAAGGAGAAGGATTTTATTATGTGCTTGATGCTTTTGTGGCATGTTTTTAAGTGCTATAATTAAAAAAATAGAAAATAATAGAGCATGGGTATGTTTCATTACAAGTGAAAAGTATTTACCCTTTCAGATACTTACAAGTAGATATCATAGGAACTATACAAATGCATACTAATGAGGATTAATGAGCTGTTATCTAAGTTAGTATTTAATTGATTTGGCTAAATATCAGTCTGTAGGAAGAAATGCAATTTTTTTCATGCAAGTAATGGTTTTTGCATATGCAAATGTATGTGATTGGAGCTGTGTCAATCCCCAGCAAATTCCAGTGTGGTCTTTTGTGAGATTATAGAAGCCTCTGCCAAGTGTACTTTCAGATAATTTTTCTGAGTGAATTTGGAACCTAAGATTACCCAAGAAAGCTTCAACTCATGCAATTTCCTGTCAATTTTGTGAAGTCAGTAACAGGAATAAGCTAAGTCCACTTTGATATTTATCATAAAAAGTAGTAGAATACTTTTTATATAATAATACTTACTTTGGTGGCAGATTTTTTTTGGGTAAAAAGTTACAATATTGATGTGATCAAAGTGATGAATCTTCCTTTTACAGTTGTCACAAATTTAAAACATTGCTGAATATCATGGCAGTAGGCCTTGTCAGAGAACTTCCTCCGCTTGGATTTTCTTTATTTCTCTGTCTTGCTTGTTATGTCGTACATGTCTCTTCAGTAGTAAGTACACTTTCATCTCAGCAATATATCAGAATTCATCAAATTTTGATACAAAGGAGGTGTCTATCTAAAAAAAAAAAGAAAAAAAGGCCTTCTGAAGAACTTTGAACTCTCTGCTGATACTACTTGGAAGGGCACAAGCCATGCTCATAGTAAACAACATCCAATAGAATGTCCCAAGCCAGTTTAAGATATATTTTGTCTATCCTTAAAGCTGTTTACAGAAACCATATTTGGTTAAGTTACTTTTTATTGTCGTCAGTAGATAAGTTCAGTCAGATGGGTCAGAATCTGCAGAAGGCATTACTTTTACTAAAGCTTCATCGAAATTAAATTTGGAGTTTGAATCAATGCCCAGGAATGATGTCAGCTATAGCAGATTAAATTTGCTAACGTCTCTTCATTTTAATTGTGTTTTTAAAACAAAGCAGATAATTCTTCCAGGCTCTTGCCTTTTAATGTTTTCAGCCTTTGTTTGGGCTGAATATTTTGGGTTATTGAATATTAAATTTTAAATCTATTTTGCAGTGCCTCTGCATACAAAAACATCGATTTAGTAGACACGTTTCAACAATAATTTGTAAGTAGTAAAATATTCAATATTTTATCAGTCTTTTGCATACTGTCTTAGTGGTTGTTTTATATTATGGAGGAATGAGTAAAGGGAAAGGCAGAGAAATAATTACTGATGTGCAGTATTGTCTGTTACTTATCCTGAAAAATCAAATACAAAAAATAGTTCTTTAAATGCTATAATATTAAAACTCGTATATAACCTGTAAGAAAATAGTTAAATAATTCAAATTTCTGTCTCTGATAATATTGTGTATTGTTTTGTATTATTGTAACAAGATAATATTGCTTTTGTTCTATCTGGTGATATGCTTATGGTCTGACTACAGCCCGAGAATTGCTAGCCTTTTTATTTGTATCCTATGTCACATTAATAATGGTTGGAATTATTTTATTACTTAATCTGCTAAAAATCTTAATAACATAATTAAATCAATTGCATCCTGCAGCAATGAATTCTGCAGGTAAATTGTATTGTCTATATCCTGCTGCTGGAAACAATGTGAAGTGTTCAAATTTCAAGTAATTGGAAATGAAAAGTCCTAATTCACTGGAGTAAGCTTTCTCCACAGTGGCAATGCTTTGCTGTATGTTGGAATCCTAGAGCCTCAGTTTTAACTGCAAGGGAGCTCTGGAGGTCTTGTAGTCAGACATGATAAAGGTACTTGGGGATGTGTCCAGCTGAGCCTTGAACACTCATAGAATGGCAATTCCACAGCCCCAGTACTTAATTGCTCATAATGAAAATTCTTTTCAAAATATTGGATTTTCCAGTGGTAAATTGTTCCCCCAGATGCTGGAATTTCTCATGTTTCTACTTGCCTATTACCTCTTGTCTTGTAAATGCACACCTTTGAGGATTATCTGCCTCCATGTTGTCTCTCTCCTTTGTGAGGTGCCCGTAGCTGTAGCTGGGGAGCAGTAAGGGCTCCCCTGAGCCTCCTCTGCTATGGGCTCTCCAGTTCCCTCAGTATTTCAAAGATGATAGAGAGCCTCACAAGGACCTTGTCTGGCTCCTTCAGCACCTTTGGATGACTCCAATCTCATGGATTTGCTTATGTCCAAATTAAGGGATTCCTTCCCTTCATCTCTCTCCAGCAAATATTGCTTCACTCCCACAGTTTGTGCTGGGAAGCTTAGGGGCTTGGAAACCCTCAGGACAAGCCATTACATGGAAAAGTAAAGTACTCTTTTCTATTATTTTTAAATGCTTTCCACAGAAGTTACTTGGGAATCTTTACCATCCCTTCTTTTCCACTTTTCCAGATCATATCTTCACCTCTGTGTGCGCTTTTCTTTCACCAGTGCTAGTAACCATCCAATACTATGAGAATTTCTTGGCTGAGACCAGTCAGTAAGGCAAGGGGAATAGGTTGCCATTCTTGCAGCAACCCTGGTTGTCTAGGTTGCACCTATGGAGCTTTAGTCTCTTTTTTCTGTGGGGTATTGACAGGTGAGGATTCACTGGTGTGTAATGCTGAAGTAAGGAAGTACAAAGACAGCCTTTATCTTACTGTTGTATCCTTCTCTCTCCAGACTTCCCATTATGAAAAGGTCTTTATGTGATGTGAACTATTATTTTGTAAAAAAATTAGACATAGTGGTGCTTTCTGGTGTGAAAAAATATCAAGCAGCATGTTGCTGATGCCAGAAAAATGTTTGTTAGGTTTCCTAATGCAATTAATCTTTGATCTCAGAGATGGTACATGAATAGTGTTTCACACTCTTAGAAAAGCAGAAACAATGTTGGTCTGACATCTAAAGACAAGTATAAGATGAAATCTTTGTCTTATTCTGTTCTTATACTTGCACTGCTACTTTTTTGTCTTGTGTACTTGTCATAGCACTTGGATAACCTACATTTCTTCTTGTTTATCTATTTTTCTTCTGTTTGCCTCATGGTTTAATATAGCTTCCCACACCAAGAAGCTGGTTATGAAATTCAGAACATCAGGTACAAAGTTCTCAGTTAACTTCTAGCTGCTTTTTATACAAGGTGAGTATATATTAGAACTGTCTTAGAAATTACGTTATCCCCTACTGCTCAATTTCTCTGGTCTTCTTTATCAAGACTTCCAAGAGACAGGGAAAGTGATATTAAAAAAATGTTCTTGCGTATATAAAAATTGTGTAAACCTCTTTTAATTTTAGCAACTCTCTTGAGCAATCAGCCTCTCTAGCCCCAGAAGCTCTTTCTTCTTCAGAACTCATTAGTCATACAACTTGGTCAAGTTTTAACTGGTTTGGAAAGATGCCATAGCACAGCAAAGTTCATGGTGAGGAAGTTTTACTCTGAACACAACATTTGCACAGCGCTTGAGCAAGATTTTAGCACTGGACATCTGCAGAGGGGATGTTTCTTTACCTGCTCTATTTTGTGCTCTGCTGCAGCTTACATTTTGAGCCCAGAAGTGGTCTCACTTTCCGTGAGAGTGAGTTGGCACTGTGACTTTTTACTTTGTACTACGTGCTCTTCTGTGAGTGGGTTTGTGGAGAACTCCTTTACTGGTCGGGAAATGGGAGAAGGAATAACACTTTACCCAAGTGGGAGGTGCTGGAAAGCATTGCTGCTCAGGGTCCTGTGTCACCAAACAGAGCCCTGTCAGACCCCTGCCTTTTGAAATATCATGAGGACTCGTAAACTGCTTGCAGCTGTCCCAGTGACAGTCTCACTCCTGAGCTATGTAATTTTAAAATACCTGTACTGTTGACAGAAAAGGATCACTTTGTAATTTGAGAGGTTTAGGCTTCCTCCTAAAAATCCCCATAGCCAATAATTTTTTTCACGAAACTGCATTGTTTAGCTTCAGTTACATCACTAGTATACTTCTATCTTCACAGAATGCAATTCAAACTTTTTGAATATATCTAATGTTTTTGCAAAATTATTTTCTCTATGAAATGCAGTCTTTCACTGAAAACTTTTGTTGTATAACTATAGGAAAGCATAATTTCTAAAATTCTATGAATAATGCAGCAATGATTCAGACAGATTTTAAACCCTGTAATGACTGATCAGTGTTTAGGAATAGACCTATCTTCTAATACTGCAATGATAAACAGATTTCAGTTTAAGATAGGCCACAGGGACCAATCAATGTTTACCAAATTTGAGGATCAATATGTAATATGTAATTTAGGTACTGGGAAGGTTTTTGGTATGCAAAATGAAAAAAGAAAAAAAATTGTGCTGCCAGTTTTCCCCATCAGTTTAATACTGCACTCAATGTTTAAGATGTTTAAAAGATGGAAAACATCTTGCTGAAATTAAGGCTAAAATTCAGAATATTAAGGCTAAAATTCAGAAAAAAGCCTTTTCAGCTGCCCTTAGATCTCAGATTCTGTAGCAATTCCCTGAAGTGTGGAGGTTTGAACAGACTAACTCTGAATCAGGTATTATTGTGCATATTCCAACACATACAGAACTGCACCAAAAATCAAGGCAATACTTGAGGCTATGATGTGGCTTTGTGTCAAAGAGAGTGAAACTCTGCCATTCTGTCCTGAAAGCTCAGATCTGCAGTTAAGGTTTTGAAGGAATCCTGTGTGGGGTGGGATGATTTGATTTCACCTCTTTGGGACAGCTACTAATGGAAAGTTTCTGTACAGTAAAAATAGCTATAGTCAGGGTAGCTTCCCAAGTTTATCTCTTTAGTTTGAGATGAAAATACTTTTTTTCTCTGCTGGCATCTGCTGTTATAATATTTTATAAATATCAAGAAACATTTTCTTGTTGCTGTGGTCCTTGTGTCACTAGTGTTTAGCAAAAGGAAATTATTTTCTTGTTTTCTTTGTGGAGTGGCTCAAAATGCTTGCTAAAAAAACATCTTTTAGACAATGATTAGCTGAAATGACTCCATGTTGTTCTTTATCTACACATCTTTCCATCATGAATTAGTTATTTTCTTTATAGCTGGTGTAGTCCAGTGGATATACAAATACTTTGTCATATCTAGATTTACCATTTCCTATTGTTTGGTATTCCATATTCTTTCTTTTCTAGTTACATGCAAGTACCAATAACTTGGCAGTTAGATTTTTTCACAGTTAACCACAGCTTTTGTGTTCAAATGACTTTTTTACCTTACCACTACATCTTCTGTACATGATTATCAAAAGTGTACCACCTCCTAGAGGACTAATTGAATACATCCAAATTGTGATGAAATAGGCAATAGGTTTGTTTTTCACTATGGGGCCAGTCTTGCCTTTCTGACATTGCTAGGTATCAATCTCATGTTATTATGAAGTACATTATCACCCTTGTGATTGTGGTGATTTCAGTCCCTCTTATTTCAATGCTGATGGCTGTTCAAGATCAGTCTCCTCTCTTTGCAAAAATTAGCACATTACTTTTGTATCCAAGTTGTTTCCTAAGGAGTTCTTAAAAGCTACTGTTTGTTTCATGAATGTTACTCCTCAATTTCAATTGATGCTTTTCAGTACCAGCCAATTCATTGCAAATAAAGAAGTTAAAAGTTGCTAAACCTTAAAAAAATCTGTAATCTTTATTTTCTTCAGCTGTGCTGATTGCCCTCTGTGTGAGCTATGTGCAATTGCTGTTTTCAGAAAATGTATTCCAATTGTCATAGCTCTCTAAAGTAATCTTTTCTTTTCTGAAGTACTGCAATTAAATACTAAGAAGTTATAAAAGAGTCACTTTCAAAGGGAAGTAAGACTGAATAAAATCTCAAAACTGGTTTATACCGACCATTCTTTGCTCATTCTACATCTGTTTTTTCCCCCTGTGTGTGAAACAGTTATCTTTTAGCTCAAATTACCAGTGAATTTCTGCTGAGCAGTTTAAACATACCTGGAGAAAGATGTAGATGCCAACTGAGCATGTCTTACAAAGCAGGTCAAGAACTACTGTTGTTTCATTTCATTCACTGCATGCAATACACTTTCTACTGAACATTTGGTTTCTTCTTGATTGACTGCTGTCTGTTTTGAAACTTTGGTTCTAAAGCTTCTTTTCAGATCTAGCTGCTCAAGACACACTCTGTTTATCTCATTCTGTTTTTTCTGCCTAGGGTGCAGTAGCAAGTTTTTATCTGCAGTTCTTTTTTTTTAGATGATCCATAACACATCTCTCATGTATTATGTATCTTGGCAATTACTCATTTTTTGCTCTCTCTTCATCTTGAATTTGTCAGATTGTTTGGTTCACTGAATTAAGTGAATGATTCTATGATTCTAAATTGAGTGTAAGGTCATATTCAAAGTAAACTTAAAGATAGATGTGTTGAACAGGGTGCCTGAACATCTAAATTCTATGGACTGCAGTGAGGTCCAGCTGGGTGCAGATTCAGACATCTCCCTTAATAAACCTGATTTTACCTGGCACTGAATTGGTCTGTGAACACCCACACAGTTGTGACAGGCTCTTGGTGCTGGTTGCTTCTAGTAAGGGGCAGTATAGAACAATCAAATGTGATAAGGTCCTAATGTGTCATAGGTAGACTTGCAGATATATATCTATTTGTGCCCTGAGCTTTTTAGCTAATTTGCTTGCAAGCATTTGTGGGTATTTGTTTTCATTTTTAATTGCCTAAAAGCTTTGATAAATCTGACACCATGTTCATTACCAATATGATAGGATGTGCACATAACAAACAAATAGAAGGTTCTTTTTCTCCTTGCTAAACTTAAAGTTGATACTTGAAGGACACATAAATGAATATACACATTTTAGTAATTATATAAACAAGCCTGAAATACAGTAAATCAGATTTTGCAAAAAATACTAAAGTAAAAATAAAGGGGAAAATGTTTCCTGTTTGGTCTCCTTATATAGGTCATCTAAGTAAGTACTGTTAATATATCAAACCCAGCTCTTTTGCCTACTTAATTGAGTCAATGCCAATACACTGAGTAGACCATATGCATTACTTTATAGAGTTGCTATTCCTCAATTATGTAACTGTACTAATTTTGTTAATATATTCTGTGGAGAATCCAATAGTCCAGGATTACTGTAACATCAATATTTTTCCATTGACAGATTGCTGGAGACCTATGTATTTAAATAAAGTCAATGAACTTTAATAAGACCAAATATTTCTTCTTCCTCTGCTGTGCTTCCTATTGAATAATAATTCAGATATTTGGACATTGCAAGCAAGTGGGAAACTCTGCTTGTGCAAAAGAGGATTGTATATCACAAATGAAAATATAATTGACAATGGGGAGGGCAAAAGGAGAACACTGACTAGCAAACCATTCCTTTTCTGCAAGGGTGGAATTGGAGTGATGAGATGTCTCTGCTATCTTAGGTTCTGTTCACAAAGCACCCTGTAGCACTCGAGTCCACTGGCAGGCAGTTCTTCAGTGGTTTAACTGTTATTTACAGTGCTGTTGAACCCTGTCTTACCCAGCAAATACATGCAATGCTTTACCTGCTTAAAATTAAATGTGTATTAGTGCTTGGCAGAGCAGGGCCAAGACATACAGCATGCAAATCTAATACCTGCTGTCACTAATTACAATAAACCTATCTTGTCTTTTTGAGGATTTGTTTTGTTTTGTTTTTGCCCCTTATGTTTTCAGATTCCTTAATTGGTCCACAGCTCTCCTGCGGTTCCACTGCAGGGAGGTTTGTGTTGTCACGTTTGGAGGCATGGGTATTAGTTTGACAAGTCACCCTGCAGGTCTCTTGATACTTTCTTATTTTCCATGTGTCATGTATTAGATGTTTTGAAGATTAATTTCAAACAAAACAGCAAACAACGTATTTAATTTCCCTTCAGGAGCGCAGAATGTCTTTATTTTAAAGCTCTTATTCTCCTCATCAAAACCTGCATAATCCCTTTCCTTTTCTTATAGCTAATTAACTGGTGGAGCTGCAGGATTTTCCCAGTTTCAAGGTAAGTTTTTTTTCATTGCAACTGTTTGATTTTAGCATAACTGTAAAGGTCTGCCAGCAGTCAATATTAAAAAGACAATCTGATTTCTTCACTGGTGCATATATTTTCAAATTATTTATTTGCATTGATATTACTACTGGAGTGAATTACATCTAGATAAAAAAAAATCTAAGTTTAAATTTTCATTAAGTGTAGCTTCTTATCTGAGGATTATATGTCACTGGGAGAGTTTTCTTATCACCATAATTAAGGGTGAAGAAGTTAATTATTCCTGTTTTAATGTATCTCCATATTGGCTAATAGAAGTGTGTGTTGACTTTAGTATGGAAATTTAAGCTGAAATCTAAAAATAACAGGAAAAAACTGTGGACAAAGTGCAGAAAAGATTTTTTTTTTAAGGAGGAAGATGGACTGTAACAACAACTTGCTTAAATTATGACTTAGGGCAAGAACAGAAAACTGGCTCAAGAACAGGAAGTGGAAAGAAGAAAACTGTGAAGAGTAATTTTTCATTTCAGATACTAGCCCTCTTGATTGGCCTTGCTTCCTAAGGTAGCTGCTCACAGTTTAGTATTCTGTATCTTTTGACCTGCTTGTGCTGCAGGACAGGGGTCAGCGTGTCTGGGCAGGCAGGGCTGGCTGTAGCTGCAGGAGCTGGGGAAGCAGTGCCTTGGCCCTCGCATTCTCAGCCTCGTGTGCCCTGCACTGAGCCAGAGGAAGGATGTAGGCTCAGCTACTTCATTCTCTGGGCCTTATTCACAGAAGCTAAAGGGTGGAAAGGTGTCTCCTTTCCCAGTATTTCTATGAGTGCTTTTTACTCATGTTTTCCAGATAACTTAAAAGTTGCTCTTTTGCTTTAGATGGTTTGTTTCTCTCTCCCTAGGGAGCTACAGGACATGGTCTGGTAAATTTCTTGGTTTTCAAATGCCTTATCTGGTTTTTTGTTTCTTGTTCTTTAACTTTCAGAGATACAATTTCATTATTTAGTGTCTTCTCTGGCGGTTTGCTCTATTGATTCTCAGGACACCTTTGGAGCAAAGGCTACTGTGTTTGTCTTTTGCTTAGGCCATGCTGGGCGCTTCTGCTCTTGGAATTTCTATTGTTGTGGTGGAAGGGTCTTTCAGGGAGCAGAGGTTTTACAGTTTTCCTTTGTGGAGTTCTGGTGACATCAGCAGGTGTATCTCCATTTACAGGGATACTGTTTGGGCAGTGTGCACCTTCCTTCCTGGAGGATATTGCCTTCTCATTATAGTGCTGTCCAGTGAATCAAAGCAATGTGTCTTCAACTACTGAATTCCTTCTGAGGGAGAGAACAGCTTGCGAACACCACTTTTTTTTTCATTGTAGAATTGGACAACAAGAGCTGGAAATACTTTTTGAGGCCCTTAAAATTCCACGCTGTCCCTGGAGGTTTATGTGGTTTCTATAAATACTTAATTTCTTTGCTTTTCTTCAGATATTTGGCAGTTAAAAGGCAGGGAAGAGTCCAGATTAGTGTGAGATGTTCTTATTAATTATTCCATGGAAGGATATTTATGCTCTTTCTTACAAACTTTGGTTGGACTCCATGCAAAACAGGAGTAGAAGCTTCGGAAGGTTTTAAGCTGTTCAAAGGTACTACTGCTGGATTTGACCAAATAAATGCCTCACAGTTGTTGAAAATACATATTTGTATTTCTTAATTTTGTCTTAATGTTTGAAAATTGTAAGTGATTTCGCTCATCCAGTGACTCCTTTTCAGAAATTATTAGTAAATTTTGTGGGACTGACTCTTAAATGTCTGAGTCTGGAAGAATTTGGTGAAAGTCTGGAATCTAATAGCAGTTTAAAATTGTATAAGTCTTAAATCCATGGAAGCAAATGAAATGTACTGTTTAATTATCCACCTGAAATCGGCATGCAAAAGATGCAACTCAAACTGGTTTATAGCTCTCATAGGGTTTAATTTATCTCTATAATGTACATAAAAGTTGCCATAGAGAAACAAAATTGATTAGGAAATTCTGAAATGTTCAGATTATTTCAAAGCTGTGAGCCGCTTTTTTATTTTTCTGTGAGAACCTGAGTACTTAGTAGTAATATCCATTTCTGCCAATTGCATCAGACAGGAATGCTCATTACCTCACTCCATTGCAGAATTTAACACAGATAAAGCTGTTTAGTTAAAACCATACTAAAATATTCCTCCCTAGCCCTTAGGCTCCTTCCAGTCACCATCTGAGGGCTCTCATCCTTGCTTTTCCAATGTGGACCCAAAGCTCCTTTTCCCAACTGGCAGTGGCACCAGTAGCTGACAAAGCTGACACATTTACTCCCTCTTGGCACACTCCTCTTGCCTGGCTTCTTGCGCTGCCCTTAGTCTGATTGAAACAAACATGATCACTGAGAAGTCTGGGGTATATTTGATTATTTGGCTGCTGCTTCAGAAATGAAGATTTTTTTTACTCACCAGCCAAGACAGGTGCTCTTTTCAGAGTGGAGAAGCGCTCTGTAAACTCAAGTCTGTGGCTGAGCAAGCAGCAAGGAAATGCCCTCCTTTGCCCTCTCCCAGCCCTGACTTTGGCTATATGGATAGGTTCTCAGGTTAGCACTTGGAAGGCAGAGCAGGCAATCTGCCGCATGGCTCATGTACTGATTAATCCTCAACCCTTTTACTGTCTGTATGCACTTAATTGTTTTGTTGCTGGCAGAGACACAGAGTTCAGCATCAGATTTTGACACACACATGCTGCTGTCCCGGAGGATTCGCAGAGCGGGCTGTCTTGCAGCTGCTGCATTTTCCACCAGTAAAATTGACAGTTACCTACTGAGTGGAGTTGCTAGGAGAAGGTGAACAGTCATCATTACAGCATATTCCTTCAAAAACAACCTGTAGCGCTCGCTGATTTCTCTTCTGCAGGGATTTAGACGTGTCTTTGCTACTGACTTAGCATTTGTGCAGTCATATTTTTATTGACAGGCTGGTAGATATTTATTCAATAAGAAACAACTCAGGATCAGCTAAGGAGAGGAAAGCTCTGGCATTTGAACATACACTCTTTTTGTAGGGTGATGTGGCTGATACTGGCATCTACCATCTGCTTTCCTATTGCAGCCTGTTTCTCCAACCTGCAAAGCAGAAACCAGCCTTTCTTTCCTTCTGGATTGTTAAAGCCATTCGCATTTATCCTGCATGGCAATGAATTATAGTCCATTTTAAGGACTCTTTTGTGCTTCTGTGTGTATTCCTACAGCAGAAAAAGTGCATGAGAAAGGAGCTTGAGCAGTCAGTAGTATAAGTAGCTGGCTCTCCCGTATGGATTAGACTTGTGAGGTCAGAGGAGCTGTGTGTACTTGCTCTGTGCTTGGGGGGGGAAGAGTGGATTTGTCTGTCAAAGTGAATAGCGATTCAGGCAGGATCGTCCCTCAGCTGTTGTAATTCTGATGTGTTTTGCTATGACAGCAGCTACTGTCTAACATGCGTGGATCTTCTGAAATTTGTAGTGGACTAAGGACTGCTTTTACTTGCTGCTGAGCCTGACTGTAACTGTATCGCTGTAGGACAATAACGATGGGGGCTCGAGCGACAGAAACAACTCGGGAACTGGAAAGCGCCTCTGTACAGTACCAAATAGGAGGACATGCAGAGAAAATGTGGCAACGGCTCAAAGGAATGTGAGTAGCTTGTCTCCTTGGCTTTTGTTCGGTTCCTTGGGAAAGATAATTTTCTTCTGTTTGTTAAAATGTCTAATTAGCAAACGGGAGAGTTATCTTTAAGCTGTGAACAGTATTTGCTCCCACAATACAGTACATCGTTCTGCTTTACGATGGTACTTAGATTAATGTCAGACTCTCTATTAGGTTCAGTCATCTCATTTAAAAGATGTATAATAAGTGAGAGTTATTATCTAAATTGAAATGCAGGTAAGTCCTTCCAAGTTAGCACTTCCATATCTCTGATATGATTTTGTAAATGTTATCCTGAGAATCAGCATTTCTGGAGCTGTTTCATCATTATTGTCAGTATGTATGGGTAAGTATATTATTGCAATTCCACAGGAAGAACTAATATTTTCTCTTTAAGACTGAAGGTAAAGAAGTCAATATTAAAAGGTGCTTAGTTATTAGGAAGCTGCTCTGTCTGGTTTTTGTCAATTATTTTGGTGTTCAATAATGCTAGAAACTATTTCAAGGAGTATTTGAGGGGATCACTGTGTACCTGCTGTGTCTAATTCACTGCTCTCAAATGCAATTTTCATTTCAGTGCAAATGATCGGTAAATAAACATCTGCAACCTGTCAGAGTAAACTCTATCAAACTTGTGCATTCTAAACCCCTCAAATGTCAACATCTCCTTTTCAGTATTTGCCAGGTTTTTGATCTGAAAGCTGATGTCAGGATGTTACAAATAAATGCATGTTACACTTGTTGAAGCAAAGAAATGGCACTGTTATTTTTGCTGGGAAGATTTGTAATCCTGGGTTTCTAAAGGTATTCCACAGATGCTAAATAGTGCCTCAACTGTTGAAGGTAAACAGGTTATTTAAGTGTGGAGGATTAGATGTGTCAGCTATGGCACTGCCTGTTTCCCTTGTGCATTGGGTAGAGACTCAAAGTGGCTGAGGGGAAGGGGATTTCCATCATCTGCTTTCTTTATGGAGAAATTGGTTTGCTTGATTGGAAAGTCACTTTTCAGCTGTGGCCAGGGAGTTATCATAACTTCTCTGTGATATGCGTTTGAATATTTGCTCTAAATCCTATCATCACTCTGTTTAACACATTTTGGGAAAAATGTCCCCATAAAATCTCCAAAGTGTACACAGCACAGTAAATATTTTGGTTATTTGATGATGTCACACATTTTGCCTCTGAGTTTCTGCTACCAAAGACCTCCATCAATTTGTGTAGATTTGCATTTGTGTAGGGTCTTAGCTGCTGCTTTTGCTCTGTAAGTTCTCTGTTACCACTAGACTCTTGGGTTAAAGTGTTTCCTTTCAACTGCCTCTGGAATGGTACCATTAAACAAACTAATGCAAATAACTAAACATTGGTGACACAGTACAACACCTGCAGGAAATAAGGTTTATGCCTTTTTAGGAGTAGTTAAGATGATATTTGGAATTTGTGGTGTATCAATATAAAATGGAACTTACCTGTTTGGAAGCGACGCACCTTTCACAGGCAACCTCATGAATGTTGCGACAGGATGATGCTAAAATATGTGTATTTAAAAGGAAAACAGGTTATACTATTGGATATGTGCTCAGCTGGCTGTTTTTCAGACTTACCAATGGTTTCATTTTAATTACTCACTAGTCAATTGGAAATCACTGACTAGTCGATATTATGAACATTATATGGGGAAATTTCAAAGAATTGAAATTTCCGGAGTGGATATATGGGCTCACTTTAGACTATAAGCATCAATCATTAAGGAAAAAGATTCATTTTTTTGTGGGCAGATATCAAAGTAGAAGCAGGTTTGTATATGGTAGGGGAAGAGGGACAGATAAGTGGAACTGCCAGATAATCTGACTTGGGAAGAATTCTTTTATAAACAGTCTGGAGAATTGTTTTATCTTAGAGATAGGAACTGTTAATGTAACTACATATGATGACAAATTATTGAGCTTTTAAAGTAGTGTGCAGTAGTATATTTACACTGAAGTCAGGACTTCATGGTTTGAATTATGAAGCTGAATCTGTTCGTGCTGATGGAGTCCACAGACCTACATAATGTTCATGTGATTTCAACGCAGTTTTACGGTATTTTTGCAAGTAAAGAGTGCTGATTATCTTTTTGCAAGCAGGTCATTATTTCTGAAAGAACATTGGATTTAACTGTACAATAGACCCTTATTTAAAATCAGCTTTAATTTTCTGTTAGCATTACATCTTTTTTCATAATAGACTTTTAATTAAAAATTTGGCAGCAGAAGTCCGTTTAACCTTGTATGTCTTGGAGTAGTTTTGTTGTTGGCTTGTTGGCTTTTTTCATTCATTTTTATGTAATAGAGGCTATTCTAGAAGATAGGTGAGTTGAATGCACTTAAAGCTAAATGAAAATCCTTATTTGAATGCCCAATAAGAAAAGCTGTCCACTGTAGAAGCTTGAATGAAAGGGCTTTTTATAGGTTTTCTATTCTATAGGCTTTCATAGATCTTGCTAACCTAAGTGTTGCAATAAAGGCTGGGATGTTTGGAATAAAATTAAAATTACGTATAACATTTATTTGGTTTATGGTGCTTTACAGCCAAGCTCTTACTTTCATATGGCAAGTAAAAATCCCACTCTGTTTTCCTTACACTGGAATTGCAGCAGTGCTGCAACCAAGGACATTATCTGTCAGAGAAGATATTTGAATTTCATAACTTGATCCTTAGCATTGGTGCTGATTTTATTGATGCCTGAATGTATAAAACACAAGCTCAGTGAAACAAGATGTGTGAAAGAGTCTTGTAAATTTGTCTTGACTGTAGCTTCTGGTTTTTGAATTGAGATATTTTCAGTAGACAAACTGCAAGCTTCTCATGTTTTGTAGTTCATGGAGAAAGCAAAAACAAGTAACAAGGAGCAGCTCAATAACTCATATAATAGTGTGGCTTTTATAATTCTCTGCTATGCAGAAGAATAAAAGCAAAAGCCATTCAAGCCGCTGCAGGAAATCCAGCTGCCTGACTGAAGGGGGAGTGTTGTATATCTTCCACTTCAAAAAACACCTTGTCACAGCCCAGCCAAGGGGCTCCTTCTCAGCCTCTTTAAATGCCACCAGTTATACCTTTTCTCCCACAAACACTTTTTCTCTATTGGATTGAATCTTTCTTTAGACAGTAAATAAACCTCCAGCTTAAATGTGTTTTGGTGTCAATAGATCCAGATGATTTGCTGCCTAGGAGAGTTTGTCTTCCGCTGCTGATAGAGCATGCTAGGGAGCTCAGAAAGAAAAGCTGCTTTTTGAAAGCATTTTGATTTGGAATGCAGAGAACCAGGTTTAAAGCAGAGGTCTTTATGCTTACTGGCCTTGCAGTGTTTGGTATTCTCCTTAATCTGCATACAGACTTGACTTTACTCTGGATTGTTCCTCGGTGTGTGCAATTGTGTGCTGTTTAAGGTCTGTTTTGTCTTTTTGCCACTTCACTCAATGCCAGTGCAAAACAGCCAGACATGCCCCCCGCCGTCTTTTTTTATTTTGCAAGTAGACATCTTAGACACCTTTGCAATTAGGTTCTGCTATCCTCAACACTGCTGGACATAGTATTTGGGGTGGGCTGCCTTTCTGAGCTTTGAATTCAGTAGTGAGTAATTAGCTTGGTTTTCATAAATATATGTATTTGCTAGAACTGTCTCTAATTGGCCAGAAAAATGTCTGAATGAGAAAAGTTCAAGTCCAAGGTTCCAGGAACTTGGGGACTGGAAATTCATGTGTGGTTAGTATAGACTACTTTATAAAATTTTTACTGCTTTAAAATGAGAATGTGTTATTGCCATCACTGGTTAAAACTAATTTGTGCTAACTTGTATGGCAGAAGGGATTTGGAAAACAGTCATAAGCTTCTTTCCTTACCTTGTTCCCTTTCTTTCCCTCAACATTCAACATTAAGAAACCCTGATTTCTGCAGGAAGGAGAGTCTAAACGGTTTTAGGTACTAAAAAGGATGGACATGTTCGCCCAGTTTGTTGATCCTGCAATGCTGCAGTGGCAAATTGCATGCACACACATTTTGTTGAGACAAAAAGGGGCCTTAGTGACTGATTTGGGGAAATTTGGCTTGGTGTCAAAGAAAGTAGAAAAATGGCTTCCTGTGCACCTGCTGAATTATCAGAAGACAGAATTCTTTTAAAGGCATTGAATAAAATCCAAACTAGCAGCCTAGTTAGCTCTAAAACAGACTAGAATGGGTAATTTTATTTAGAGAACAGTCATTCCTTCATTAGGTCCATGGATACTGGTGGAACAGCAGTTAGAACGGTTTCCAGATATGACAGAGGTCTTTCTTTTTCCAAGCCGCTTGGAAAAAGAAAAAATCACTGTTTACAATTTATTTTATACTGTGTTCCATGTTTGCTTATTGCCCTTGTTTCTGTGGTCTGTTTGCCTCAACTGTGGTAGTTTAGTAAAGCTTAACAGAAGAGATTACCAAAACAGAACATATTATGATACAAAAATTTATAAATTTGTGAGTAATGAATAAACAAAAAGAGGAGAAGAGACAGAATTACAGGTGCATACCTATGGTAAAAAGTAGCAAGACAGATTTTCACTTATTGCTAACTACATCAGGAACAAATGGGTATATAGTTCAAGCAGTTTTTACTTGTAATGTTACCTATTTTTACTTTCTTGTAATATGAAAACTTTCCTATAAAGTCATAAGCTCTTAAAAGTAAAAAAAATGACATGCATTTCTAAGGGGACTTTAAGTAACATTGAAGTTGATTTCAGAAATGCTCTAAACAGAAAATGGAAGGTATATGATAATGTACCTGTTGATTGATATGCATTTCATTACTGCTATAATTACCTAAGAATAGTTTCATTATAAATTGTGAACAGCTTCTTTTGCTTTTGAAAGCAAAGTGTGTTTCTGCACCTAAGCAGTCAGATAAACAATTTATAATTATAACTTTGTAGCTTATAAACATGTATCTAATTAAACATAATGTGAAAAATTTCAAATTTTCAGTAAGTCTAGATGTTAAGCTACTTAACATTAGCAATTTAAAGAACTTTTGTATCCAGTCATATTATTTTGCTGTTAGAAAGGTATTTCCATTCATATCATATAGATAATAGGCATAGATTTAATTTTCAGGTTCATACTCAATTTTTCTTTCCATTTCTGGCATGTACCAATGCTGTTGATGGTTTAGAATAAATGCTGATCTTCCAGTTTACTGTGAGTAGGTGAATTGCTGTGCCCATAGGAAGTTGTACTAGAAATGATTGCAAATTGAAGAGTTGTGCACAAATATGTGCACAAACCATAATTTGCCTATGGTACCAGTAAGAACAGCAGCAGTGTTTTTACAGGTGTCTCTGAATAATACAATAAAATACTGAGATTCCCCATCAGAGCTTTAAATGAACATGTTTATACATTCCTCACATATGTGTCCAATTAAGAATTATATCTAAGGACCCTGGAAAGGAGATTAAAGATAACATTTTATGAAGCTAACTACTAAACTGCAATTAAATCTGTATATTCTGTATTTTTTTAAGCTTAGACATCTGACATCTGAGACTTCTAAAATTTCCTAAAAGTTACTTTCTGTGGCTATTCACCTTATACGTGTTCTATTCAGATCTCTGCTTAGAAAGCAATTGTATATAGCTGACTGCACAAATAATGACTTTCCTCTTCAGCTCCTGCCAACTCCTTGTGCAGGGGTCCTTGATTGCTGATCAGTTTTTACAGACATTTCTTTAAAAACTTCATTCTCTAATTTAGCTGTTGCCCACTGAAGCCTCCACAGTTTCTCAGAGCTATGGGTCAAAACCTCAGAGCTCCTATTGCCCTCCCACATGTAACTCCCAGGTTCTGCTCCACCTCCACAACAGAGTGAAGTCAAAATATCTGGATAGGAGAAAAAAAGGCCTATTGTCTTGCTAATTATATAGAGTTAGAAAAATGCAAATGCCTAAATACTGAAATTACATAGTTACCAGTGGAAGCTATAATAAAAATAGGCATTCACTTCATATATCTAAAAGAGAAACATAACCTCAGATTTATCAAAATTGTGCCTGACAGAATTTTTCCTGTAAGATGTCAAAATAATCCTTTAGGAGTGAACCCATTTAGTACTGTTCCATTTTGTTTGTGTTTTCTCTCTGATCTGGCTTACTCCTGGTACAATCTCTGGAGGAGGGCTAGAACAAAACAGATGCAATTATTTCTGCTGCCATTTACTGGAGACTATTTGACAAATAAGACTGCAAAAAAGGTGTAAGACCTACTCTGATAGCGAGTCCTCCAGTACTACTGTATTGTATCTAACATGAAAGGTTTATTTTTGTCAAAACCCCCCTCCAGACATTCGAAGACTTCCAAAAGGAAGGCAAATAACCAACTACCCAACCAGCTAAAGGGCAAGTGGGCTAAGCTTGACCCACAGACTGCACAGTGACAGAGTTCTGTACACCTTCTTGGGCAACAGCAGGTATTTGGATTGCTTTTTTTTCTTTGCTTCCTTCCCATACAATTTAATTTCATACTTGAGGTCACCAATGCAATTTGTGGAACTTTTAAAACAAGGCTTCATAAAGAGGCTCTATAGAGGCAGTCAGAACTTCATACAAAGTAAATCCTTTCATTTTACTAGGGAGATGGGGAAAACTGAGCAGTTGTGACTAAATGGAGAGAAAATTGCACTCTTCTGTGGTTAAGGGAAGCTAAACAGAAATTGAGCACATCACTTACAAAGTTACAGCTGACAATGAAATGACTCAGTTTTCACAGTCCATAAAGCTTTGCAATTAGTCAGGCAGTGCTGCAGACTGAAGAAGCCAGCCTTCTCTCTGACCTCTCTTTTCTCTTACAAAGCTGCTTAGATTTGGAAAGAACTACTACATCCAGTTTCTGTTAAAGGCTGCAGCTGGTCACAGCATAGACGCACATTTCCTGAATACATATATGCAAGGAGTAGTGATTTTAAAGGCGTATGTGACTTGCTCCTAAAACCTTCTGTGATTCTGACTGTTGACCAGCATATGTAATTTCATTTGTGAAGTCAAATGCTGTTAACATGACACTGTATTTATTCCTGTGGATTCTGCTAGAAACATGATTTCCAAAGTGGTTGGTTTTCTGTGAGTGGAGTGAGTTTTTCAGATCCACTATCCCTAAAAGGTGACCATTTCCTGCAGGTACAGTGGATTAAGTTGTCTCCCACAATACATTCTTGATTCCCAACCCTCATTGCTTACTCCATACTCTTTTTTTTTTTTTAGCTGTTCTAGTGTGACTGGTTTTGATACCACTGGTTTTGATTTCTTCTGTGGTAAAAACAGCAATAGCTTTTTTTTTTTTTTTAAATTTTATTCGTTCTTAGGCTGAATTCCCTCTATGTTTTCATACCTAGTTGCATCCTTGCAACGGAGAGAGTTGTCTGAGGCTGGGACTACCTAAAGTTAAAGGAGATGGTCTCACTTGAGCAACTCTCTAGGAAAACAATCATGGTCTTGCATCTGTTATGTTTCAAGTCCTTGATTCTATGGTATTGTAAATCCCATCCTAGACTACCTAGTATTGTATCAAAACATGACAGAAAATGTTGATCCAATATGAACTTCTTCTGAGGGTTCAATTTTGTTCTGGTATTTTTGAAAGGCTAACTTTGAACTAGCAGGTTTTATGAAGATCAAGCAGTGCCCACGTCACTCCAGAGTTATGATGCACAGATAACATCTGTGCTTTTGTAGCCTACAAAATAGCTGGCCTGAAAGAAGGCCAGGATAAACATCCGTGTTGTGTGCTTGGGCTAATTCAGGACAATTGCAATCATTTATTTGCACCTCAGCTGAATCAGTGAAATACTGCTGGGTAACCTATAACCAGCAGTTACAGAACTGTGTTCTAAACCCCCCCTGAGCCTTTTTGCCTTGGCTATAAAGCCCTTTGCCACTGCTGGCAATATCTCGTGGATCTGCAAATCAAAAAAAAAGCTGAAAAGTGCTTTATTAGAATTTTTATTCTTGAAGTGAATGATCTGAGAATGAGTACTCATTAGCTGCAATTGTGCTGCTTACGGTCTGTACACAAAGCTGGACTGTAATGAGATTTAGTATGGTTTATTTTGAATGAGTAAGAGAAGTGTGCTCATCTGAGTCAGTGTCGTGAAATGACAAAAAGCATTCCCAAGTTGCTTGTCTCTTTGACAATTTATGCAAATATGTCTGATTTTAGATGTTCCAGAAAAGCCATTATACCTTGTGGTATCATGTGCTGGAAAACATTAAAATAACATGGATGTTAAAGCTTTGCTTGTTTCAGGATTAGCAGTTCTATAAATATCGCTCCAATGTTAAAAAAAAAGAAAAGTGCTTTTTCTTGTCTTCTTCACTGATCTCATGTTTGTAGTCATTATCATTTAGCATTTTTGCATGATTGTGTTGCTATGTGTTTAATAAGTTTCTCAGAATAAGAGACTGTTGAATTCCAGCCGTTCAACCCTCCGAGCATAATGCAGATATTATTTGAAGCAGTGTTATTTAACTAGGAGCAACCTCAAGGAAGATGTTTGTCTGCACAAGTGCTTATGCTCCTTTATCTATTGTTTGACATTGGCTGCAGTTTGTTTGACCCAACCGTTCTCCAGACTTTTGGCGCCCCAGGAAAACAAGTAGCCTCCATAAATATTATGGACATGTTTAATTGTTGTGAATTTCTCTGATAAATAGTGTTTGAAGGCAGCTATATTTGAATTGTTCACCGTTAGTGTAATTTATGCCAGAGTAAGGAACAAACTGCTGGGTAGAATTTACTTCTTTCTTCAATTGTTCTACAATATAGAACTGTTCTGCCTGAGAAATTTGAAATTAAATAAGTTTTTTTTCCTTCTGTGTTGTCTGCAGAATTTATTAAGGAATTAACACCTAACATCATGCTTACCTGCCATTATATATTTTGTATTTTTATTTACTGTGTTTTGAATAGTTAATTTTTTTGGTTTGTTTTTATTTTGCAATACCTTGGACACCTCTTAGTATAATTCTGTAGCTTTATTTTGCCATTTTTACTAAAGGCTTGATGAAGGTTTGAGTATTTTTCTTCTAAACTGAAGATTTTTTATTTATATCACTGTATTTCCTAATCTCAGATACATTTGCTTAAGAGAATTCAGATACCTGTTTGACAGAAATGCCAAATATACTAGGATCAGCTGGAGCTGCAAGTTGTTGTCCCTTTTGACAGTTCCCTTATATCTTCAGTGTGTGATTTTCTGATGCACAGGTAACTGCACTGCAAAAAGCATTACACCATTGGCATTAATTTCCATTAGGGGTGGGCTGGAATGCAGAATTCCTGCTCTGAAGAATACATAAAAAAACCTTGGAAAAGGGCCACCAAGATTAAAAGCTCAGAAGAATGAGTAATCTGAAATGTTTTTGAAAACATTAAATGAGTATCTCTTTCTGACTTTTCAAATTCCAAACCCTTAAACTGAAGTGGCAGCAACCTGATTACTTGAAAGCTGCTTGTCCTAGTCCCTGTCGTGCAAAGATGTCCTGATCTCTGAGAAATCAAGAGAAATAGTTACCTACAGTCAGGAAATCTCTGAGATAGATATCATTTTATAAGCAGATTAAGTTGTGCGTGAAATCTGCAATTTTCCATTGAAGAAGTTAAATTATAAAATTACTGACCAACTCTGATTTACCTGTTTTCAGTGTAACTGGAAAGACCTTGGATTTTCTAGGTAATTAAAAATGGGATGTTTCTCTTTCATAGAAAACTGCTGAAGTATCAGAGAAGGTTCTGTGTTTCAATAGCTATCAAGACATGCTCACCAGCCACAATTCAGTTAAAGCTGACAGGCCAGGTGTATGGGATGAATCTGTAGCAGTCAATGGCAGTAAGACAGAGATAACCTTTTCCCTGGCATGTGCTGCTGTGACAAGAATTCTCTATTTTAGTATTGTATCTTTCTTCATACATGAATGAAGACATTAGGGTCTTCACTCTAAATAATTGGAACAAAGATGAGACTTCAAATTAATTTACCTGTGAGTATTTGAAATTTGTCTCCATCTCTTAATGCAATGCACGTGTTTTGTGCCTTTACCACATTTTATATATATGGCACATTATTATGCTATGCTGGAAAGTGTTGAGTCCTTGTTTCTGTCCTGAAGACTCTTCAAAATTGCCAAATTATCTTGATTTATTGAGTGAAATAGTACACTTGCCTCTTGAAGGAAAACTGCAAGCGTTGAATGATAGACAGTATTAGAGTGGTGCGTGTCTATGTAAAAGGAGTGAAAATAATTTGTAATCTTCAAAATAAGTTTATTTCTACTGCATCTGATTGGTATAAATTTTGTTCTTAACTTAAAATGTGAGAAATAGAAAATTTGGCTTATTTTGACCTTTTGATTTTGAAGTTCCTTTCTAAGCAGATTGATTTAATACTGCTTGTTTCTCTAAAATATTGAAAAATATTTGTCAAAGACATGTCACAATGAAGAGTGGTAATAACATACACATGTAAATAGATAGCGATAATTGTGAGGAGGCTTTGCCTTCAAGAGGGAAATACTTGATTCTGTTTTTAGTTATTTTCTTGGGTAGTTCAGTTAGCCATTTTCTACTTTGTGTGAGCTAAACTACAAAATGGGATTCCCTCTCCACTTGATTGATAGAAAGTCCCTACTGTTCCAGAAACATTTAAATATGTAATGTTTAGAAGTAACTAGGCATGAAAGTGTGAAAATGTTTTGTTTCCATACACTTATAAACCTATATGGGTAATTGTATTCCTGGCTTTGTAGTTAAAAAAAAGCTTGATCCTACCTAGAGACTTCTTGGTAAGAAATAAAAAATTGGCAATATGTTTCTGTGAAAGAGAAATTACATTTCCAAGAATGCCAAATGGACAGCTCATGAACACTTGGGGCTTAGACATTATGATCCTTAATTTTAGTTTAGTATACCAAACCTTTCCCTTTTCCTTCACCACTGATGTACTGAATGTGGTTCATATGCTGTATGAAAGTGAACATTATCTAGAGGAAAAATGGTTTGCATTTATAGCAGATAGGGACAAAACATTTTGAATCTGATCATACAAAAACTGCAAATCTATTTCTAGAGCTGGATACAAGGTAAACACAGGATATGAGGATCCCAAATGGTTACGGGATTTGTGAGAGTTTATAGCTCCATCCAAACTTTGAGTTGCTTCTACCACTGTGAGAGTCCAAACCAAAGTTTGTGTTAAAACAAGTGGAGCCTTTTAGAAGACTAAATTGTGATAGATGTAATACAATTTGGTCATTGTGTCTACTGATATAAAAAGAAAAAATAAGTATGGTACTAGAATTCTTAAAGAAGATCTTGCTTTGATTTAATGCTTTAACAAGAGCAAACATGCCCTAAGATTTTAATATTATCAATTCCTGAGAAAAATAGTTGGCTCTGGTGGACATAAAACCACATTGAGCCAGCTCTGTCACCTATTTTCCTGTCTTGACTTACAATCAGCTTTGACCAGATAAATTCTTGATACAGGAGAGAGTCAACCTTGTCTTAGAATGAGGTCATATTTAGCCTTCTAGTACTGTGCTCATCTTCTCTGTAAGACAAAGACCTGCATCCAAAATGCCGTGTTTGTGATATGAAAGTATCCTTACGTTCCTGCAGAAGGTCATAGCAAAATGTGGAGTGGAGAACAAGTTGCTGAAAGTATATAATTTCCTATGATTTTTAGCTAAGACTATTTAGTTTAAAAGTTCAGAATATTCTCATCATCAGTTCAGTCTAAAAATCATCTTGGTTTCAGTTCAATCCTAAAATCATCTTGGTTTAAGAGAGAAGGAGTCAGGAATTGTAGAATTCTTGAATTGTGTTACAGTTTGAGGAAATATGGTTATTAACAGAATTTAATTTTTAAATGCTTTTCTATGTGTATATATCAAATGCAATCTCAAATGCATTTTTAGGTTGAACTATCAAGGGAATAGCATGAAACTTTGTGCTTCAATTTCTATATCAGCTTCAATAGAGGAAGGCAAAGAATCTCAGGAAAATGAAGAATTCATAATGGTTTTAGAGATTATGTGTATTATTTTCATTCCCAGTAATGAAAAATGGTACTGCAGCTTTACATATGATGACTGAATTGAAATAGACTCAAAAAATCCTGTGTAAAGCTGTATAATGGCAATGTAAAGTGACAACAGATGTGATTTCTCACACTAAAATGCATTCTTATCATTTGACAATGATTCTCATTATGATGATACTCCTGGCATGGAACTAAAATTTTTCTACATTGTACGAGCTATATTAAATCTGTCTTAAGCTGGCAACCATGCCTTACTGAAGCTGGCAGAGTACCACATGTATGGGATAAATTCTAGCTTTCTATATGGGTGTGATTACAAAAATCTACATATGATGCTTCACTTCTGAAAATTAGTTGATTTTCACAAAAGGGCTGCAGCATAATGTAATTCTGAATCTCAGCAAGAAGTATTTCATGGCTCAGCTCTGGCTCTATTTGCTCAGTCATCTGCTTTTATTCAGTCTATTATGATCTAATAATATTTAAATGCACTCCAGTTCCTGGCTGTATTGGGGTTTTGTGGTTGAGTCTGAAAATCCTTTAGATTTACAAGACTGAAGTTCAGAGATGTAAGAAAATTTCAAGATCCAACAATCAATTTTTCCTTTAGGTACAATGTATTTTTTACTACAGATTTTTCTGAAATGAACAGCGTGAAAATGGTTTGGGGTTTTTGAATGAATAATAGAAAAGATATGTAGTAGTTTTTGAGGAATTAAGATAATAATGTTCAAGTTGTGCCTGTAGACCATAGAACTTCAGCCTGTGATTTCTCAATCCAGTCAATAATCAAATAAAATTAGCCTGGTTCTGGTCTCACTTAAACCAGCATAATTGGACTCTATTGAATTACAACACAATAAATGAGACCTCAAAACAGATTTACTTTATTGTGACAAAAGAGCACAGCATTTCATGGATGCAGTGGAATTTGGCCAAGGTAATTCCTGTTTATGAACACTGGGCTATGTCAAGCATGTTATAGTTTTCAGTGCTAATTCTTATTGGATATGACTCCTAGTTTCTTAATTGGGAAGTGAACAAATCACCTGATAGAAGGATTCCCTGAATTACCTTTTTTTTTCCCCTTCTCCCAAGGGAAAGAAACATGTTTACCTCCCTTTGTCTATCACTTGGCTGCAGCTATAGTAGTAACACAGAAACAGATTGCACTGAATTTGCTATTTATTGCTCTGATTTTGGATTTTTGCCACTCTCACTAATGAGCTATGTTTTTGCAGATAGACAAATTAAAGATGGGCTCCTCAGCTCACATGCTTTCAATTGTATCCCAGTTTGTAATTAAATTTATTTTTAACAATAAAATCAGCAGACTGTAATTTGTATTACGATTATCACAAATAGATCTCACCACATTTAATGGAACTGTGAAGCTTTGACAGTGCAGATGAGGGGAGTTAGACCTTGAAAGAAAAAACCAGTTGCACAGCATCATCTAAAATTTTATTTTGGCAGTTTTTCTGTAGTGATTTGGGGGATGGGAACAGCAGAAAACGGAGGGGCCAATTTTATCTAATAACATCCTCACTCAAACCAAATGATTACATTACGTTCCTTTCTATTAGCATGGCAGGCACAAGATTGGACAGTATTTGGTATAAAGTATCCACCACATTAAGTGATGAAGTCTTAAATGTTGTACTTGTATTTTTATGGGTAGCTGAAGGATTTTCTGTATACACTCATCACTTCTAAAAGTGTTTAATGAAAGTGAGAAGTTTTGTTTTTTCTTTGTTGAGTTGCCTCAGAAGAAAATGTCAGAAGCACAAAAGCCTTTGTTGCTTCATTCATGATTAAATACAGCCTTCCCTATTGAAAGAACTCTTTTCTTTTGCATTATTATCCTGTTACAAAATGTCTATTCCCATCACAAATATTTCAGTTTCCCCATTCTTCCCTTCATAATTAACACTGAAAGCCTAACATTGTAAGGCTAGAAGCTGCCATTTCTTCATGTGCAAAGATTTAAGCTCAGCAGCTGCATATGTAAAAGAGGTGTTTTACTCAGTAAACTATTCCGTTACCAAAAGTAGACTACTAATAAGCAAATGTAGGCTACTATTTTTAATTTAAATTGTATTGTCCATAAGGCATCAAGACCTACACGAGTAATTACGGCTACCCAGATTGCCTTATCTTTGTAAATGGATTATGAAACTGAAAATGAGGAAAGGTGTTATCTGGGAAACAATATATTTCCAATTACAGTGAAGTGACTATACAATTGTAACACTTCTATTCAGGCCTTTGTACTTCAATGGAAGGTGGTTTTTATTCTGTTCACATTAACACTTTCTTAAAAGATTGAGGAATCTTAAAAAGGTCACATTTGTACTGTGGGAAAAATTAACACCAGAAATTATCCCACTCATCTGTGGCAGCTTCAGTTCATAGCTTTGAATTCAGTGACATGTGCTTGCTTCAATAGTCAAGCTATTTGCTTCTCACTTACTTCCACAATCTTTTTTTGGCAAGAAGAGTTACCTTTAATCCAGATTGTTTGTAGGAATCCGTGTAATTTCAAGGATCTGCCTTATTAGCATAGTTAAATGGATAATGGATGTGGCATGGAATAGGAACGAATTATCAGAGCTGGGGTGTTAGTATTAATTCACAGTCATAACTGGTGTACTGAGAAATGAAATCCCTAAATTGTATCCAAAAGATTTTCCCTCAGTGAAGCTGAAAAACACAAGAAAATGTTATGCCAGTACTGGTCACGGCAAAGCCAGTGCTGAAGCACTGTTAACAAAACCACGAGATTGCTTCCCTCCCCCAGCACAACTAGAACAATAGAAAACACAGAATCAAAGATGCAGTGCTTTATATTTGCTTGGCACCATGCTAACTTAATCAAGAATGAACTTGCTCAAGGATTTTTTCCATAGGAATAGGACAACAAGCCGTTCTGGTACCACTCCCAGAGTGTGACTCACAAAGAGAAAGCAGCAGAGAAAGACAGTGGGTTTTTTTCCTTTCATGAAACCACTCACTTCCCTGCAAGGTTATGCACTTGTTTTGTTTTTAAATGTGTTACTTTGATTCTTTTCCTACTGATGTTTGAAAAATTAGTGTTAAACATAGATTATGTCAGTGTTGATGGAGCAGGTTGTCATCCCCCTCCATTTTTTCTGAAAGATGGATGCTACATTCTGTGTTTAGTCACTTCAATGCAACGTGAAATCCTGACAAAAATGCAAGTTCTTGTGGCTCCTTACCAAATTAGTTTGTTCTAGCAAAACAGACCAAATGATACCAATAAATTTTCTCTCATCATTCATTCATTAGCACTAAGAAGAATTGTGATACTTTTGGAGTGGATGGCTCTTTGCTCCAGCCTCCAAACAAAAGTCTGGATAGTGGTCAGGCTTGGAAAGTAAGTCTATAGGATCCACAAAAATAGTATTTTAGTCTGATATTTCCTGATCTGCTTACAAAGACAGTCTTTGCAGTAGGGAGTTTTTGTAGTGGTTATATGTGGGTGCACCACAACCTTCCACCCTCTGCATACTCACGTAGACTTCCATCTCATTACTGTCTAGCTATTAATTGTATGTGTCTGTGAACAATGATGGCTTCAAGCACTCAGCTGTCAATATGACTTTCCCAGATGAACATCTGAGTAGGCGTAAATGTCATGATAAGCATGCTGCCTTCATGGATCACACAAAGTTATTACCTCCTTTTTGCTGATTCTTATGTAACTATACTTTGGGCTGATAAAGTAGAATAAATAGGTTTTATTTTTCATAGTGAGCTATGTTAAACATATATATATGTATATATATACAAGATCTGTCAAAATTCCTCTTAGCGATATTTTTTCCTTTGAAACACTTGTCAAATCTGACTGATACTCTTTCCCATATTCTTACTTAGATGAACTTGAATGCTGTAAAGAATTTTGGTTATATGCACCAATATCAATTCAAGACATCAACACCAATTTGCCCTCAGAAACAATGGAAAAAGAAATTAATTGAATAATTCAGTTTACTTAAAAAATAATCTTTAAGAATAATCTTTAGAGGTAGCATCACTGCATGCCCCTGATAAAAATGTATCTGAGGGGCTGGATCATCCATGCTTTTGGAAAAAATTATATATATTTGTTTTGGTATTTTTTTCCTGTGGGTTTTCCAGATTGAAATAGTGCTGGAGCTATAATAAATAGCAGGAAAATAACATAAAATTATGGCATGAAATTGATACTTTAGACAAAACTGACGGTGCCCTTCAAAAGTAGAGCAATGCAATCTCCACAGTTTGGACAAGTCTTGTTAATGGAGAATAGCACAGAAAGGTATTTTGTAGCAAAAAAAAACCCCAAAACCCAAACCAAAACCAGCATCATCAGTAAGCTCCTGTAAAAGCACATGTTATTGTTAATTAGAGTACAGCATGCAAGAAGATTTGGAATTTCTAGAGCTTTGTCCTTTGGGCTGTTTAGGTTCCAGGCTGCTTGTGCAGCTGATGGGCTGCTCTGTTAGTGGTGCTTCTCCCTGTGAGTCCAAGTCTGACATATGTGATGAAATGCAGAATACTGATAATCAGAAAAGAAAACCAAACCCAGAGCTTAAATGCAAGATGTTTGAGGAATTTATATGTGAATATACAGGCTGCCAGTACTCATTTTATTTAGAATTTACTGCTACTCCAAGCAGACACTTTTAAAATAAATTCTTCATTACAGTTTTGTGGGGATTTTTTGTCAGGGTCAGGAGCATGACATTTCTAATTTCTTGTTAGACCAGTGCAAGAAAAAAATAAAGCAATGCTGCCTGCTACTTTTAAGCCTTTCAGAGAGTTTCTTTTCAGTGGTAGTTGCAGAACATGAATGTGAAAATGTTTAAACCAAATGTTCCCTAGGCATCTCTCAGTGTTCATGTGATCCTCAGTGCTTAAAAGCTTTCAGAAAAAGCATGGAAACAAAAATATTTCTTTTATCTTAATCCTTTGTAAAAAGTGGCACTGATTTTGTCTATTAATGCAATTGAATTAAATAGAAAATGCTCCTTTGCTGCCATTTGACTGTTCTAAATCAGAGTTTCTAAACATTCTTCTCTTGATCTACCTCAGTGAAGAGCATAGGTGTGTGCAGGGTATAAGGAACTATGCTTGGGAGTGGCTGATGGTTGTTGATGAAATCTCAGACAAAATAGAGAAACGAAGGTTGAGTTTCTAGGAAGTAATTAGGATGTTTAGGTGCCTAGACCTGAACTTTTGATGGACTTTAATGAGGCTTTTAATAAGACTTTTGATAGTCTTGCCTCAATATGTTATGCTAATAAATTCCACCATTAAAGATTTTGTTTGGATAATGGACATAACACAAATAATTTCACTGGAGTAGCCATTTGTCACAAGAAACAAGTGCAATCTGCTGTTGTCATCTTACCCATTCCCCTCTTCTTAGGTCCTTTTACATGTGTCTGTGTTTCTGCAGATCTTTCATCATAACTCATAGCCTAAAACTCCTCAGAGTTCTTGTTCAGCAGTTTTTTCCTAGTGTTTTATTTCAAGTTTTCTCCCCATACCAGTGTGGAAAGTTTAACAGTCTGGCAGTTTAAGCAGAGTCTCATTTTTCTGTGTGTCTGTTTTAACCCTTGGTCTGGAAAAAAAATGCTGCAACTTCTTGGGCGTGTGCCAAAATAAAAAAAGGAAAAGTGCCAAGTTCTTAGTTTTAAAATAAGACCAGCAAAAGTGTATGAAATGATTCATCACTTCCTGGCAAGTGTAATTATCACTGCAGTTACCAATCTCTATCTACTTGCATCCTTGAAAGATGTGCTAAATATTACTGTAAGTTCCAAAAGTTATTGTTTCAACTGAATCAACTTAAAAAAAAATCAAGAGCATCACAGGTGTGTGCTTTAAACAGGAAATTATGCTGATCTCTGGGACTCTCAGAGCTGCCTTCCTTTAGATTGGGCTACAAGAAACGTGTCACATTTCACATCGATGTAAAGGTGGAACATGCTGAGTTTACAGTAATAGCTGTACAAGGGAAAGTATTTCAACTGGTTTAGCTATTGTTTGTCATTGTTGACAAGGAAGCTGACTGCTCAAATTTGAAAACAGTTCCACCTCTTACCTGGGCATTTATTCTTTGCCTAGACTTGGACATTGGAGATACAATAATTATGTTTAGTATTCAGCTCATGTACTTTTTTTACACAGTTTAAGAAAATCACTTGTAGCTTCACTCCTATAGGTGCTCCCTGGCCATTACCTATAACCAAAGAATCCTATTTTGACAAGGTATAGTTGTAATTTCTCTGTGTTTTGAACCTCATAAAAATGACTCAAAGCATAATTGATTCTGCCTATAAGTAAATTGGGATGTGGGATGCATTCTCACCAGTCACTGCCTAAAGTCTAAAACAAAAATCAGACTTGGTAACATACCAGTGTACTCATTTCTCACATAACATATGTTGTGAGATCTTTGGGGTAGCAATGAGCTTTTTTGTTCTGTTTGTATAGCAACTACACAGATGGTCTTTATCTACCACTGGCAAATTTGGGTAGTATCACAGCAAACAAATGTTTAAAATACATTGTTTAAAAGTTTTACAGTACAGGAAATTTTTTTTCCAAGTTGTTATGAATGATTTCTGTGTCAGTGAAAAGTTTTTGCCTAACAAATTAATGCTGTTATTTAGTATTTCAGCACTTATTTTTTGCATGTCACCTAACCTCTGCTCATAACCAGGGGATTGGTGCAAAGAGCTGCCTTTATTCTCCAGATCCTGTGGCATTCTACTCTAGCTGAGGGTCTCGCCTGTGACCTTGTGTTGTTGTACGTTAGAATCAAAGCCTTCCCAAATGTATCTCATCTTGGAATGCTGCTAAAAATGGAGGAATCCAGTGGTGTGTAACAAAAGAAATATTAAGAGCAGCAGACAGGGAGGAGGAAATTACTTCAGTACAATAGCAAGGAAGGGAAAAGACCTAAAAATCCCAGAAAGTGATAGCTGTCGAATGGCCACAACTCACACTATCTAAATTCCTCCCATCACTTTGCCCAGCTGTTGATTAGTTATGCTGGGACAAAACAGAATTTCAAAGTAGGTTTCAGCTTTAGAATGACTGAATTTATTGTCTGCCCAGGAGGACTGTGTCAAAGTATACATACTTTTCAGTACTTTTACATCAGGAGAATAAATGGATATTTTGTGTGTTGTGATGTTCTATTTAGAATCTTGGATTTACCTTTTGAAATTTCATGGTATCAGAAGGTGCTGGAGATGGAAGTAGATTTCATTTCTAGATTTACATTAGAGTAATTAGGTAGCTGGGAAGGGTGCCAAACACCTCCTATGTATCAACATATTCTTCAGAGTCCAGATTAGTTATCTTTGACTCCTTCAGGAAACCTGTATTAAGCTGACGTGGGAAATTCCAGTACTCTTTCTCCTTACTCTTCCCTCAGTCAAAGATGCCAGTGAAGAGTCCTTTAAGCTGAAACAGGATACCCTGCTTTAGTTCTGTGCTTGCAACTTAAGGGGAGTTACTCACAGATGCATTCTTGCATTATAATGTTGCTTAACTTGAAAGATTGCATTGTGCTGATGAGAAAGGGTAAGTAGGTTTGCTGAACTCCAGATTGGACTGAAGATGTTTTTTCCTTAAAACCAAGGTTATGTGTATGCAACAAATTACATGTATCCCTATGGTTTAGTCAGTCAGACTGGTCAAGTATAGTGGCCTTTTCCAAGGTTCTTTAGTATTTCTCACTGTGATTTGAAGGTTTATTTGCATTCCTGACTGACTGAGCAAGTGTCTGATATTGTCAATAGGGTTTGTCAGCAAGTTGGCAGAATGTAAGTTTTCCTTTCTTGGCACAGATAACATTAAGAAGTTTATCAGGGAATATTATGCAGACTCAAAATCTGTCAAAAATATGAATGACAGTGTGACAGAAACCACCTGCACAGCTCATGATATTCTTGGATCAAAGTACCAGCAGGAAATCACTGCAGTATTCCAAATAGTAAGTATGGTTTTGTAACAAGGCAGAAATCTTGAGAACAAGTAGATATTTACTTTTTGTCGCTTTCAAGCAGTTCCTTAAAACTTATACAAAAGGACATACTTCAATGTGTGGCAAGTGCTAGTAGGAAATGGTGAGTTACATAGCCACAAATTAACGAGCTCTGCCTGAAACCAGGACACCTGCTATATAACACGGACAAAAAAGATACTACTAGATATGACGGCATAGGAAAGGGGTTTTAGAAAAAGCTGTTGCTACCGAATCACTGAAATGAAAGTTTGCTTCATATAGGAAAAGAAACAAAGGTAGAAAGAATACCTAGTGTTTGCAAATACTTTTAGTCCATAAAGTAAAACAGATTTTGAAGGGAAGAAATTTAACCAGCTCTCACTGCTGAAATTGGACAGTCTGAGTTGAAAGTGACCTGTCCAAGATCATGTCCATGGACTCATGAAAAGCTCAGGGCTCTTGGATCCCAACACAGAGTCTTATCTGTCAGTCCATGTTGTTTACATTTGTATAAAAAGGAAAAATAACCAGGTTATTTTTGCCATTAATCTACTTTAAATGCCACTCACATCACTTAACAAAGGACATTCTGTGAAGTGATCAGCTTCCACCATCAATATGGCATAAGTGTGCAAGGCTTTATATAGTATTAGCATAACAAGCTCAATTTCTGTAAGTTAAAATTGAAGCTGCCTAGTATGCATTCAGATGTCAGTTCAATGTCACAACTTCAGATTAATGTAAGAAAAATTGTGAGGCTAATTTACTTACCAGTCATGATGTGTGTAAGTTACCAAGGTGGCTTCGTAGTTGGGAAATATCCAATCTATGTTTAAATTTTAGTTGTCAACATCACTTGGGATAGAGTCCAAGGAAGGATCATTCCTTAAAATAGTTGTCAACAGAAGGATATTTTCCTGCAAATTTGAAGGTATAATTTTGATACTAGTTGGTTGAAATTAGAGTACAAGGGTGATCTGTTTGCTGTGTGATGGCTTTGCCTTTCAGACATAGTTTTTCCACAGCTGTGGTCACTGCGAGTGAATACAGTGACTTGCTTCATCACCTCTTTTGTTCTCTGATTCCTTGAGATAAATACCCATATAACTGGTTTTACGGCTAAGAGCAACTTTCTAAGAATCATACACTGGCTGTAAATTATATTTGGCAAAGAATTATCAAAGGGTTTTTTTTTGTCAGAAAAGAAAGGTGTTTCCATGGCTCTGAAGACCACTGACATGGGTGCATTTTTGTTCTTGGGAATAGTATTAAGTTATAGAAAGACCTGTAAATACAGTGAGAGACAAATTAGAATTCAAAATTATCCTAAAACACGATAAAATTGTCATCCCTTTGCCATGTTTATGTGGCAGTAATCAGCTGTACAAATATACGATGGGGTTAAACCAGCTGCACTGCAATACCATGGAAAATGATCTGGGAGGCAGTCAAAAACTTGAACAATAGTGAAGTGTCCTGCTGTTATGAAAACAAGTAAAGCATCATGCTGGGAGATATAATCTCTGCTAGCACTTGTGAAAACTGACACAGTCATCTGACTTGTGCAGTTCATGCATCTCTTTCCAAACACTGATCATTGTCCTGGCTTCTATTATTTCTCTTGGTTGCAAAACACTATTTATGTATCCCATTTAGAGCTCTACATGTCCATCACAGTGCTGTTCTTGAAAGGTTTTGTACCCTTTTTAGTGTTTACAATGTCAACCTGAAATGCAAAGTGCTCTTTATTTGCAAATCAAACCTGTGAAGAGCAAATGCAGTATTTCAGCCATATAATTCTGAGATATTTGTCCCAGATCATCATAGTATTTTGTTTGGTTGTGTTGTTTGTTTGTTTGTTTTTGGGTTTTTTGGTTGGTTTTTTTTTTGTTTTCAGGGAACTGGACTACATATTCGTGTTAATGAGTGATTGGATCTTCCCATTTTTATCCTTTTCAGGAATATGTGTTTGCAGTTTTGAATTTTCAGTCTTAGATGGAATGTGGTTTTCTTCAGCATCTGCAAATGCAGTTTCATAGTGTCATCATTTGATCTAACAGGAGCATGCTGAGATGTGAAGTGTATCAGAGCCAGTTATTCTAAGAACTAAACTTACTTTCTGTCTTATTTCCTCATGGCTGGCAGACATTGCTGGAAGAGACCAATGAAGAGACCAGATTATTTAAACCAGCCATTATTCCTGGTGTTTCCAGAAAGCTGCAGGTCTCTGAGTTTTCAGTGGCTCCCTCCTTACAGTCATGTTTCTAGCTTTTGATACCCTGAGTCAGTTGGAAGCTCACTTCAACATTATCCCAGATCATTATTCCTCCAAGGCTGTGTAACATGAGCTTCTGCATGGCAGTCACTGAGTGTCCCTCCCTGAAGATATGGCTCCACAAACCAGAAAAATCCAAATCACAAAAACAATGATTTCCACAGGGGATACAAAGGATCAATATTAACAGAAATAGAAAGCAACATGGTTTTATATAGAGATGTTACTGGCATTTCCTTGGTCTTCCCTTTGTTTTCTTTTCTAAAAATGTTCACACAAAACAGCCTTAGCAGAATTGATCTGAGTAGCCCATGACATTTTCCTTAGGCTATATGTTTTTGAAAAATGTTTTTCTTAACCATGGTTTATGAGCTGGTCTGTATAACAACACTAAAAGAATAATTAAGGTTAGAGTGTCATGGAAGAATTCATATAACTAATCTGGATAAAGGGATAATTAAATTGAATTGATCCAAGTGAAAAAAAGTTTGTAGTTGAAATGGAAATTTTACTGACAAATGTCTTGTGCACACAGATGCTCAGCTGTATAGAATCGGAGTAAAAGCCAAACCCCTAGGTGCCTCACACGTTAAGAAAGGCCGCTAAATGGACAATTATATGTTAGCACCTGTCATACAGTCATTATTTATAACAAGCTCATTTCATTTTACATGCTACTTAAGTGCTCACCATTGTTAAATACTTTCTTTTTCATATGTATCTTTAGGGTAAAGTCTCTTCACTGAACCAAACCAGAATCATTCTAGATCATTGAATTTAAAGTCTTTAATGCACTATAGTGGCCTTGCAATAAGTATTGTGGGTTACTTCAAATAAAACTGAGGAACAAGAGCAGTTGTCTCAATCTGAACACAATTAACTGAACACAAGAAGTTCAAGCAATAAGCATCAAGAAATTGAAGAGCAGAATCAAGGAAAAGGGTGCAAGCTCAGTCTGCACTGTTTGCAGTAAGTCATATGGAGGGGAGCATTGGCCACTAAAGGGTTGCTTGGACCTATGCCTGGTTATCTCAGTGAAGGCTTCTTGCAGAAGATACTGTGCTGAGGGCCCTGCTCAGGGCTCTTCTCTAACATCTGGGTTTCTGAGCTGTGCTAGTGCTGCCATCAGGCTACATGGAGACTTTTAGCATCATTATGGCTGGTATTGCTGTTGCTTGAAAGGGTGTAATTCCTCACTTGGAAAATTGCAGCATGTTTTGATAATATATCTGGAAGAGTATCTGGCAGGTAATACCCAAATTTAGGGCTCTTGGGCATGAAAATTGTAAAATTCAGTGGAAAGTGTGTTTTCCCTTAACTTTAAGAGCTCCAAAACCTGTTTCTTTAAAGAAATAGAAATAGTTTCTTCCTAAGTCTATCTCAAAGTGCACATTTTATTTTCTACTGCAGTTGTCCCTATTAGTTAAGACCTATCATAACTTGATAGGTCTGTTTGTTGGGAGCATGATTTACCACATAAAACAAATTTAATGAATATTGCTCCATCTGCTCCTTGAGGATCACACTGACAGTGGGAGTTAGTCGTAGTGAATGCTACTGACATCAGTGGGACCGATGTTACAACTTCTCTCCAATGTGAATGAAAGATGGTCTGTTTTTCAAAAGTCCAAAATGAGGCTTCTGCAACTCATGATGGGAAATACTGAAGTAATTACATTTTGTTTAACTGTATTGATTGTTCTTAATGAATTACAATTACACCCCCAGGCAGTGCTACATGCTGGGAGTAGTGGCTGGAAAGCGGCTCAGCAGAAAAGGACCTGGGGGGTGCTGGTTGGCAGCAGATGAACATGAGCCAGTGTGTGCCCAGGTGGTTGAGGAGGCCAGTGCCATCCTGACATGTATCGGGAATACTGTGGCCAGTAGGACCAGGGCAGTGATTGTCGCCCTGTACCCAGCACTGGTGGCACCACACCTCGAGTCCCAAGTTCAGTTTTGGGCCCCTTGCTACGAGGAAGTCTTTGAGGTGTGGGAGTGAGTCCAGAGAAGGGCAAGAGAGCTGGTGGAGGGTCTGGAAATGAAGTCTGGTGAAGAACGGCTGGGGGAGGTGTGGGGCTGTTTAGCCAGGGGAAAAGGAGGGTCAGGAGAGACTTTATCACTCTCTACAATTGCTTGAAAGGAGATAGGGTGGTAAGGTGGGTTTTGGTCTCTCCCCCAAGTAACAAGCCTAGTACTTGATCAGATGAAGTGGCCTCAGGTTGTGTCAGGGGTGGTTTAGATTGAATGTTAGGAAAAGTTTCTTCACTAAAAGGGTTATCCAGCTTTGGAATAGGCTGCCCAGGGCAATAGTAGAATCACCATCCCTGGAGGAATTAAAAGACTTGAAGATGCAGTGTTTATTGACATTGTTTCATGCTGGGCTTGGCAGTGTTAAGCTTACAGGTGGATTCAATGACCTTTAAGGTCTTTTCCCACCTAAACTGTTTGTTCCATGATTGTTCCATGAACTGATGGTGTTACCTGTGCTCAGCTGCAGCCATCACCACTGGTTGGGGCTGCTTACATCCCCAGTATGTCTTATATGGTTTTTTCTAAATGCGTAAGAATGCTTCTTTTACCAAGTAGTCTGCTCTGAACATTCAAAAACATACAGCAGTGGAAAAAATAAGAGTCTGATAATAGCAGAGCTGCTAAATGCTTGACATTCCCTATAGCATCCTACTGGGCTTCAGAGAAAACATCAGTTTGTGATACACATGGTAGTATCTGTTACACACTGTTTGACTGGATAAAATAATTCCAGTTCTACCTCGTCTTGTCAGGATAGAGGCAGATAACTTTAATCAATGTATGGATCTCCCTGCTTATTTATAAATTCTGCAACAATATAATTAAAAATCTGCTGTTTGGCAATTTATATAATTAATTTTAAATTAGTCTCATTATACTTTACTTCTTGACAATAATCTGCATAACAAAGGAGACTTACTGTGCTCATGGCAATGTTATTCAAAAGCTGTTGAGAATATCTGGTTCATATTAGCAGGAAAATATTAAATATTTGGGGAGGGCTGATTTTATTACTCATAAAAGTTAATTATGGTCAAAAATTTGATAGGTAGAAGAAAGTAAACAAATACTGGTGTGAAATGTACTTGCTAAAGAAGAAATTAATGTCAAAATGACCACTGTATTACACAGTGAAATGGCAACTTTTTATTTTTTCATGAGAATTTGTAAAGAGTAAATCATGGAAGTGCACAATATTTCAGTGTGCTGACAGAGGAACCTTGAATCTCCTGGGATGCGACAAAAGAATCTTGCACATTTGCATTAATGATATTCATCTGAATTGTGGTTCGGTGGTTTAGTTCAAATTCCCGCTTGATGGTATAGGATTGTAGTCAGAAGGTACCCACATAACATAGCTCAGAACCAGAACAAATAGCACAGCTTAGCATGTTTTTTGATAGGTTTCAGAGGAAAAGCTAAGATGGGGTGTGAGAAAATCAGTTTATCTTTCCATTAGGTAATGAGAGGAAATGAATGATAAAATTCTAAAAAGAGTTACAAAATCGGTGCCTTCTGAAGTGACAAAAAATACACAGTCTTCAGATAGCATAAAACATTATACAGCAGTCATTTTTAAATCTACATCTTATTAAAATTTATTTTTCAGTGGTTGCCAAGATGTGATTACACACTGGAAAACCTTTTTCTTACTGAATATTGTGGTTTAGCTTGCCATTCAAGAGTAACTCACAAGAAGTTTAATAGGTCTACAAAAGACACCATTGCACAGATTATATTAAAATTTCTGTTCTTTGTTGCTTTTAGTTCAATTTTGAGATTTAGTATTAAAAATTGCAACTCATTATTTGGTCTAGGTAGACACAGACAATACATAAGGAGTTTAACAATGCCCTGGTGAGTACCTTGTTTCTTTAGTAGATAATGACAACAGCTCATTCTCTGGGGCTGGGAGCATAGCCATTACGTGTACACCAAATTAATATGGGAAATAATTGCATTGGTAATGAAGTCAGCTACGTTGTACCCACATTCAAACATCTCAGAGAACTTAAGTAGCAAAATTAGTCTGCCTCAGCCTTGAGTTCAGACAGAGTATGGTATAGAATGAATGCATATTCAAGTTTTCGTTAGGCTTGTAGTTATAATAAAGTTTTGAGATTAATTTTTCTGAAATGGGATTTTTATTGTATGAATAAAAAAGAGATGTTTCCATGAAGAGGGGAAAGTGAAAAAAAATCTAGACAGACAGTAGGAAATCATGAGTCATTTCTTGTTTATAAACTGTAATGTTTGGTGTGTTTCACATTCTCTCAGGTTCTCTTTGTTTTATATTTCTGACTAACTTTTGACCCTTAATGAAAAGTGTGAGCATTGAACTACTTTTAGGCACCATTTTTATTTTTAAAATTTGTTGACTAAACAAGTGATATACTGACAAATTCACTCTAGATTATCTGACTGTCAAAATTTATCTCAAGGAGCCCTGAACATGAACACACTCAGGAACCCTTCCTGAGGATAATTACCAGTTCATTTGAAATAATTTCTGAGTTTTTCTCATGCCTAGACTACAATTAGCAGGACAGCCTTGTTTTACATAATTTGGTCATCCTAAGAATTAAATTTATGGGATGGAGAGAGAGAAAACTCTTTGATATATACAATTCTACATTTCTCCTTTGTTTGTTGCCTTTCTTCTCTGGAAATGCTCTTGCCAAATAACAGAGTGAGTTTTCTTCTTAGTCTCCAAAAAGTTTTGCTAGAAAAGATAAACTTCCTGCTAATCTTCTCTCATGAGTACACATATACTTGGCATGTTTGGAGGAATGTCATCACAGTGAATAGACTTGGGAAGAAGTGTGTGGGGTGCTGGGGGGATGGTAAGCTGGGATAAGGAGGAAATTAATATAGGTAATATAGTAAAAGGAGAATAAAAAGTTGTGTGTGTCTTTCTATCTTAGGAAGACAGTACTGTGCATTGCAAAGGCCATAATAGGATCTAGATAGGAAGAAAAAATTAGATCATTGCTGTATACTTTAAATTTTGTGAATATCTTTGTAATAGAAAGATAAGAATGATCAAGATATTGTCTTAGAATAATAGATTTCTGAGTCATGCATGAGATGTTTCTTGTCTATGGCCATTTTAGATATCTGAGGATAGAGCTGAACTCAGAATTTCATTTATGACTATTTGTAAGACTTAAAAATTATGAATGTCAGATTTCAAGACATCTATAGGGGAACTGTTCTTTAAAAGCAGTTTTTCATTCTCTGAATGCAAAGAGAAACACTTTTATAAGATTATTTATCACCTGTAGCGTTTTTGCTGTGTCATCTTTTTTTGTACCTACCCAATGGCAATGTGAACAAAGAACAATTAGCTGATAGAAGAGATACTGCAACAAGTCCTAGATACTGCTAATCCCCTAGGAAAGTGCAAGGGTTTATACTTCCAGATAGTTTCTGTGTCAGTCAAACTGGGTGCCAGTAGTCTGATGATGAAAACCAGAAAATCTCAATAACTGTGCATAGACCAGGGTGTTTTAACCAATTTTAATGAAGTAGGTTTCAGAAAACTTTGAAATACATAATCTTGGAGACTATGATGAAAGACAGAGCAAAATATTTTCAAAACCTAAAATTAAAAAAAAAAAAATAGGTTTTTAAACTCCGCCACCTACACAGATTTGAATGTGAAGAGGTAGCTAATGATAGATTCTTGCCTCTTTGTTCCAGACATTCAGATGAGAACTGTTGTATATAGAGAAAATTGATGCAGTCTATCATATACCTTCTAATTCCTTTTAGAATAGCCTCTTCCTGTTAAGTGCCCATATATTTTCCACAAGCAATCTCAATTCAGCAGAAATTCTTTTGGTCATGATTTTGACATTGTCCAATAGCCACGCTTAACGTATGGCACAGTTAGTGATGTTTTCCTTTCTGGACAATCTTGGATTTCTAAACTTTCTTTTTCAATCTTTAAGTATTGTAGCAAACAGTTATCCTGACATACATTTTAATCATTACCTTTAAAGTGTTTAGCAATTATCTTTTGTTTGATTTTATGCAGCCCATCTGTACTAAGTTCTGAGGATTTTATTACCCTTTTCCACCCTAAAGAGCAACAGTATGCTGTGTCAATGGTTGCTCAATTGTCAGTGTATAGTTGCCACTATATGTATACATTTAGAAAACACATGGCACATCAATTACAGTGTTTTCTGATATAGACTGAAATTCCATCAACTGTGGCCAATAATAATATTGCACTGGCTCAAAACCAAAAAATGCCATGTTTTGACTTGTGTATCTCAGTGCTAGTTTAGCATCATATATCCCAAAGGAATTTCTTTCTTCTCATTTCGCCTCCCTTGCTTTCCTTCTCATCCCTCTCTTTTCCTTAACTGGAGATGCAGAGTAGAAAGTCCTAATAGGTAGAATCCAATAAAATACAGCTGTGATACCAGTCACATTCTTCAGAAGAGTTTTATTAATCAGGAAAATTAACGTTCCCAAAAGGCATTGGTATTTGTATTTTTTTGTGTTATTTCTACTTATTTGCTTGAATTTTACTAGGACTTTTATGATGCAGTAAAATATAAAAGCACAAGTAAAGCACTGGGAAGCTTCTTAAGCCAAGTTCCTGTGCTCCAGTCTGAGCAGGAAAGTCTTAGCAGGGAAATTAATCTCCTGCATGACGGCATTGACGTAAGTCTCTGCTCAGTTTCTGTGTGCATGTAAACAGGGAAAATAAGAGAGAATAAGACTATTTTATTTAGGATTTCATTTACAATTCATTTTACTTAGGAAAGGTAAAAAGGGAAAGCAGAATTTAAAGGCCTACAGAATTCTTTTCACAGAGCTTTAGCACACATACTACAATAGATCCAGTGACATTTGCAAACTCTTCCATCTGCATTCTGAATGAGTCACAATTCTCTTTAGTTCTGTCTGGTTTCTCAAGCTTGGAGCAGTCATTAGGTGAAGTTTTAGAGTGGGTTTTGCTGACGTCAATGTGAGGAAACCAATCGAGACTGTCCTACACTGCTCAGAGTGCAGTAAGATTTATGCAAACCTGGTATAACAGCTGGGTGAAAAACCACTCAGCCTGATCCTTAACAGGATGAGTTGTGCCAAGGAGTATGAAGAATGGGGTAACTAAAATTCAGCCCTTAAACCATTGCACAAACACAGTTCTAGTAGATAGTATTATTTATCAAGCATGACATGCTTGTGATAAAATTACCTTTTGCAAGGCAGGTAGTCACAGCATCTCCTTTAGCAATTAACCTGTTCCTGGGGACATCAGACACCTGGACAATTTTATTAGCTTGCTATAGACAGATTTGGAGTCCCTCCATGGACATTGGAAGCTGGAAAAAGGCATGCTGAGAGGCTTATCCCTCTCATTATAAGGGAAGGGAAGGTTCTGGAAGCTATTCTGTCTTGTAAAGAGCCTTGGAAGACCTTGCTGAACTGACACTGATGGCATAGGTAGATTTCACATAATTCCCTCTGGTTTCTCATGCACCAAGTTTGAATCTTTATTCTGTACACAGCCTTTATTGAGTAAATTTATTCCAACAAGCTTAGAAATACTTGAATAAAAATGTCATTAGCGATTGGTTGAACAAAATATGTTATCTTTTTGCTATATAAAGTTTTTTCTTCATGCATTACTTAGTCATTTGATTACAAGTTTCCTAACCAGTAAACTGGTGCAAGGTATTGTACTGAAAAGTAAGATAGCACTCTTTTCACAAGTTCTGCTTTAGATTTTTATGTTTCAAGCCTGTAAGAAGAGAAGAAACATGTAGAAATATGCTCTCTTTTTCTTGAACAACTTCATTAGTGCAGAAAATGGATGTACAAAACTTAGCTCTTCATTTGTTCTCTTGTTGCTTGTGAACAATATAGGAAAATATCTGACCCCATACATAGAGGAGCAAAACAGAAATGGTGTTTAATGGAATAAAGCTTTAAGTGTCACTCTTTGTTGCCAGAATTAAGGACCAACGTTTAAAATTTGGATTAAGGGGCAAACAAGTGAAAGATTGAAAAACCCAAGTGCTACAGCTAACTGATAAATGGTTTAATGCACACTAAAATCCAAAACTAATTAGCAGGTTCAGTTAGAAGCTGATAATAGCAGTTGGTTACCAAAGAATTTTAGAACAATGAGAATGGATCATGTATTTAGAGATTATTTGGTCTATATTCTCATCCAAGTCAAGGCTAATAATTTCTGACACATGCTTATATAGCCATTTAAAAATCCATGCTTAGAAAGCTACTCATGTTTCCAAGAACAGATTCCCTTAACAATTAATGTCCTTATTACTTTCCTTTAAAAAGTATTTTTTCACCACTGAATCTTTATTACCGCAACTTACAAGCCCATGAGCTATTTTGTTATTTCTTGACCACAGAGGTAGGGTGAAACAGTCTGTTTTCATAAATTATACAGCTATATTTATGTTCTGGAATATTTTTAATTAGGTTTTCTTTTCTTTTTCCTTAGGCTACATTGTGTGACCTTCTGTCTTTACTCGTGAGATGTTTTCTAAATTTCTCTTTTGTCAAGGTTTAGTCCCGTGTCTGCTGAGCTGTGTTGTCTCAAAGCAAGAAACAATGCTTCAGGTGAGCCTTGGGAACACAGAGAGTGGCAGGTTGCTCTTCTGGACAATACTCCTTTTTATATCTCCCAGATCATGCTTGTTTTTGCCTGAGACTGTGATTGTTTGGTGTATTATTCACTGCTGCTTCCCATGGATTTTCCAAAGAAATGCTGCTGAGCCAATGGCCCCTTGTCCTGCAGATTATTCCCATGTGTATGTAGAGCTTGGTATTTTTTATGTCCTCTTTTTTTTCTGAACATTTCTGCAGTTTGCCAAGGACATCCAGAAAATATTACTGGCTTAATATCATTTTGGAATAACTCCTTTCTCCATCCAAACCATTGAAGAAAATATTGAATAGTTCTGGCCTTGAGACAACAAGCTGCTTAGATTAATTATCTTTCTACTTTGACAGAATTACTACTCTTACAGAACAGTTTGCCAGTTATTTTTCTCACTGATATTCCAGCATTTTTATAAAGTTAATTTCTTTTTCACATATGTGGTTGATCATGCCTTCATAATTTCTTTGTCTCCCCTTTCTGTTGATTCTCCCACCAATGCGTCTTTCTACAGAAGTTGAAGAGGTCTTAACCCCAACCAGCAATGTTTACACATATCTTCATGGCCAGAAGGTATTTTAGCTAGAAAGTAGAAAGCATCAAGTGCCTGACACATACAGATTACTGGTTCTTAATTTTATCAAATTAATTGCCCGCAGCTTTGAAATCAAAGTAGGAGAAATAATTGCATTTCCAGACTTCTGGCAAAGAGCTACAGATCAATAAGAAATATGTGGCGTTAGAACAAGCAGACTAGAAGGTTTTGAGTTCTACCTCATATGCAGTCTTTTGCCCTGAGACATAGTATTAAATATCAAATCACTTAAATATTGCTATAGATATTGATGTTTGGAAAGCTCAGGTTCTGTGAGTGGTAAAGTATTACAAGGTTTTGGTCCAAAAAGTCTTTGTTCACATTAACATATGCATGGGATGTGAAATACAATAATTTGCGTCACGTAGAGCAGTGGCCATTGGTTGTGGTGGGCAAACAATAACAACAAAAATTGGAAAATAAATTGAGAAAAAGTAATTTAGATATTTTCTACCTAATGTTTAATTTCGATGTTATCCAGTGTTGGAAAATTAAATAAGATATCTCTAGAGCATCATTTAAAATAGATTTTTACCATTCTAATTAATCCTAAAAAGATTAGCTGGAAGTAAGAAATATGATGAAGCTTGTCTAAAGAGGAATTTTGAAAATTAGAGTAATGCTTTCAAGGAAAAGCTCATTATAATTACACTTCCTCATTCTGATTAAAGTGCACCTCTTCAGTGCTTTCTGTGTATCAGGTCCAGCATAGCCTATTTTGGAGTACTTATAGCCTACAGATTGGAGTAGTGTTACTTCAATATGCTCCAATTCTGCTGTCTGCAGAGTGATTTATACATGTTATTTTTCCACGGGGACTCAGGGCCGGAGTCTAGCTAATTTACCACATGTTTCTGAAATGCCCTCTGTCAAAGGGCTTGTGTGAATACTTATTTAACACATAGAAATGATTTCTGAATATTATAAACAAGGCAGTGGGTAGTTGCTGTGTTGAATGAAAAAAATAGTCAAAAAAGTCTCTTTGCAAGACGAAAACCAATGCCATTAAAGCAAAGTCATGTTAGCATTTCCTATTGATAGTACTTTTTTTTTCAAATTGTTCTTGAATGAAAGTCCCATGAATAACAATGTACATAGAAGCTGCCCAGAAAAATTTACTTTTAAGATGTTTGCTACTTTCAGAACCAATAAAACTGTTAGATAAAAGGTTTCAGAGTTCAGTGAAAACATATTTGGTACAGCTTTCATTGAGAATTTGGAGAATTTTTTTTCTTTCTTGTAACTTTCTAATTTTTTACCCTGAGCTACAGAAAATCCCTCTAAGTAACGGAAGTATAGCTATATATGCACATCATGTGGAACAGAAAGAAAAGGGAGATTTCTTTGTGATTTTTAGCTTGGTGTACTATCACTGAGTGAGCACACTTCAAAAAGTAGTAAATTATTTTGAAATTCTGAAACCTAGAGCAAGAAAACTGTATGAAGGAAATAGTAAGTCTTGGCAGACAAGAATGAACGAGATGAGGACTAGATGAAGGTCTTTTAAATTATGACAACACTCTGAACACTGCATGTTGTTGAATAAAGATCTTCAGATCCTTCAAGATCTTGCAGTCTGACACAGGTATTTTTTCCCTGGTGAAGATGTATTTCTCTCTACTTCTCAGAGGAATAGAAATAGTGGGGGAGATGAAACTGAACTGCACAAAATAACTGCTGATGACAGTCTGATAATTTTTTGTTTAGATAGTTGCTTCATGGCTGTGTCAAGAAAATAGTTTTATGTGGTATGGGAATCACTTACTGGGTCCTTTCAGGCTAACTAAACTTGACACCATCACTCTTGTAAAAGCAGTATATTTTACCTCTAGGAAGAGAGTTTACTTTTTTCAATAAAACCCACCTGACTCCTAGGTTTTCCTTCGTGAAAATACATGTTAATAGAATATGTGTTCTCTCTGCTATATGGAGTTATTTCATGAAATATTGTTAATTGAATAATAGTTTCTGTATAAAGTAATGGGATCTTTCATGGTCATATACAACCTAAGACACATCTTACTTCCTTGTCTTGCCTCAAACTTTGATATTGCCAGTGTTATGTGCTTATCTGTATAAATTTGCCCCCCTTCTCCTCTCCACCCAAGCACTAATGCAATTGCAGAAGAATCCCAACCATCCTGATCCTGCTTGCCCCGTGTCAGGAGCTCCACCTCACACACACCGAGGGCTTTGCAGGAATGGAGTGCAGGGGAGCTGCAGCGCGGGGTGCAGGGCAGAGCCTGTGGCAGGGCCGTCCCTCCCTGGCAGGAAGGGGGCACACGGTTCTGGGTGTGCAGCTGCGCGTGTGCTGCTGCCTTGCTGCTGGTTTGCCGCTCCTCTGGCTGGGTTCCATGTTTCCCATCAAGACCTGTGCCAGCACAGGTTTGTTATGAGCCCTCTGACGTGTGTGGGTGATTGTGTCTCACCTGAAACCCTCATGACTTTAGTTCACTGAGAACCACGGTCGGCCACTTCTGCTTTATGGCTTTGTTTACAGCCTGTGCTCGCTGCGGTTGAATTCTTCCTGATTTATGTCAGCGTGATGTCAGAGCAAGATTTTCAGCTTGGATCTATGTTGAAATCTTATCTTGCAAACGGTAACAGTTTGCTACTGACACTATCTGAACTTGGTCATTTTGTTTTCCTCACTGATGTAGCTTTGCTTTGGTTCATGTAGCTGTGGTCCTACCAGCTGCAAACACCATATTCTGCTTCAGCCAATTCTAGGTCATTAGGTTATGTATGCTAAAAATTATGAGCAGCGCTTTAATTTGCATAGTTATATCCACACATCATCCAGAGTGAATAAAAGCCAGATTGTAAAATAATTACAATCTCTTGAAGTAGAGCCAGCCTTACAGACCAGATCCATCCGTCTTCATTAATTTGTATACAGTTTTTTTTACCAGAGCAAATTTTCTGAAGGTACTCGCATGGGAATGCTGAAACAGCTGCACAACTTTTATTTTGAAGAAAAAAAAGTTGAGCCTCGGAACAGTGTGTTTGAGAGAGAGAGAGAGAGAGAGTGACTCTGCATTTAAGACTTTGTCCAGTATGTGTAAGTGCTCTTATGGCTGGGATAATCTAACAGATTTTTACCTGGGTAGCACTTGGCAGAGCTCCCCTCTTTTCTTGCACAGTTGAAAGGAATCCAGTGCAGTTCTGTGCTTCGATCAGCTTGACTCCAGTTGTGCTCAGCCTGCCCGGTTTGGTAGCGCACGGCTGTGCCTGGCTTCTGTGGCCTCTATGGCCCTTTTCTGCTCCACTGTCAGAAAGAGGGAGGGAGGCTTCCCCCAGCACCAAAATACCATTCTGTGTGCTCTCTGCAGCACAGTAGCTAAGAACAAATTTCCCGATTACTCCCTGGGTTTTTTTGGAGTTATTTGCTGGAAGAAGTCTTTTCCCCTACTTTAAATGGATGATTGTGTTACAATCAAGAAAAAGCATCTCCAAAGACCAATCTTTAGGTAAGTGATGCTATTATTACTTTGAACTGAAAATATTATGAACTTTACTCTCTAGTCCTATTTGTTAACTTAAAGTTCATATGCAAGCGCACAAAAAGTTGTTGAAGATAAAGGATTTAATATTGCATAGCCTAGTAACATATTAGGTGATTTTGGTTCTCAGAATTAATTTTTTTCCACTTATACTGAGACTTTATAAAAGTTATTTTTCTTCTCCTCTCTGTCCTCTGCATTCTCTAAAGTTGTGTGGGATTGTCTTTATTATGAAAGAGAGGCAGAGTAGCTTTTGAAAACTTTTTTGTGTGTTCTGTTTTCCTACAGCTCCAAAGCCCCTCAGTGTATTCTGGAATTATAAAACTTTAAAAGTGGAACATGGTTCTTGGCTGGTTTTGCTGGTTTTGTCTGGATGGCAGAGTTTTAACACTTGAAATTATACACCTTTCAGAGTAAAGTAGCCTGCTTGCTGGGATGTGCAGACAAGTGCTTAAAGTCTAAATGATCTGCAAGACACTTCTGATAGTAAGGGTTCAAGTCTAAAGAGTAAGAAGTTGGAATTTTACTGAGGTGATTCTTCAAAGCATCTTCTATATATTAATTTGATCTCTGAAACATCTTTCTGATTATTTTATATTTTAAAGTAAATTGTAGAGTTCCTTTACAGATCAGGATTAGATCTAGTTTATTCACGCTTTCTATGACAGGGGACCCCTTTCTTTCTTTCTTGTATCAAGTCCTAGCTTTAGGCCAAATGACCTTGAGTGGGAAATAATATTTCTCAAACTGCTAGGAATAAGGCTGGAAGATTAAACAAATCTTCAATAGTTCACACTTCTGTTTATGGCTGGTGACAACTTTAACAAAAACCCAAATCTTACTGGGTGACATCAGTAGGATATTGTAACCACAGTGTTGATATGACAAATAAATATAAGGTTATACATTGTCCCAGAGTAAATGCAGGATTTGTATTTATTGGATCACCACTGCTGATGTCATATATGATGGGAGTGCAGTAACAGTTGGTATTGCAGCTCCAGAGTACGTTCAGACAGGTAGTCGTACCAGGATTATGTCTTACTAACCTTAAATGTGGAGAAATCTTTCAGTACTATTACAGGGCAGAAGGAGAATCTGGACACTAAAAGGTTACTATGGAGTTGAAATGACATAACTATTAACCTTAAATTTGAATTGTCGGTGTGTATCTGCTATGCAATTTATATCATAAAAAATTAAGCATTTTGCACTTCAATAAAGAGGAGCTAAAAAGTTCTTTCACAGAAAGCTTTTGACTGACAATCAAGAGATGTTTGATATTTTCCAAGTGATGTATTTTTATTTAAATTAATAGTTTAATGGAATGTAATTGTTTGAATATCAGTAACTATTTCCAAGGATCTGTGATAATTATCTTATAAGCTGTAAAAAAAAAAAGCTAAATGCACATTCTTCACAGTCTTTTTGGACCATTAGAATTGCAGGTGAATAAGTGCATATTTCCTAATGTTTGGTAACGTGCTATAGGAATCTGCTGTAGCTGGTGTAGTACTGGGTAGTCTGCAACAGCTTTCTTAATGGATGTTTCCCTAAATTGTCTTGTGGGAGTGAACTTAAGTCAATGAAATACAAGAAGTTTCAACATTTCTTACCAAAATCCATTCCATCAAATCAGTTCTAAATACAGAACAGCAACTAAATACTGTTGGCATGCTTAATCCAGAGTGAGAAAACCCCTAATAAGGAAAGCCCCCAAAGAGTCCGTGGCTCTGCAGTGACTCTTCTGGCAAAAGATCCCTGTAATACTACAGTAAATGCTTAAGAAATGTTTCCAAGGTCGAGACCAGCATAATATTTTAGGTGGCTTGAACAGAAAAACAATCTCCGTATGTCATAAAGATTGTATCATATACAGTAAATACAGATGCTATCCTGTATTAAAGAGCTGGTTTTTTAATGCATGTTCTTTTTCCTTATGACTTTGGAAAATATTTCTCTAGTGAAAAAGTGTTCTCATACAAGACTTGTGAAGATTTAATCTCAGTCCTTTGAGTACTGTGATTTTTTTTGTCCATATAAGCAAAATGGTTTTACTGGGCACAAATCTTACATTAAGGTAACTGAATCAGCAGTCTATCCAATTTTTTCCTTGAAAAGAAGAGAAAAAATATCCAAAATTTGATATATATTTATATTTACCAATGTTTTGATGACAACCAACAATAATTATAGTTACTCTTTAAAAATACATCTTTCTTGGGAATGAAGTTAGAACTCAGTAAGTACCTATAAGTATCTTCCTACTTAGCAAAGTTGCATTTACAGTGGATCTGTACTTTTACTTGTTGCTTTTCCAGTAATGCAGAAATTAAATATTTATTCAAAATTATCCTTTCAATATTGCCAATACTCCACATAAGAGTGGGATGGGTGTTATGTGTCAAGATGCGAAACTCAATGACAAGAAGATATTTCTGACTTATTTACAAATTTTTTGCAAGTTCTGAATTCATGAAGTAATAAAAATAAAAAAATAGTGGGAACTAATGTAATGTTTGGCACTTGCTACCCAGCAGTGCTTGGAAATAACTAAATTAATTCAGAAATATAACTGTGTAAAAAAAGCGCCAAGTTTATGGATCACATTGAACTGATTACTAAAGTACTAAAGCACATCAATTAGGATAAAAATTTTTAATTGCATCAGAAAAGATTGCCAAATACTTACAGATTCCTGCATTCATTAATATCAAAGGAAGAATTTGCTACATGCAAAAATATATTTCAACATATTTTTTAGCTTGGATATTCACTGGCTATTTTAATGCTAACATAAATTTCTGAGGACATTCCATGTTTTTATTAAGAACAGCATCTTGAACATATTTGCTGTGACTGGATACAGTGAAATTAATTCAAACAATAAACAAATCAACTTTCTCAAAGCAATGGGAGCCTCATGGCTCCTACATTTAAAATTAAACTGAATAAAGCCATATAAAATATACTTCATGAACAAATTCGTCTCTTTCAGCTGCATAGATTAGATGACATAGTAAGTGTTCTAGTGCTCAAATGTCTGTGAATTCTGTTAAAATATGAATCTACATGGCCATTAATCAAAACTTATACTGAAGCTAACATTTTTCTGCGCTCTGTTTCAGTCTTTAGGGAGTGGGTTGGGTTGTATGACTTTGGCCTTTCTGGTCCTGTCTGTAAACGGAAACAAAAGGATCAGAGTGTCACAAGATAAGTTGTTCTTTGGGTGTCTTTGCCTTGGTAGGGTCCACAAAAGCCTGGAAATAGTTCAAGAAACCCATGGGCTTTGAGATTTCCAGATCAAAGACAACTGGATAATAACAAAGAATTTGTCCTTGCTGTGTAATATCTTTGATTTAAGGCTCGTAGTGTGTTTAAGAAATATTAATGTATTTGCTTCAAAATTTTGTTCCACACATTTTCTCTTTTGTTCTGCACATTTTCTGCGGTTTCATGCAATATTGGATCAAGGGTTTTCCCTTTGAGCAAGAGGAACAGGAAAATAGGGGCTGACAGTGCTGAAAGCCACAGAGAGAATAAGGTGAAACCCATCAGTTTTCCCGCTCCATAGGGAGCTCTGGTGTCACCTTCTCTCTGGTGTCACCTTCTCTCTGGTGTCTGCACGTGAGAAGAGCTCCTTGCCCTGTTGCTGCTGTTGCAGTACCTTCGCTCATTTATGTTTATGAATGCTGTGTGAACTGCAGTTAACTAAACTGGATCTCTCTGGAACTTGGAATTCTTCTTCATTAAGAAATGCTCCAGTCCAGTCCTTTGATCTCTAGTCTCTCAAAATATATGTAGCTGATTCATTATTTTATTTTACACTAAGATTGGGTTTAAATACTAAGTGCTCTTGTCTGCTGTAATCAATTGGCAGAAACTATCCCAGCACTATTTCTACACCACCATAGAGCACATAGGTAATTATATACTGTACAGAATATTGTTTACAGACACCTGATTTCCAGAAAATGTTTATATTCCTGTAATTTGTGGAGTAAGAACAATCCATATCAGTAACCTTTGAGTTTTAATTATAAATACAGTAAATAGTAACTAAATATTCTGCAACTTCTAGACATTCTCATTTTTGCCAGAGACTCTTTCTTTCTTGAAAAAATATACTAACATGTCATTTCTAGCAAAAAATAACCATCAGAGTAATACCCTTACTTGGCTTCTCCTTCTTCCCTTTTTAAAAATTCTTTCCTCTCCTGAATGCTTGAAATATTCAGGAGTTTTACCAACTACAAGAGATACATCTTTATACTGTAGTAAAATATTTTTTTCCTATTTGTGAATTTTATCTTACTCTCTTTATACTCTGGTGTCAATATAGTATGTGCTGAAGAGGCATATTTGTGTTTTGCATGGGTATAGCTGCTGTTGATACCTTTTCAATTTGTGTCTGTGGAAAGGTACCAAATCAGAATAACAGATGAAGAAGAAGCAACTTAGTAAACAAGTACCTGTGGGCAGCATAGAAAGTTGTAGACTTTAGCTGCTTAGAAATTTATTAAAAAAACTTCCTTGGTGGACCTTGCAGGCACTCCCAGGTCTGCAGCTGAAAGTCAGAATTTTAAATATAGGATGTCAGCATCAGAATTGAACTTGATGATGATTACAGTGGTGAATATGTAAATATGAAAATCAGTGGCTCTAGTGGCAGAGTAGCACTGAGAAGTTGGGAAGGAGTTTTTAGAATTGAGAAAGGGAGAATGATGAGAAACTTTATAGAAATAATCTGAAGCCAAAAAAAAAAAAAAGGTGAGAAAAAAGGAAAAGAGAAAAATGAAATTAAAGGAAAATTAAAAGAAGAGAATGAGTAACAGAATATAATGACTAATGTGGAAATGTAAAGAAAAGCAGGTGGTGAGCTGACAAAGAAATTAATGAGCATTTGGTCATTTTCAGTTTTAAATTCTTACTCATCCCTTAATACACTAAAACATAAATTGTGATAATTACTCCATGTTATCTGTAGGTAGACTACAGAGAGTGACACTGGTGAAATATATGGAATATTTAATGTTGGCTTGATGGTCTGTTTGGGACACTCCTGGTGTGCTGTTTTGTAATATTCCTAAGCAAACTTTCCTACAGTTAAGGATGAATTCAAGGGGCATTACAAGATCAGTTGCTGAGTCATTTTTCAATTGACATGAGTGAGCTTTGTAATTCTTGTTGTCAAAAATGTCTGATTTTCAAGGTACTTTAGGGGATCTGGAAAATCCATTCACTAAGTGGATTCTGGTGGGGTTGTGGGTTTTTTTTCAGCTTGCAAAAATTAAGTAAAGCAATTTCCTGATCACCAGAAATGGTGATAGATGACTTTCATCCAGATTTTCATCTAGTATTTGAAACATTGCCCAACACAGAAATTAAGCCTGAATCTGAAATAGTGGCACTTGGGACATGGTTTAGTGGCACTTGGCAGTGTTATGTTTACAATTAGACTCAGTGGTCTTAAAGGTCTTTTCTAACCTAAACGATTATTTTCTTCCATGATTCTGTTCTTGAGTACTGCCATTCTGCTTGCTGGAGCTCAAAAGCTTTCAGCCAATGATCAGACCTTAGAGAATGTTCCTCTTGCTATGTCATGGTGATTGTTATGGGATTTATGTGTAAATGTTTGTACTTTTGGAGAAAATCAGTTTGATTTCCTGGTGACACCAACTGAGAAACATTTTGTGCTGAACTCTCTTAAATTATGAATCCCCTAACTTTAGAAAATTTACCTTTCACGACTAGAACAGGTCCTGTTAACATCTCATTTGTAAACTAGATGTGTGGCTTTGCACAGACAAAGACTGGAACTTTTGTTTCATGTAAAACAGGTAAAATACATTGGTGTAGAACTAAGGTATTGCAGTAACTTTTTCTAATAATAATGGACAATTACAAGGAATTTTTAAAAGGTTGTTGTGAACCAAATATTGGCTTCCTTAATGCTGGAGAAAGGATTTCAGTGCTATAATATGCTTCATTAAAATTAAATTAATATTATACCTCAATAATTGGGGTATTGTTTCCAAATAATTACCAGTATGTTGGTGTTGTTCTGAGCAGAAATAAATTACCAAGTTCCCATAAAAATGTATAGAGATTTTAAACTATTTTCAACATGACTGATCTAGCCAGAATGATTGTCCCTTCAGGGCCTAAATTAAAATTTACTGTTGCGTTGCCTGGTCTCCCTTTTTACATTCCATCCTCCTGGAATGTGAAAAACAACTTTAATGATTCTATTACCTGATGTAAAACCAGACTACATAAAGGTTTCCTTAGGAATCCTGAAGTCTATGTCTTGGCACAGGCTGAACTCTGTTCTGCTACTGACTGCTTCTACCTCCTGACTCAGCTTCTCTGCATATTCTCTGTTTGTGCACTACCGTGACATAGGCTGAAAAACATGCCCAGTTCGAAATGTTTGTTTCCTCAGCGTATGAAGGAGTGGTTTCTCATCAACTTCTTAAGGGCTTTTACCATGTGTACCTCTCTGCTTTCAGTCGTCTCTTTGCTTGAGAAAGCGAATCCAGTCCTTCAGTACTCTTCATGGGGACAGGGCAGCCCTGGCTGTAGGGACAGACTGGGAAGTGAGAGGCTGGAGAGCAGCACCATGGAAAGGGACCTGGGGGTCCTGATCAGTGGTGAGCATGAGCCAGCAGTGTCCTGGCAGCCAGGAGGGACCAATGTGTCCTGGGGGACACCAGGGACATCAGCATCTCCAGCCAGGCGAGGGAGGGGATTGTCCTGCTCTGGGCTGCACTGGCGTGGCCTCACCTCCAGTGCTGGGGGCAGTTTTGGGCACCACAATATAAAATAGGTACAAAGCTGTTAGGGTGCAAAGGAGGGCCGTGAGGATGAGGAAGGGTCCAGAGCAGAAGCTGGATGAGCAGTGACTGAGGTCACTTGGTGTGTTCAGCCTGGAGGAGTCTGAGGGGAGACCTCACTGCAACTGCAACTTCCTTGTCAGGGGAAGAGGAGGGGCAGACACTGATCTCTGCTCTGTGGTGACCATGACAGGACCTGAGGGAATGGCCTCAGGTTGTGTTGGATTGGACATTAGAAGGTTTAGGTTGGATATTAGAAAAAAGTTCTTCACCCAGAATGGTTGGGCAAACAAATTATTTAGAGCATGTGTATTGGAAAAATGGTATGTGCTATTGCATACATAGCACTTTCTTAGATCACCTTGCTAAAACTTTCATTTTTGTGTTATCATCAATTCTTGCTCATGTTATCATTCTCAATATATACTTTCCACATTGTTTTCTGCATTGTTGCTGCCTCATCCATCGCCTCCATCTTCTTTCTAAAACATTTTTAAATTCTCTATATTAAATGTTTTGTTGTGCGATGAAGAGCTTTACTCTAGATGAAATATTTACCTAACCTCCTATATACTTGCAACTTTATCCGTTCTGGTAGCTTCCATAATCTCTTACCACTGAGCTTCATTTCATTAGTTAAGAGAATATGCAATGGATCTGAACTGGTTCTTATGATACCTAGCTTCTTCTTAGGCAGTAAACCATTGATAATTATTTTTTCAACCAGAGACATATCCTTATCTTAGGTAATTTTATCAAGTTGTATTTATTTTCTTTCTTTATGAGAGAGTTAATTAGGACAGCAGGAAAGACTTTATTGAAATCAATATATTTCATAAGCGCTTCCTCCTTACACATTAGACCTGTTAGTCTAGCAAAGAAGAAAATAGAAGCATTTTGACATGATTTGCTTTGGGCAAATTCATTTTGGCTGTATTTTATTATGTTTTAAACATGTATGCTCTTATAAATGGATTTCATAGCTACGCGGTTTTTTCTTTCAGTGAATCACAGGAAAGAGAGAGATCTGTTTCCCATGTACTTCTTTACCTCCCCAAAGATATGTGCCTTTCCTCAGCCCTCTAATACACTCTCCCTGTTAGTTTGTGAAGCTCTAACTAATGACAGAGCAACACTCAGCTAATTCATCAATTATGTCATAGTGAATTTCATCAGGCTTTGCCTATGCGAGTCCATGTTAGTTTCATTCATTTTATGCCTCAGCTTTTCTGATTTAATTCCCATTCTCACTCTGTTTCTTCTGCTCTTTGCTTTCTCCTTCCTTTTCCTATAACTTTAGGCTCCAAGATTTCATCATTTTAAGCAGAATTTGTTTGCACTTTCCTATCATATTTTTATTATTGTGCATAAAACTGAAATAATGGCCCATCATTTCTCTTCCTCTGTAATTATCTCTACTTCTTGAAACAACTAGTTTTCTCCAACAATGTGCTCTGCCATGCTATTTTATTGAAAAAAAATCCTCAGAGGTCTGATCTAATTATCTTTCTGTGCTTTTGGCATTTTCTGTACTTCCTCATCTTGGCAGTGCTTTGTGAATTTATTTCATTATTTGGTCTCTGCTGTAGTGGCTCTGTATATCTCTATTCTCTTTGCCTGACACCATTTGTCTGCATATTTATCTATCTCTTGTGGGCCTTTAGTAGGCGATAGAATGCTTGCTGTGCTGCTGATTGCTTCATGGCTTTGAGGATTGTGTCTGGCAGTGCCAGCAGCAGGGACCAAGGGGGAACAGGACCATGTGAGAATGGATCACGTGCCTCAGGCAGAAGAACATTTTGACCACTATCTTGTACTCACTCCTCCTAGCAGAAGAGTGAGGTGTGAATTTTCTCACCAGCAAGAATTACTCGTCTTGCTAGAAGATTTGGGGTTTGGGTGTTCTGACTTGCAGCGAAGACAGAACACTGGCATGAGTGGGCAGTCTGTGTGGCTGCTGATATAACTGCAGCCTTCACTAGTTAGCTAATTTCCTCAATCCATGCTCTATATTCATCTTGATGAAGTCCATTGTTCCGGGAAATGTCACACTAGAACACGCCCTCCTGCTGCTCTCCTGGGCTGTGGGGGGACATCCTTGGCAGACATTTCCTAGACTGAGTGGCAGTTCTGGCCACCTTTCTTTGGCAGGAACACAGAGTCTGGTCGTTAACATCAGGGTGGATGTCCGCAGCATCAAGGTGGTTTTTATGGGCTAAGACTTACCAGATGCAAACTGAAGGAATAGTGGTGTTGGCGCCATTTTGCTTTCCATCCACTGTGGTTTTACTTTGTAGCACCTGAAATAGCAATGGAGACACCTGCCTCTGTGACTATTATCCATAGGTGAATTCAGCAGGCCAGTTTGTCTCTCAGATTCACTAGATTCCTACTGCATGCCAGATTACTGTGACCTGAAGACCACAGTAATGTCTAAGCATACCTTATATCACACATTATATATGTACTAAATCTCACCTACCAGATGGAGAAAATAAATCAGGGCTGCAGTAAGGTAAAAGGTAGAACCAATTCTCCAGTCAAAAGACTGGGAGGACACTATGGTGGTTAGTGTGTCTTTGCTGTTAGGAATTATCACCCGGAGGGAACCCAGTAGCAGCAGTAAGTTCTTCTTCGTTATAGTGCAGACAAATAAATTAGTTTAAATACTTGCCAAAGGAGGTTGAAATTAATGTTTGACTTGGCTCTGGAAGAACTGCTCACATGGGCAATGAAGCCAGGAGTTACCACCTCTCATTTAAAGATGGAATGTGATTCCAGCTAAACTCAGTGTGGGCTAACACGCTAATTGCAAATTTGCATCTATTCTGCTGGTAAATAAGCTGTGATTAAATTCAGAAGTGAAAGTAAAATTAATTAACTGTGCTGAAGACAACCTGGAAAAGTGTCTTATGAAATTAAGTGAAATACAAAGTAGTAGAGAAACAGCACAGATTACATACATTGCAAATTCTTCATGTTTAGATGTTTAAAAGCACACCTGCTGTTCTACATGGGCTGATTTAAAACAAGAGGAAGGGAGGTGTTCATACATGACACTCTCCTTATTTTTTATAGTGAATATTCATAGACTATAGAGTGACTGGATTAACTGTATTGTTATCATCACCATACCAAGATTCTTTGTAGGTCCTGGACAGATCCATTAATGTATTTTGGTATTTTGTAGGCTGCAGCACAGATGGAAACTTGCAAACTGGTTTGGTAAAGGAGTTTGATTTCTCTATAATCATATTTTTTTCCTTCAAGGTGTTTCTTTACTTAAATAAAAATGTGATTCCACAAACACTGTGCCCATTAGAAGTAATTATAAGTCTACTGAAATTGAAGCAACTGTGCATAAGAAATCACTGTCTCTTAGGGTTGAAAAGTCTTGACACATGGTTTCACAGTATCAGTTAATGCAGGGCAAATAAACATTGTGTCCAACACTGATTTGGATTGAACACAGAGTTATTTTTACTTTGATTCTCCTAAAAATGAAAAAGAAAAACACTAAGATGTCTGCAGTACATGGAATGATAGTCAAATTGCATTTAAATCTTAAAAAAGTGTAGTAGTTTTGGTTCTACAATTTGAGGTTTCTCGGCCAATGCACTAATTAATGTCATATTTGTAAAGAAGTTAGTTAGCAACCTGTACATATTCATAAACTGTTCTCTTTAAGGGCATATAATCAAAAGTTTGAGTAAGTGTGGTATATGCAACAGTTGTTGAATCAATTTGCAAAATAACATTTCTTTAATGTGAATAGTTTAATTTTAAAGTTCTATCATATAGCTCTGCAGAAGCTTTAGCCCAGTTTCTGGGACAGATGCTGCATATTTCTTGAGACTGGTGCTGCTCTGTGTGAAGACCAGTTGAGAAATAGGGCACTATTATTAATAGTACCTTTGTCTTATACATGGTGCAGTACTTCAATATCAGACGATATACTGCAGAAGGAATCTGAATGTTACATTTTCACAGTGTGCAGTAATTTAAAAAAAATTTGAGGTTTTGCCCCTTAGCTAGATACTGCAGACTTCTGTATTTTATATATGTATATATACATATATACGTGTGTGTAGATATATATATATATATCTCAAGAAATTTTACTCTAAGGCATTCAGAACCTTATATTCATAGATTTTCTCTCCTGTGGTATAGCCAGTTTTCAAAATCTTCCTTGAATTATGAGCAGCTGTTTGGATAGTTGGATTCTGGTGTTCAGTGCCCCCAGGATCAGATGCAGAAGTGTATCACTTCTACATCTACTTGTTTCCCTTGTTATATGTCCAAAATAGTACTTGACTTCCTTTAAGTACAATATTCAGATGATTCATTTTTGCATGGCATCCCTCATGATACTTATGGAAGACTACATGTGTATATTTATCTGTTTAATTGAAAACTTAAAAAAAAATAGGTCTATTAAATTTATTCAATTAAACAAAATTACTTTGTTCAAATAATTTGACCTGAAATGACATAGCTCCCATGCTGATGTCTCAATCACTGGGCTAAATAACTATTTTCAAACTTAGCTTTGTGATTCCTTCAGGAGTCAGCAACAGATCACTTTGTGATTATTTTATGCCATGACAATTACAGCACATCCATAACGTATAAGAAATATAGAAGAAGAATATTCCCCTTCCATAAATCAGACAGAGGGAAGATTTTAAAAAGTGCCAACTTTAATGATCAGGTGGGGTTTAAACTATGTTGATTGTTCTAAGTAATTTATGAAATCTCGTGTCATTTTAATGATGTGAATTTTCGATCAGATTTTAGAAATTAAAATAGCTATTAAAATTAATTTATTAGTTAAAAGCAAATACATATTTATGAGTAAATAATTTTAATTGAATTTATTATCCAGCCTTCTAACCCTATGTGACAGTCAAAACAGATTTGTAAGACAGAGTGACATTGGACTCCCTTCTGCAGTTTCTTGGTGTCTACCTTGATGCTTTCCAAAAGAACTAGGTTTATTGCAATGCTCATCAGATTTGCAAGGCAACAGAGAGACTTTACACTTCCAACCACATGGATCCTGTCTCTCTGAAGTTCCCTGCCACCGACATGTTTAATTTCCTGCTTACAGGGAACCTTCTGTCTGGGCCTCAGCTCTTCAAGTGGGATATCTAAAACTCCATAAGGTTTCACCACAAGGACCATGAAAGACATATTTCTTCCCCCTATTGCTCAGTCTGTTACTGATCTGCTTCCCTTGGAAAAGAATTTTCAGGAGGAGGTACAGCAGATGCCAGTATATTTGTCAGCACCAGCTGAGCCAGCCATCCTTTAATCATACTCTTTTATCCCAGATGATTAAAAATCCTTCCAAAATCTCACGAGAAAATTTGCTTGACATCTACGTGGAAGCTGTCCAGGAAAATCCTTACAATGCTGGATGTATTGCACACAGCTGTGCCTACATGGATAGCTTTACCCATTGGTGAAGAATTCTTGAACATGGAGAAACTTGGTTGGCAAACAACAGCTTCTTTCCCAGCAATCTCCAAGAGAGCAGCTTGTCATTAGTGTGGGCCTTCATGTGAGCAGTTCTTATATTTGTCCTCGGCTGGAGTATCTGGTGGAAGAAGCAATGAGCAGGAAGTCTAAACAAAAGTAGTTTAAATCCCATCCGTATGTAAAAGTCCAAATGTAATTGTTCTGTAAACTCCAAAACTGAATTCACAGACTAATTTCATGAGGGCCTGAGGGAATTTTAAGCCCTTTATGAATAATGCTCAGCTTGTAAACAGAACATCACTCAGGACCCTTTGTGCTGATTCAGTCGATTGTCACATCCATTGCAACACATATCTGACATTCTTCAGCATTTGAGACAGCTCCTTAAGGATTGCAGTTTTACTGAAAATAATACAAATGTTTATGATTTACTTTAAAGATTCCAAAGTGATAGCAAGGATATTGAAAGTCAGATCTTCATCGTTAGAGGGAGCATGATGTCAAAAATACTTAGGCAGGCTCTGCAGTTGTCCTTGTGTGAGAGATACTTTGATCCCCAATCATCTCATGGCCCTTCACTGGAGCAGTCTTGCTGCACTGGTGTGGAAATACCAGGCACCTTCTGAGCTCAGTGGTGTGGGTACCAATTCATGTGCCCACAATTCCAGTATGTCATTTGCCAGATATTAACTGTATCTGATACAAATCCATGTGAAATACTTCTGGCAAAATAATAAAAGACCTCCTATAAGGACTGCCATTCTAGCTGTTTCATAACAACTTTATGAAAATCCAGAATGTTCCCATATTACCAAACCTGAAATTTGACCAGACAGATCCAAATTGCATCAGGAAATACCATATGTGCAATATCAGGTCCAAACAAGAACATGTTTTGTTTTGCTTAGTTTCTTTGCAAATATGCAAACAATGGTTTATGGTAAGTAAAACTGTCTTTGGTCCCAAACGTCTGTCTGACCGCATTGCAGCTTCACAAATATTTATTTTTTTTAGCTCTCGCTTGATAAACATGCTGTCAATTGTAGAAAGAGTGATTTGTGGTTCTGTTTGTTTATTTGTTTTTAATTTGTTCAATGTTTAAGATGTGAATTAAGGCTGGGCAGCATTGTGTCAGACTTTCTTTTCTGTAAAGTGGTCATTAAAGATGACTAGTGGCTTGCAGTTTCAGGAGCAGGATGCTTGCTGTGAAATCTTATAAAAGTGGTCCATTTTTCTGTAATTCAAAATTTGTCAATGAAGTTTTGATATATAAGACATGCAGTTAAAAGTGTTCCTTAATTTGAGCAGAAACCAACAAAATTATAGATGTTGGGAAGTAAAGTTGCCTTTTAGGATAAAAGAAAGTTATACATTTGCAAGACTAAATGTTAAAAGCTAAGTTAGGAATTGATATATCAGGCTTACAAATGCGCGCTTCACTTTGTGTAAAATGCACTTCCTAACTTTTTGAAGTTCTTTCCATTTTCTGCTTTGAGAATATTTGGCTTATTTAAAACATCTGGTACTAATGTTTCTACTGAGCATACTGGAATCATAAACTCTAGGAATACCAGAGGAAGCTGACAGGTGGTTTCTGTAAGGATGTTCTGACTATTGAATACATTTCACATTTCCTTCCAGAATAAGCCCCTCAGCAACTCCTACAAAAATTTGTGTCCCTGGCAATAAATAAAAGCAGTAAAATATCCTCACAAAGGAACTGTAGAGACATTTAGAACATGTTCAGAACTTGAAATTTTTATACCTGTATGCATTATTGAGAATCATAGATTTGTTTTCACTGTATTTTAATTTAAAATGTGTCAACTCATAATTAAAATATGTAATCTCTCTCTGGAGGACATACAGACTTAGTTAGGGATGTCTTTAGCCTATCTTATCAGAACTTTTTTCTTTTGAATACCTCTCAACACAAATAAATAATGTCCCATTTTTGTTGCCCTTTTGGAGAAGAGCATCTCAAAATACTTTTGTTATTTAAGCTGGAGTCACAATATGGAAATCTTTGATAGTATCTGACCTTGAGTAAAGTGGGGTTTCTTTTGATGTGGTGAGTGGATATATAAAAAATAATTTCTTATATGTAAAGCATTGTAAGCTTTTTTTCCTGGGAAGTATTTTATCCTTGAGTTCTGGGTACATTATAGATATGCAAAAGTTGGGGTTTCTTTCCCAATATTTATGGAGCCTTATGCAGAGTACAGTGATTGCTGGTTGTTATAAACTGATTGAAGTAGACAGAAAAACTTTGTCTCATTTCAAGTGTATACAGTCTGTTGTTTCTATTCTGCTTTAGAGATGAGGTGCTCTATCTCCTACTCAAAATATTTCACAATAAAATATTGAGTAGGACTAAAAAATTCAACAAACTGGAGAGCATTTGCAGAAACAAATTGCTAATGTGAGTATAACTTGAAATAGCACAGGACAGCTACCTGCAAGAAAATGGTATTTAAAAGGAAAAGAAAAAATTCTTAATTTGAAACAAATTTATATCCTTTGAATAGCATTTCTCAAATGGGAGGTCATGATCTGCTAACACAATGATGCCTGATCTGCAGCCCTAATAGGAGCCAAATACTCTGGCTGTGCTGTGTTCAGTGTTCCTGCAGTGTTGTTAACATCTGCTGCAGTAGGTCGCTGCAGGAGTTGTGGGGACTGAGCATTTCTGAAAGAAAAACAACTCTGCATGCAGACCTCTGGGCACTAATGCAATTCAAGTGGGAAATGAAAACAATAAGATATAAATATAGTAGAAGTAATAGAAATTGCAAAATGCAGTTGGGTGAAAGTTGCTTAACACTTTGCACTTTGGTTAGAAAGATCTGTTTCCTTCATTTATAACATTGCCTAACCCACTTTGAAATCCTGGTGATTTTACTTTAAAGTTGTTTTTAGATTTCTTGGTACTTGAAATGTGACAGAGGTGTCATTTTGTCATCTGTTTTGTATCTTTTATTGGCTTCATGAAGTTTTATCTCTATTTGATAGTGAAAACCTTCTACAAAATTTTCTGCTAATAGACTGGGTTTTTAGCTTGGTAGGGTTGTTAAGCACAGTCCCTAGGGGGTTCTGTCTAACTTAGGGAGAGTCTCTGTCTTCACAGCTCCTCTGTGCCAACTAGGTTGGATTTGAAATCCCAAAGCAGCTATGGGACTTTCCGAGGCAGTCACATTGTTCTCCAGAGTGCTTTTGTTAGCAATTTTGCTATGAGATTCCTGACTCCTGCAGACCTGAAGCTCAGGGCAAAAAATCAAGGTTGTCAAAATAATTAAAACTACAACTGCTCTATAAAGCTGACTAAGAATCTGCTCAGTAAACCATATCAAAAGCACTTACAGATTCTGGGTTTTATTTACATTAACGAGGAAAAAAAAGTAAAAAGAAAAACATCTTAATTTTGATGCCAGCACAATATCAGCATATGTTCTGGTTGCTTTCTTCCTGACAGCTCCATGTGCAATATAATACAGTTAGACCAGAAAGCTGAAATGCTGGCCCATTTTTTGTGCCAGATTTTTCTTTGTTGATACTCTAAAACTGAAGTCCTGCCATGCACAGCTTTCATAAAAGAGTAGTTACCTAATTACTTTTGCTGCATAAGAAAACATCCCTTTCCTCCCCCTATCCCCCCCTCCCCCACCAAACCTTTGTAGAAATAGAACAAAGTGAAACATAAACTAGTGCTATTAAATATTTCCATGATCTGTTCTGGCCATGAATAAAAGTATATTAAAAATTTGCTGTTAAAGAGGAACAAAAAAAGAACATAAATTTTATCTATGGACTTCTACTAAACAATGAAAATATGATGCATTCTCAGGAAGTACATGAATCAGAAATACACCAAGAAATACTTGATTCTGCTTTCAGTATTTGTTTTAGTTATGCTTCTCTTGGTACTAGTTCATTAAGTTCTTTCTTCTCTCTCAAGAGTTACTGCAAAGAAAACTTCTAAAATCTGTTTTACTATGAGAACGCAGTACCGTCATCAAGGCAACGAGAGTGCATAAACAGTGTCATTGCTTGGCAAAGTCCCCTACTGTCCTACCCCCAGCTCACTTGGTAATTTTTGGTATGATGTGACCATCTGAGTTTTCTCAGATGAGAAGGTTTATAGCATGCAGAGAGCAAAAAGCTCATGGGAAAATTCCTTTAGTCGCGTTTTCTCTGTTATTCTTCTTGACTTCTTCTCAGTCCTCCATTCTCATCTGTGTAAAATGTGTCTGCCATAGTACAACTCTTACTTATTTAGTTGCTGTGAAAGTAGAGTAGAATTCTTCATAAAATTAATTCAGTAATGCTTCTGTTTGATGAAAAAGGGGAACTTGAATTTCTTTAAAAAAATCTAATAGAAAAGATATATGATCTTAAGATATTTTAACCTTGTAATTTGGGAATAAATTTCTGTCTGTCACAGAACAGGTGGTCAGCCTACAGTTTGTTTAGATCATCTTACTTTTTTGTTATTAAAAAAACATTTAATTTTACTTCCTCCCAGTAAAAGAATCTTAAACCACATTCTTTAAAAAGGTTTTGATTGACTGATGTATACCATTCTGTTAAACTGCATATTTTAAATAGCACTCAAAAAGCTTCTGAATCCTTGGCTTGTTCCTCACTATCTTTATATTGTGTTTATTTTTGAGTGTGTCCACAGCCTCTTAGGATTCTCATTCATTTTGAAAAAGGAGAGAAAGACTCATTTTGTGCGTTCAAAGTAGCACTTCACTAGGATTATAATTTCATTTAAAGCTGATGATTGCTCAGGTCCCATTCAAGGAAGACTTGAAAAGCAGTGATGAACTTTTTGGAGTGTGGGCTCTCTGTTAAGTCTTACCCTGTCTGGACTAAGGTTATGACCTAAAAATTGATTATCCTGAAAAAAGGCCTGAAGCTTTCTCCTTTGCTTATTCTGCATTGAACATGAATGTGCGTGCTCAGTGAACACTGATGTCTTCAAGTGTTGATTGTATCTTCAGATATGCTTTTAGAATTAATAAGGGCTGTCATTCACTATATTATGAACAACATTATGATAAACAATGTAAAAACTAGATTTTTTTTACTTAAAAGATTTTCTGAAGAGTTTTCATGTTTTCTGGAGAGTTTCATTCTTCATTCGCCTTTCTTCTTTTCATGTTTAAACTAATATTTGGTCATGAAGGGTGAAAGATTACAAATAGTTTCTATAACATTACCAAGTTGCCTCTATGTTATGCAACCCTCTTCAAAGAGATGTGGGCAAGAACTGTGTTTGATCATTAGTGCATGCACAGGTAAGAAAACAGTTACATGGGAAACTGTACGAAGTAGTGGTTTTCCATGCTGGGCCTGTCAGCAGTTTTGAAATTTTCCCAGGATGGAGGAGAAAGGTACAAAATGGATAAAGAAGCAGATTCACTTGTAGATTTACCAGTGCTTCAAAATACACTCACCTTGTGCAACTTGGTTTGGAGAGTCCTTATACTAAAAAGACTAATGGGAATATCTGTGCTACAACCTACCTCTACTGTTTCTTAATTTACAATTTATATAAAATTTGCTGAAGGTGTCCTTTTGATCTCATTGATTTTAATCGGTTTAATGGTCGTATTTTAAGCCCTTGTTGCTCTGCTTAATTAAAGTGATGTAGATTCTCTCAATTTCAAGTTTTTTTCCTTACAGTTTATTTATTTACCAGCTTCTCTTTTGCCCCAACTTTGTCAATCTGTTATGTTTCTCAGTGTTACCTTTTTTCCAGGCAGAATTGGCTTTGTAGGTAATCTAAGCTACAGCATACACAGAGTCAGTCCTGCACATGGACACATCTCGAGGTTAGTTAAAGAATCTTTCTACAAATATAGGTACAGAAAAGAAATATTTCAAGACCAGCACTGAAAACATTCACTGTAAGGTTTTCCTCTACTGGGATCAGAAAATTTACTCAGCTAATGCAGTGTTTTCTCATTCTGACGTTAGGTATGACCTTGTGCTAAGGTTTCCAAACTGTTGAGTTCCTTTCAAAATACGGTTTCTGGCTACATCTAAACTTACTGGTGTCTCTTGTCTGAGTCCTTATGTAAAGACCACCTGAACAAAAAACCATAGTAATTCAGACCTGGTGCTGGAAGTAAACAGAGTTCTGAGAGTTTATACAGAGTTGCTCTAATGTGTAAAGGTGAAGGTGATGAGGCATCAAACTGGGTGGCCTGTAAGTCAGAAACACTTCTCAGTTTCCTGGTGTGTTGGTTTGTACTGTATTATGAATTCAGAAGGTACATAATTTCCCAGAAGAAAACAATTATTTGGTTGCAGCAGCCATGGGACCTTCATTGTACAACACACACTAAGCATGCCAAGTGAGCTTCTTACCTGTGATGTCATTAAAGGTCAGAAAAACACAGCCTGTGTGCTCATATAGGCATAGCTTTGGTAAGGAACTGCCCATTTTGTGTTCCACTGGACTGGAATAACAGCCTGCAGTGTCATTAAGAGTGAAGCCTTGGACTACAGCTACTCTACACTGAGGTGCCTTTGGCTGCATGCCTGCTTCCCCTCCCTGCCTCAGCAGGATGCAGCAGCAGCCAAGAGGTGAGTCAGTGTAGGCAGGTGAGCTGGGAAGGGCCCTGTCCTGTTTTTTGGTTTGTTTACTGAGATTTTGAAGAGTGCTTTCATTTCCCTCAGGCTGCTGAAGTGACTCAGCTTGTGACCACCCCAGCGAGCCCCTTCTGGAGAAACTGAAAGTAGCACGTGGAGGATGGGAGAATACACTACGGTCACTGCACTGGGTGTCAGGCACTTTTACCCTCATTTGTTGGAATGTGAGGTTAGGTCTGTCTGAATGGGTGGAGAGCAGTTCTGTGTAAAATGATTGGGCAATAGTTGGCCCTGATATTCCAGATTCAGCACTGTAATCAATAATTCGCATAGGTTGCACTATATTCTTAATAGTCAAGGCCAGGAAATTATTTCAATGACAGGTACCTGTCAAAATATTTTATCACTTCTGTGTGACGCATTTAACTTCCCTTGAATATTTAATTATGTTGAGAACTCTGAAATTCCAATCTGCAGTGAAATTAAGGTCAGTAGTAGACCTATGACCATTTAAATTCCACTTTCACCCCTAAACGACAGGCGAAGTTTATTTTGCCTTGTGCAGGGAGGTGCATGTCTCTTGTACAGCAAAAGAAATCTGGACAATGAACTTCACATCTCTTGGCCATTCTGGGGACATGACCCTGTGATGGCTGTGTCACAGAATCATTGTTCACAGTATAGCCTGTTTTTTTCTGGTTCCATTACTGCATGTTTTTTTTAGCTGAAGCAAGTTTGCATAGTGTATTGGAAATATAAACAGAGCTCTAAAAGCCACAAGGCATCCTTAACTACAGAGCCATCAAACCTTCTGCTTCACAAATAAGTATCATGTTTTCTTTGGACTTATTAGCACTTTCTCACTATTACTTTTTTCCACCAGTGATACTATTTTAGTACATCAGAGTGAATTTCAACAGTTTTAAAAGGTACAAAATCACTGAATTGCAGCAATACTCTTCTTCTTAATTGTCCTCAGAACGAAAAGCTCTTTCTTATTTAGTAACATTTTTTAAAAGTAATATTTCTTCCTGTTATGTGATTTGTTTTCTCTGTAATCCTTTTTCGTGATTGTTGCTGAACACTGCTTTAAATATTTTGCCAGTTCAGATTTGTTTCTCAAACAAACAGGAGGTTTTTATAACTCACCCTGAATCAACCACCTAATTTTGGAAAGCAAAACGTTTCCATGTTACAAAGATTAGCTAGTAAATGAATATTAACTTTTGTTTCTCTGTGACATAAATAACAGGCAGAACAACTTTGTTCTGGGCTTTTTTTTTTTCGCATTTAGGACATGAAGGGTAAGCTGTTTTTTTTAGAGGTTAAAAAATTAAATTAGGAAAGTATCTGCAAAGACATATTGATAAACTGTGCAACTTGTTAAAACATTCTGGATTGGGACAATCATATTTAATGTCATCTTATTGCATAGCATGGTTCTTAACTCACTGTACCTGGCTGGTTGCTGCTCTGTGGAAGTCACACCTGTGTATTTGTGTTGACATCAGCCAGGTTTGTATGGAAGTTAAACAAGATCAGTAATTGGCACTAAACATAAAATGTTCTGTTTGAAAAGAAAATAATGGGTGCAGGAAGGAATGAGTATCAAGAGGGTTTGAAAAGTTTTGGCATATTATTAAGAGGAAATAGCTGACAATAGGACTAAACTTTGAACTAAAAACATTTTCCCATTGGCTTTATTAAAAATATCTCTTTAGATTTTAAATGAGAAAAAGACACCTATAGACCAACTGTAGTCACCATGACAACAACTTAAACTCACAAAACACATAGCAGAATTACTTGACTGCATAGTTACCTGCAAGCTAGTACATCAAATCAGCAGAACATAGGCTAACACTTCGCCTAAAATAATTTCTTTTTTTTTCTTTCTGTCTTAATACGGGAACAAACTGTAGAGCACAACAAATATGAACTCAGGCTCTGCCTTATTTTTGGAATGATTTTTGTGAATTTCTGTTGAATAACTAAAATATTTTCTTTCAAACACAGTGGAGTTTTTTGTTTTGGTTTGGGGTTTTTTGGTGGTATTTTTTTTTAATCTGTGATCATCTACACAGGGGGCTTATGTATTTCAACCAGAGATGGCAATGACCTACCAGTATCAAGTAATATATCTTTTGCCAATACAAAAATATTCCCCTAGACTGATTGTTATTGTCTAGTCTAGTTTTAAAAGTTTAAAGCTATGTGGATTCCATTGTTTCCCCTGGGAGCCCAGTTTGTTTCACTGCCAGGAAGCTTTCTTGATACTCAGCCTCAATTTTTCCATGTTTAATTTCAGGCTATTAATATGAGAGGCTCATACTGAATAACTGCTCTACTTTTTGTTATGATCTTAAAATGTTTGTAGATGCTGTTTGTCCAGTCAAATGTGAACCAATCTATACTTAATTATTTTTAACTTTCCTCAACTGAGTATTTAAAGCTCCCAGTTAATGCTCTCTTTGAGCAATTTCTACTTTCCATGGATTTGCTTTGTTATAGGAAAATTTAATTCCATTTATTTTCTTATGCTAAAGTAATATAAGAAATAATGCCCTCTTTCTTTTCCAAGATGTAGTTAAATATATCCAGATTACAGAATTATTTTTAACTACACACTATCATGAATATTGGTCTCCTGAAGTCTATCTCAATAGTATTCATTTTCATCTCTCCCCTTGAAATGCATATTGAAATATATTCTTTCACCTTTTTGTTTGCCTCCAGTGCTATGAGATTATTTTGTTAACATTGTTTTCTGTGCATTTCAGTATCTTTAAAATCATCTTTGTTACCACCTGACTTGAATACCTGAAAATTCCGTTAATGTTTATCCATCATTGAAAAATAAATAAAAGAAAAAGAAAAAGATTTTAGTCCTGGATATTACCAAAGACACAAAAACCTCATCCTGATGTTACTGTGTTTATGATTTTTGTGCCAATTTGTAATTCACAAAAATACCTCCCTTTATGAGCCAATCTGAATTACATTTCCAGGTATTCAAGTGTCTAAATCTTTCTGAAAATTGGTGATAAAATTTCTACTCTACTTAATCAATCTACTTGTTTTACTGTTACATCAAGAAGACACTTGAGATTACTTGGTTCAGTACTTATAAAAAGCAGAAAGTTAAATTGCTCACAATTCCATTATTCCCCAGCAAATCAGCATGTTATTCTCCTATTCTGTGTTCTGAATTACTAAGGACATTCAAATTACTGATTGATAGCCACCAATGTTGCAGTTTATTTCTTTTGGCTATCACTTTGTGGTTGTTGTTGTTGCTGGTTTTTTTCCCTTTTTTTTGTTAGGAGTCATTGGTATGTATGAAACTCTTTGCTATGTAAACCTGTTCATGATGATTATTGTGATTAACAAGAAAAATCTCAAGACCTTGCTTTTAGCAAGTGCTTGTATGAGAGTTACTTCAATTATCAGCACAATTTAAAAGTAGGGATGGGTTTACAGGAATATTTGGATATAACTGTTTGTATCCTGGCAGATTCATAGCAATCAGTTATATAAAACCATGCCTTTGCCAGCTATGTTTGCACCACCTCAATGCCTAGAAAACCTTTGTAAATCTTCCCTTTGTAAATCTTCCCTTCAGAGCACACAGAGAAGTTAGTTATCTCAGTACTGGAGTAATTCAAGCAGCTGTGCTGTGGGATTTGCTCTCCACATAGCTTTTGGACCTAGTGAGCTTAACAAATGAACTTAGGGTTTGTGCAACTCTCTATCTGATGTATTAGCTCAGTTCTAATTTGACACAGATACCTTTACCCCACTCCTCAGTCAGTGCTGCCTTGGATGCAGATGGAGCTCCCTCTGACCAGATCCCTGCTTCCTAACCTGATGGAAATGGTGACACAGGGGAATTTCCTTAGCAGGGCTGTAGCAGTCACCAGAGCGCCAGTATGGACAACAAAGTTTCTTCAAGAAGATGGCAGCTGCAGAAAGTATCAGGGGACTATTTTTGGACTAAAGGAAGTA
>NW_005054298.1:22413523-22433161 GCF_000277835.1 Geospiza fortis | reverse complement strand
CACATGTAAAACAGATAAAGATAAGAACTTTGTTTTTTAAGAGTATCCTAACTTCTTGTAATGGAAAGGAACATAACATTTTCTGATAGGAATCCACTTTAAAATATAGTACAGGAGGCTTTATACTCTGAAAGCTAGATGTTAAACCCAAGAGCAACCTTCTTAAATATATTGCGCACAGTTTTGTATTCTGTAGACAAAACCTTTGGGTGACTTGCACAGGTGGCTGTGGGTTAAAGTGGACTGGTATTTTGCTGCTGCATATAGTGCCAACAGGGTTTCAAAATGTGAATAATAAATATGTTCAGAATAAATAGGAACAAGAAACAAAATTACCAAGAAACAAAAAGAGAGATCATCATGACATTTTATGAGTAAATTATAAATTGTTCTCTGCACAGCATCACAGTATACCGAGGGATTCCTTGACAAAGGACATAGTGGATGCCAGGAATGTACAAGAGTGCAGAAAGAGACTGAGAAACTTCATAGAAGAGTTATTTATTTCTAGGCACATAGAAACCACCTCAGTATCAGAGAGTCCTTTACCCCCACATGGCCAGAGGCTGGCATGCTGGCAATCCAGTATCACTTTATATTACATCTGCTCTTTTTCTCTTCCCTGGACATCTGCTTTTGCAGAGACATTTTCAAATACGTATGACATTTGACATTTTCAAAACTGTATATGAATGAGATAGACTTTAATTGTGACCCAGTGTAAATGTGCTTATGTTATCAGGAGCAAAAATAAAAGAGTATAAGATCAGCTTTTGCTGCTAAGTTCATAAATGAATAAGATTTCATTAGAAAGGCTGAAGAAAGGAAAATGGAAAGGGAAAAGAGCAATATTGCTTGTATTAGGAAAATACATTTGATCTAACATGTAAAACTCATAAAGACTCAAGATATTTACCCAGCAGCATAATCAGGTGAGCAAAATGAATACATTTTTTTTAAAGCGTGCAGAAGCCAGTAAGAACCGCAGGGTGATTAAAGGAGCTCCACTGTGATTAATAACTAAAAGTTAACCCATGTGCTAAGTTATGAGTAGTTATCACATCTTTAACTTCATTGAATTAAGTGGATAAATACCTGTTTCATATTCTCTTTTTCAAGATCCCGAGCTTGCTCTAGTTATTGTAACTTATTGTAATGATTTTTTCTCAGTAAAGGTAACTTTACAGTGTGAGAAAGGAAAATTTAGTCACTGATTTGATAATCAAGAAGAAGGAGTTTTTTCAATGGCCTTTACTAGATCATAGGGATGTAGAATAAATCAGGTTGGAAGGAACCTCCCCACTCTGATTAGGTTTTTGCAGGATATTGTTCAGCTGAGTTTGGAAGAACTGAGTCTATTCTTGGAGTCCAAGGATGGAGATAATGTAGTCTAGGGTTATTCTTTTTAAAATATCTGACAATAGCTAAAGAACTCTGGCTTTATCACCTGTTTCACAATTAATACATATACTTCAGCTGAGATGTTGCCATGAAATATGCTTATCAAATACAAGACATCATGCCTACTGAATTTTGGGCCATGAACTTCTGGGACAAGTACTTTGGTTCTCTTTATGGAGAATAATGTAACATTGTCTTGAGAAAGCTTGGCTATTTCTTGTGTAGTAATAAAAAACACAATTGGACAAAAGCTATTGCACCATAAAGCATAAATCAATGAAGTTTTATTTAAACTTTTTGAAGTTTTTGAAATAAATCTTCCAGAAGTTTAAGTAATATTAAGAAACCCTTGAAGAATTACAAATATTTCACAATCACATAGTTCCCCTATTATATTCTGAATAATCTATTCTAATGTTGTACAGCTACAGCATGATATTTGAAGTTCAAAAGGAGTGTAAAACAACAATCACTGCTGGGTTTTTTTGGTAATTCTCAAAATCAAGACACTTGTGTCACGCTACTGTGTTCTGTAAGTCCTTTTATGTGGGGATCTCGTGAGAGGACACTGAGGCACAGTTCTGATATGCAAATGAAAAGCAGACAGACACGTTTTCTGTGAAGTTCTCCTGATGTGACACCAGGTACGTGTGTGCCTGTGGTCAGCAGCTGATGGGGCTCTGTGCTCTGCCTGCCAGGGCTCTGCAGAAAGTCACCAAGAAAATCCAAGGCATATCTCTGCTTGGAAAAAATGCTGAGGGGGAGGAAGCAGGCTGGAAAGGGTTGGTGATCACTGTTAACTTTGGGCAAGAGCAGCTCCAAAACCTTGTGCAAGTTGTCAGAGTAGGTGGGTTCAGCTATGTGTTCTAACACCCAGATCTGTGAGGTTTAAACATGGAAATAGGCTGTGATGAAATGGGCTGGGCAAGACCTTACAGCCACACTTGTGCTTAAATAGCCTACGGGTGGAAGGACTAATTCTGTCTTTTGCTTGCTGATAGCTGCCCTGATCTACACGTCAGAAAAAGCTATGAATTTAAGTAGAACATTTGGTTATCAAGCACTTGAACTCTGTCAAGCAATATGCATCTCTGAAATAGCAGGAAAAATGTGCTTAGCATCTGGGCAGACTGGATTAGAGAGAAGAAGGCAAGAGGCATCTGCTTGAAAGTACTGTGGCTGCCTGTGATGCCTGCCCACATCCCAAGGCATGTGGGGTACTTCTGATAGTTTCAGGAAACTACTTCTTCCACTGGCAGCTTCACATGCCTTTACCATTGCTTGTGGGTGGAGTTTCCCCATCTGTATAGCAGATGAGGATTTTGGACAAGCAGTCAGCACAGGAGATCTTAAATGAGCTGAAAAATATCTTATTTTGGAGTACAAAAACTTTTCAAGATCATAGTGAAATAAGGTATATATTTCAGTTTGGTTCTGAGGAGTTTCTTTGTAGATGGGAACAAAACCTGAGGGAAATTGTGGAGTCTTTTCAAAGGAAAAAGGTAGCTAAATAATCTGAGTTTCTTCATCAGCACCTTTCAGTGGCATGTAAATGCTAAAAGGAAATTAAATGTTTTTAAAACTATGTCTTGAGAATGTTCCTGGGGTTAGTAGTAAATAATTTAAAATATTGTAAATATTGTACATGAGAAACACCATCCCTTCATTCCCTGCTGTAGAATTGTTTCTTCAGTAAACTGGCTCAGCAATGTTGTATTAAAATTTGCTCTCTCTCCCAGTGGCTTACAAAGCAATTTTGTTTCTACATAACAAAATTGCTTTTTATGTTATGAAATCTTGGCATCGATACATCTCTGAACATCTACCCAAGATATGGCAACTGGTTTTAGTACTGAATAACTAATAGGCAGTAATAGTCCCCTAGTGGTGCTGTTTTCTAAGAAGCAGTAGAACTGGCAATGGGGAATTCAATCACTGTGTATCAGAGACAAATTTAGAAAAGTTGAAACAAAATTAGGATATGTGTCATTTAATGATACTGGAGTATGTATCTCATCCTGTGGGAGAACTTTGGAAACATTACACAATTATTCTCATGTGGTTTGAGCAAAATGCAATGTTATGCATTATTGTGTTTTTGAGCATAAGGCTTATAAAATGATTTGTAGATGAAGAAAACCCCATTATTCTTGCTTATTTTAAAAGCAAGAAATAGTCACTTTGGTAACAAATAGCAGCACTGAGTTTCACAGCTAAAGGTCACTTGGAAACAAGGATGTTTTCCAAATGGGCTTCCAATGAGCCCAGCTTTCATGAATGTAATTTGAATTTTACAGTATTGGAGGGTTATTCATGAGTTGCACAAATTTGTCAAGAACTGAAGCAAAACCTCATGATCATTTTGAACGTGATGCAGCTGAAAATCAATACTTTTTTGGTCTGACTGGTTACAGGTTTTTGGCACTCTAGAATCCTCTTTAAGATTTAGGAAAAATAGTGAAGGTATTTTTCTTTACAGTGAGAGATTGACTTCATAGATTTATGACAGATTCTCCAATATTATGAATATATTGAATGAAAATATACCGTAGTGTCTGATGGGATTATTGCCATGTACTTTTGCTATTCTTCAAATTTCCTCATGTTGAGTATTCAATTTGCCTTACCTGGGCTACTAGTACTTCTGTACTTTGAAAAAATAATTAAAAATGACAAGTTTAAAGATTGCAAGGTTTGCAAGTTGATGCACTTTTCCTGTTTATTAATATTTGATTTAATTGGGAGAAATCTGCATTAAGCAGCACCATAGAATGTAGCAGCAAACATGAAATGATTACTTTAATCAAGTGCCTTGCTAAAAACTTCAACCTTTTCTTTTCTTTTTTTTCATAACTGATATTAGTATTGTGGTTTGTTCAACAAATCAGTTAGTTACCTGCAAATGTGGATCCATTGTATTGTAGGAGTTACAATATGACCTCATTTTATCATTTACCTGAGCTAGGAAGCAAGGAAAGAGGAGAGGTAAAACATGCAACTTTCCAAAATAATGGAATGTTTACATTTTAAAATTGCTCAGGGCATTTTAAGTGATCTCTTTATTCCCATTTAACAATCTCATAGATTTGGAGCAATAAACTCATCTGAAGCCATTATCTATGGTTTTTAAGCTAGACAGTCTTATGACCGTGTTAAAAAATAAAACAGATTTCAGCAGAATGATGAATGCAACCTTGCGGACTGGAACCTGTAGGAAAAGCCTTGAGCTTGGTTTAAAAGCTAGGTTTGGCCAGGCAGGTAGTTTCCAGTCACCATGGTGCCTTGAGGCTGGAGATTTGAGCAGTGGAACTAATCCCTGCTGGATTTTCAGCATGCAGGAGAAACACCAGGCACAGAGTGGCAGGAATAGGCCTGGGAGCCAAGAGAATCTTGTCCTGTTTCCCATGACCCCTGGTACCTATCTTCTCATGTTCCTCAGTATCCCTATTTGTAGAACAGAGATAAAATTTGGTGTGTAAGTCTCAGCTTGTTTATAAAATGTCACAATATCCTTGGATAGAAAGTGCTATGAAAATATAATCTATTCTACTAAATACAAACCCAGATTACCAGGCTCTTTTGCTTTGTTTTAACATTTTAGCCCAGCTAATTTTTATTCAAATAAAACATGATAGCAAAAACAAAGTTAATTCACAAGCTATTAAGTACATTGTCATAAATTGTCATAATGTTGGAAATTCCTGAGTCTCTGACAAACAGCTTTATAGGTAAATTTACTCCTAGTTTTGAGTGCATGCCTTGGGATTGAAACACATTTAGTAGATAGATTTTTATTTTTAAATTTTCAGCAATTAAAGGAAAACAGATGAGGAAAGCCTAGGTAGCCTACTGGTTGTATTTATTCAGCATAGAAACTGTTAATCATGTATTCTTTATAAAATATGAAGAACCACTTATTACTGCATTTATTTATGTGCATTGCTGTCTTTTGTTCAAGACTGAGTACAGAAACAAGGTAGATATAGAAGCTTGAAATTGCAGGTAGATAACAGAACCTCCTTCTTTACTCAAGGACAAGAAATTGGTAGGAATCCATTAAATTTATAATAGATTATTAATGGAGTCAGCTTTTCACATTACATTGACAATAAAGCAACCCTTTCCAAGGTGGCATATTTAGGGTGAGGACAGAGTAGAATACACAGGTTATAAAAGAAAATCAAATAGCTTGATTCTGTAGAGCTTTTAGCTTTTAATTCTAAATGATGAAATGTGACAAATTACAGATTACTTCTAAATGGATTTCTTTCAAGCCATTTGATGTTTGATAGATTTCTATTTTTATGATAGTTTTCAACAAAATGGTTTCTTTTGCATAGCATATGTTTTCTATGTGAGAATGGGCTTGCATTTTTTTTAATCGTCTCTTTTAAGTCAAAACTTACTTTTGATTTTGGAAAATTCAAAAATGAGATTTTACATTTTCCATAAAATTATCAGCTATTTCTAAAAGTGCTAATTAATCTAAAATCACCATATTTTTATCTCTGTTTTTCAAATTAACATAAATACTTTCTAAATTAAAACTAAGCATAAAGCAGGTTTATGTCTTTCTCTTTGAAAGCCATCAGGTCAGATTCATAGTTTTAATGTCACAAACTCTCCTTGTTCAGGCTAATGAAAATTGCAAGCTATGAAGACAAGGATAAAAAATTTCCCTTGCACTGAATGTCCTCGCTTAGTAACTACAAAATATGAATGTTAGGGCTTTTTTCCTTGTTCCTGGCATAATTTTTTGTATTTTACCTTCCTGTTACAAAATTCGTCTTGCTGGGGAATGTGCAGGGTATGACTGTCACTGACCTGGAAGGGAATTCCTGTCAGGACTCATGAGACTTCAGCACTTCAAGGCCTTTGCAGCTGCCCTGTCCCAGCTGAATTGAACATTTTCTGGGCAGCCAACAGGCTCAGTCACAGTAAATAAGTAAATGCATCTGTCAGCAGAAAGTGTGCCAGAAGTGGCAGGGCAGTTAACAATTAAATGGTGATGGTTACTCCTGTGTCAGGAAACAGCTGGATGAGACTTCAATCTTTTCACATTTTCCTTAGAAAATAGGAAAAGTCATGGGAACTTTCATACATTTTTAGTACTATTATGCTCCTCTGCTGATGCACCTATTCTGTTTCTTTCTATTTTTCTTTCTTTTTTTTTTTTTTTTTTGGTACCTGTTATTATGACAAAATTTCAGTAATCCCAGTAGTATCTGGTACATATGCAGAGCTATAATAACATGAATATGCTCTGGTGGGAGCCCTGAATGAGCCCTTTGGTCTTACTTGACTAACAAATGACTTTTTAACCTCTAGAAAGACACTCAGAGATATATTGCTGTGGAGCATCTTTTCAGAGGTCACTGAGTGGTAAGAAGGATTTGTACAGCTACTGGGAGTTTGGTGACAAGGCAGAATCACAAGTGAAAAAAGAATATCCTCTTAACCTTTAGGTCTCCCTTTCAGCTGGCACTCAGTGAGCTACAGCTCATGTGATGCACAGAGAAAGCATGTTGTTCCATGTTGTTTCTTATATTTATCCCAAACATACAACCTTTTCCAAATTCAGTTTGACTATAGAGGCTAATAGCCAAATTTAGATAAAAACATTTGCTTGGAATAACTTTAGAACCTCTTAAAATTAGTATTATAGGGCACTTGGGTTTCTGGGAAGGTTTTATTTTAGGCTCCAGTGATGTGATATGGTGTGCTGTGCAATTCTACAGCAAAATAACTGGCATTATTTGAAAGGTTTTGTAGTATTTTCCATTGTTCACAAATGAGGCTTCCTGATGTAGCAAATAGGGGTTCCTTCCTTTGCAAAACTGCAAATATTCCAATTAGAGATTTGCACCAGAGCAAAGTGTTCTCAGAAGCATGGGCTGAACAATTTTGTCTCAGTGCTACAACAGCTGTGTTCAGGTGTCTGCTGTGCAGCTGCCCCACTGTGTGAAGCCAGGGGCTCTTCTGTTGTCTTTAGGTGGGTAAGAAATCTCAGAAAGTCATTGGCATTTTAAAAGAGTTGAAACAGTTATTGACGGGCCAGCTTTGTTTCTCAGTTTTATAGGCTCTTAATATGTTTGGATAGTTTCCTCAAAAATAAAGCGAGTAGTCTAATTTTAGTAGAATAGATTGTATAAAGATAGAAGCGTGTGTTTATTTATATTACTTTTATGATGACTTTTTAGGAGAAAACTTCTATATGGCAATAGTTGTGCCATAGGCCAGAACCAAGTCAAATAACTTCTAGTAGCTGGATTCTCTCTAAAGCAGCCTAAGATGGTTGTATCTCACTTTTTACAGTGCTGAATGAATGGAGGTAAAAGAACAGAACTGCCACCTTCTTTGATGAAAATCTCAAAAACAGCTTTGTGTGAACATATAAAGCTGCTACATTAAACACTTCCATAGATATCACAGATGTTTTCCACAGCCTGAACACATTTGTGTTCTAGTTTGTAGTGGATGAAGTGAAATTGTGTTGACAAATGCTGTTTTTGTTAAAAAAGGGAAAGATACTAAGACTTTATGTATCAGGATGTTGTATGCAATGGTACCTGTTCATACCTGCAGAATGATATTCATACCTGCAGGATGATTTTCAGAACATTGGGAAATGGGAAAGTCATAAGCATTGCTGATCATCCCTTAAAGAATGGTACTTGTACCGTGGTCATGGCAAGTAGCAGGGAGAATGTTGAGGTGGCTGTAAACTCTACATATAGAAGGCTCTTAGGAAAGTTACTGTGACTGGTTTAGTAAGTTCCTCTTATTGGCCTGTGGTATAAAGTATCCTACATAAATTATTGTCTGTAATTTTTTATAAATGGAACTGGAGCTAAGGAAAGCTAAGCATGTACCTCCTGTCAGATAGACTTTTCAAATCCCTGTGGTCCTAGTTAGAATAGGAATTCAGATGCGGTGTCATTAAGTCCAGGCAGAATTTTGATAATTAGTCATTTGAATGACCATTCAGTTGTATTTTTGTCAGATGCTGATTCTTTTTCTCCAACTCTAACTGTTAGCTCAACATAAAAGTATATGTCTCAAAGCCCAGTGTCCATTGTACTTAGACAATTTGAACTCTAAAAATATTCTTGTTTTGCAAATTAAATGTTTTGGTCCTCACATAGACCTAAAAATTGTGGTTTTTCATGATAAACGATTTTTCCATTTTTTTGGGGTTATTTTAATATAGGTTATGTTGATAAACTATCTTTTAAGATACTCTCTTTTTGTAGCTTTTTATTATCAGCTCATTTCTGAAAACTGGCTTTGAGATAACCATCAGATTTAAACAAGTTTGTCCTTTAGTTCCTTTTCTGTCCTCACGTGAAAGTAGATGGGTATTATTTGGAGGGATTTTAAGGTCAAATGAACTGATACCAAGATAAAAACAGGTGAAAGGCTGAATTCCAGCTTTGTTTGTGATAAGCAGTGATGTCAGTTGGAGGGGTCAGGTACCATCTCACACAGCTGACTGTGGAAAAAAATCTCAGCTGGTCTCTCCCCAGGGAACCACAGTGTGTGTCCTCCGCTTGGAAGGAAGAGAGAAGCAGCTGGGAAGATTTAGTACTGGGAGACAGGAAAGAGGAGGTGGGAGCTGTTACACTGGAGCACTCACACGTTCCCTGGGTAACCTGGTAGTCAGACCTAGTAACTAATAAACTGGATACAAAATAGAGCCCAAGATAGGAGAACAGAGATGATTTGAGAAAATGAAAACATTGCCATAGGTTTTATCTCATTGGTTTGGTTCCCATTTATGTTATGGCCAGTATGTTATTTGCCCAGCAGTGGAGATGGACTAAATCTCTGCTCCTTTCGTACCATTCTGGTGGTGTAAAAATGTATGGGGTGTTAAGAATGTATGTTGCTTTCTTATTCAGATTACTTAGGCGTCACACTTGACTGAGAAGTGGGGTAAAACCTGGGCATGGTTGAAATGGTGAGAAGTCCTTTGCTAAATCAGGTTATAATCAGTCACAGAAGGTGAGGAACCATACAAAAAAGGGGTAACTGTGCTCCTGACATGTCAGAAGACTGCAGTATATATGTGCTTGCTCTGTCTGTGGCTTTCTCTCTTTTTTCTGTTCTCCTCACGACACATGTACGAGACCAGGCTTTTTATGTCATACTGCAGCAGTAGCACCATCCCACACACTTTCTGTCTCTGAGAAATGTAACCCTTCTCTCGCTTGTCTTCAAGTAGATTTCAGTGATTTCTGAACTGAGTATCTTCTGCCTGAAGGAGTGTGTCTGCTTACCTGTACAGAGCTGGCAGCCTAGGCTTGCATCAGTGGCTCAGATACAGTATCTAGTGCCATTTGAGACCCCCCCAGGGGTGCCTGAGACATCCATCCAGGGCTGGCAGATATGACCCAGGACCAGCAGGACACCTGCGCTCTTCTGGAGCAGCAGCTGGCGACCAGGTGAGATACCCCAGGGCATCTCCACTGCAGCAAGATGCCTGTCTTAGAGAACTGATTTGAGCCTCCTGTTTCTGGGCATGCTGTATGATTAGTATATAAAATGACTAATTAAGCTCCTGGTTTTGTTTTTGTTTTGTTCTGAGGCCAAGTTGCACAAATCTGTAATTACATCGTCTTCCTCTGGCTGCTTATGGAGCTGCTTGTACACGTAATTGCTGGCTGCTGTGGGTAAAATGTACAGAGCTGAGCTCTCCCTCTCTGAGTGCTCTGGCTAGGCAGCTGCTCCTCTTGACAGGAACTTTTATAAATGACAGACCATTCCAAATTTGTCTTGTTCACAATATTACGGAAAGAAAGGCACACAACTTCTTAAGCTGATAAGTAAAAATGAACATGTGTACTTTTGCACAGAAGGCTTTGCACTTCAGGGATTGTAAAATCTTCTGTCAATTCTGGCCGCATACAATTTGAAAGAAGCAAAAGACTAGATTATACAGCATCTCTTTCTGAGACCAGATTTATGTTTTGTGTGCCAGAACTACATTAAGCAAATCCTCTTCTTCCTTCTAAAGGATCTAGCCAGCTTGTAGCTCTCAAGAATTTTCTTTTTTCAGGGATAAACATTACTTTGAAAACTTTTCCATGCACCTGGGTGGTGACCAAAGACAACAAATAATGGAACAGGAAGCCATAATTCAATTCTTTACTATATAGAAAGCCTTTCAGATGAACTAACCAGCTTTTTAAAGAGATTGATTTGGTTTTTTGGCTGCTGGAAATGGAAAATCTGTCTCTTTTATTGTATTCTGTGTGCATTTAATTCAGTTTTTAATCCTCTCCTTAGTTCTGTGCCTACACTGCTTTTCCTTCTAGTTCAGAGAACAAGACAGAAAACCAGGCTAGAGCATTCCCAGTGAGATGGCTTTTGAACATACAAAGCCATGGTGGCATGGCTTTAGATGCTGAGGATTTAGAGCAAAATCAGCATTTCTGTTATTCCTTAAGCATTTCCTGGCTTGAGAAGGGTATTGGTAGCAGTTGTGGTATATAATAGCTTTATTATAATAGCTTTATTATGAATGCTGCTCTCCTCCCCCCCCCATCTACATTTAATTATCTATTTTGTTAATATTTTTTCAAGTCTCATTTGAAGTTTTGTTTTAACATAATACCAAGAACTGAAATGTGTGCCAACCCTCAAACCTGAAGAGAGACTGGGTTGCCCTTTAGGTTGGCTCCTTTCCTTTGACCTCACTTGAGAAATGACACAGGCAGCAAAGTGAATTCTGGCACTGTTTGCTGGGTCATGGGAAGCAGCCAATTCCTCCAGTACACCAGGTATAGGCAATGCCTTGGAAGTGCATCCTGGGCAGTAATCTGTAGAAACACATCTCAAAGAAAAGGCATTAAAAGAAAATTACTGATTTACTGTGGCAGTGAGTTTTATTCTTTGTTGATGGTTTGGTTTGGTTTTGGTTTTGTCCCAGATATTTCCATCTTTGTGAGCTCTGCAGCTGGTGCCAATGGCCAGCCCTCTGTATCAATAGACAGGTTAATGTTCAAGGGACCTTTTGGCATCATGCCAGTTATGATTTTTCAAGCAATTTAACACAGTGTTTCTTCCTTTCTGATATTTATAGATATTTTCAATTCATGTGTGCCTCTCTGGAGAGAAAGAACTGAACAGAAATTTTCTGTCACTCTATCAAAATTGACTGAACAAAGCAGGAGCAAAAATTTACACTCTGCCTTCAGGAACCTTTACAATTTCTACACAGTAGATGCATTATGGTCCAGAACCTTTACCTTTTTTAACACATCCTATAATCCCATCTAGAATATTTGCCTTTTAAACATACATTGGCAATATAGGGAAAATATTTGCTAAATATAATAATTAATATTTATTGTATTTCTGTGAAAGAGGTATAAAATTCAGAAATATAAATCTGTTGGGTTGAGCAGATCTTTAGATCAGGTACTTTTGTACAAGACAAAAGTCTCTGGCACAAGACATCTGTCCTGAGATGGCAATTTTGTGTCCTGTATAGTTGGCTCCATAGAGTCAAATGCAGCACTAGATTAAACTTTGAAGGGGATAATTATTATTTTCTCTTAGAAATGGAACTAGCTGAGGTATTATAGTTATAATGCATATATACTCTTTTGCAAATAGCTCTTTTTTGAGGTGGTCTGAGCTTAAAAAATATGGAATTTGTAATCCTTTTTTGGAGCTGAAAACATGTTCACAGTGGTTTAAAATAATGTTGATAATAATTTATTGCTTAGCTGTAAGAGGAAATTTAATTTTGTTAAAAGGAACATAAATGGGAACTTTCTATGTTTGTTTCTTTACCTTGTGAATTTTTACATATATGATTTCTGTTCCTCCTTCTCTGTCAGTGCTTTACTACCTGCTGCTCTCTGAAAAGATGAGTCAATTGCCTTAATTATGTGCATGAAGAAAGTACAGAATTGGGAATTAATGTGCTTATTTGCATAGCTGGACACCCTGGCTCTTATTCCATTCTGGTGTCCTGTTCCGAGAGTCCATGGGGCAGATTATCAGATCAGTGAGGCAGGGAACTGGGAGCAGACAGGGCTGATGTTGGGCTGCTGAGAGTTCTCCTGATAAAGCAGATATTCAGGAATTGGCTGATCTGTATTACGTCAGCTGAGCAGAGGTCTCGTGTAGTCAGTGATGTAGAGCAACAGAACAGTCCTTATCAGATGGTTCTTATCAGATGGTCCATGTGAGAATCAGCTGCTGAAGGCATAAAGTGGTTCTTGTGTCATATACCAGTCTGAACATTCAGAAAAAAAGTAAAGTGACTACAAAAGGCTTCCACTTTCTGTGCTCTGCTGATAAGATTTTTGGCAATATACAGGCTTAGTTTCCATAAGGAAATGCCAATTACTCAAACCCAGAAGCTTTTCTGATACTGTACAATTTTCAGTGAAATTTTGCTTGAGAAAAACATCCATGCTCATCCTAGCCTACTTGATGAAATCTGTATCATTTGGAAATAGCTTTTTTGTTTTCTTCCAGGGACATATTGAAAGGTCTGCAAAGCTTTTGTGCTTTTGTTTTCTGTATTAAGTTATATGAATGCCTATAGCCTTAATTGTAAACATAAATGTTAAATATTACAATTGTGTCAAACCTGAATGTGGAATGGAACAGGTAACTTCAGGAGAACCACTGTAACATTAGTACAAAATTAGACATTCTCATTTTAAATTTTAGAAGGATAGCAAAATCCAGTAATAGATAAAAGTAGTCCTGTTCTATAGGAGGCTGCTGTAAATGTTCTTACAGATCACATAATTACATTGTGTAATCCAACCGTGGAGTGACTGCTGAGACTTTTTGTTATTGTTAGAGAAAACACAACACCATTAATCCATCTTACAGCAGTGTTTATATTTTTAATAATTATGAGCAGCTACTCAAATGTAATGACAGGTCTGCTAAATAGAAAATCCGTAAGCATAATGAATAGGATTATCATGATATTTTTATCTTATCTTCTTTTTAAAATTAAAAATGTCTAAAAGGTCTGAAAATTCTCTTAAATGACTTTTATGGAGCTCCTATAATCCTATTTATAAAAGAAAAGATTCCAAGTTCATTCACTAATGTAGGTCTGCAAAATACTGTTTAAAGATTTTTCTGTTTAAATAAGATTTAGGAGACAATATGTTTTGGAAAAGTGCCACACTTGTACAAATGTGGGATTGGGAAGTGCTGACAAGATTCAGAAAGGCAACTCAAAACCAACCTTATTTATCACAAGAAGACATTGGAGCAAATCTAAAGAAAGAGTGATTATAATTTCCAAAGCAGATCTAGGCCTAACATGTATGAAATTTACACTGTAATAAGGGATGCTACTGAAAAACACAGTGAGCCTTAAGGTAGCATTTATTCCACCACCAATGAATGGAAAATTTGATTGCTTTATGAGACACATAAAACTGATAGTTTAAGACATAGTTTAAGGTTTTTTTAAACCTTCTGCTAGTAGATATCTGTTGGAGTTTAAATGGTGCATGCATTAAAAGATTACAAAATCAAATAATTATTTTGTTAAAGATTATGTATTTTTCTCTAGAGACATTTCATGTAATTTCAAAATCATTCTGGCATGTACCAAATGTAGAACTTGGAGCTTGTAAGACACTCTCTAGCATTTCAACAGAAACCAACTATCCTGATCAAATTGGTTCTTGGTATGTAACAAGACTGGGGTGAGGAAAGGGAAGGTTCTTCCCAATGAAGTTTAGTGCTAAGTCACAAGTTCCAAGAGTCTGGATATGTAGATGTGGGTATAGTAAAAGACAGCTTGGTGCTTGTGTTGTTTGAGGAATACTTGTATAATGAATCCCTCATCTGTGTGTGGGAGAGCTGTTGTGTCTTGCAAGTCCCAGAGTCCTGCCTTACTGGCACCAGTCACTTGGCTCAGCTGCTTTAGGTATTTTCAGGAGTGAAATGTTTCTGAAGAGCGCTGCAAATTAGTGTGGTGCATTTGAAGCACGAACTGTGTGTCACTGGTGGCAACAGTAAAATATCCTTCATGAACTGTTAATCCATGCATCTTTATCATATGCATGAGGCATTAATGAATTCTCTCCCTGATGACTCTTACGTGTCTTCATAACTGAAGTTGTTAATGGCTTTGTAATGAAACTTTTATATATAAAAAAAGTGCAGATACTCTTCACTTAGAAAACATTAATTTTGTTTTTTCATGTCATTATACCAAAGTGTGATAGAAAGCACGTGTGCTCACGTGAACTAATTGAACTCCTCTGTGTGCTGTGAGATTCATGCCATCTAAAATGCTGACCTGTGATGCCTAAGAGAAAAACCTGTATCATTGCTAGAGCTGGACTCAGCAGACTGATCTGTAGCAAGCTGCCCTGCCTAGTGACCTGACTGCTATATACTTTCAAGGGTGTTTCTTTCATACTGTAGATAAATATGGGAAAAAAAATTGATCAAATAGTACTTAAAAACTTAAAGTGAAGGTGTGTATTAATAAAATTCCTCACTATGGGACTATACAGCTACGTGTAGGATATTTTGTAGGTGAAAGGCAAAGTGAATGAAAATGCCCACTTAATGATGTTACTCTTCACTTCACCACTTTGGCATGACTGTGTCAGTGAAGGGAGTTGAATGGCAGGAAAAAATCTCAGCCAGACACCAAGAAATGAAAATAGAATAGGCCAGGCTCAGTTTAGAGCAAAAGGAACATAAGTGAGGAAGGCCTATAGGGGCAAAGTCAGTATTTCCCATGTCTGGCCCCAGGATTAAAGGGAATGCTAAAGAGGTTAAGGAGGTTTTCATGACTGGAACATGAAAATGAAGAGTGTGCATCCATGAGTCCTGGCAGGAACATGTGGAGAGAAGAGGGAACTGCCTATGCTTCATCAGAGCTGAAGGCAGCTGGGAAGGAATGGAAAGATGAATGGCAAAGCAGATGAAGATACAGGTTTTGTTGCTCTAATCTCTGCACTATATTTATGTGTCCTTAGGATAAATGGAACAATGATCATTGGTATTTAACTCCTATTAAAAAATGTCCATCTCTTAACAAGTTTCATAGGCTTCAGAAGATAAGAGACTGTAGGTGCGCAGTGCAGTTAGACTTGTGAGGTTGATGTAATTAATGAAAAAGAATCACAGGCTGGATTTTTAGCCTTAAATCATTAGGACAGTCTGGTTTGTAATCAGAGGAGATAAATCACTGGGGTACAAGTCAGAAATCTACCTCATAAAGGAATGATTTGCATGATTAAATTGTATGTTGTCATATTTGGGGGCTAACATCATGTGTAATCAAATATATATCTGCATGTCAAGCTATTCTGCCTCTGAAATTAATTAATGTCATTTCTGTAAGCATGTTTGGGGTGGAGATGCCAAGATCTCTTTTTTCAATAGATCAGAATCTAGCAGAGTCCTTGTGGTTGAGTAAGAGCAGAATAATTAAATTTTATTTTGATTAATTCTCTTTAAGAGTTATTGTAATTTCTGAGATCATTTTGATAAGGTTTATTTCTTTTAACTGTAAGAATATTTTACTCTGCTGGTTTTTGTCCTTTTAATGGTGCTCCAATTTGTATTTTATTAGGGGTATTCCAGAAAAGAGTCTGAGATTAACTATTCTGGATTAAAATTTAAACTAAGTACAATGATGTGACATCAAAATAATAGTCATAGTGAATGAAAATCTTAAGAGTAGACAACAGTTATTTTATGGCAAAGCATATTTTAAATACTCCCTGGATTAACTTCACATTAAATCTGATTCACCATAATACAAATACCTTTCTTTAATACCTGATTTAGGATCTACTGGAGGAAAAAATATTACATTGTTTTTTACTTACATTTCTCCTCCATGTAAAAACGTTAACATGTATCCAACAGTAGAATATTAACAAGGTTTTAAGATATAGGCTGATGTATGCAGAATTAGGATCACATTTGTAAGACAGCAAATTTCAAAGATTAGGAAAACTGAAGATTAATGAAAACATTACACAAAATACTAAAAGTCCTTTGATCTCCAAACAGTTGTGCCATGGATCATATGGTTTTCTTTGGGTGCTCCTGTGCCTGCTTTTTTGTCACGTTAGTTATTCCTCCATATATCACTTTAATTGAATGCTTCTGGGCCTTGAGCAAATTTCTTCATAAAAATACATCAGCATTTTTGCTAGTGTAGTTACTGTATGAAATGCCAATGTCTATACTTTGTCATGTTCACATTTCCTTCATGTTCCTTGGTTTTTTATTTTAGAGGGGGTCTTGTATGTGATTTTTTTTTGCATACTCTCAGTTAATTAATCAGGCATTTCAACACAGCTCTCCTAGAAAGGATGCAAATACATGTTTTAACAGCTTTTGCATCTGCCTTAGATCTTAGAAAGATAGATTTAGATCTCTCCATTGTTTAATCCCACAGCCCCATGGGGAGTGCACTTTTTCTACTTCAATTTATATGTAATGTATTTTTATATGGGAATACTTCTAATAAGTTTTTTGCTATGAAGTTTTTAATAAGTTGGAGCAAAGTTTTCAGCTGTATATTTACCTTTCCTTTGAGTGTTTTACTATAGCTTTGGTTTTCTGTACTTTTTTTAGGTGTATCCTCTCAATGGTAACAAACTTGTTTGGGTTTTTTTCCCTTTCTTTGTGCATATCACTGCACAAGATGGAAACCCCTGATTACTGTTGACACTGAAATCTCTCACACATCTTTCAGAATCATGTCCTTGAATCTTTAAATCCATTTAAAAACCACAGAGTCCACAGAAATGAGTGTTGAATAACTGAATCCCTAGTTATCAGTTGTGAAATATGCCATTAAGAAAACCTCAAACCCCACACAAATAATGAGCTGAGATATACATAAAATGGCTTAGAAGGCTCATTTGCTGGTAGGGTCAGATACAGGGAATATACTGAGCACTGCAGAGGAGATGACCAGGCCCTGCCCTGCAGGTCCAAGCCAAACAAGCACAGCAGCCACTGCCATTTGCTGACCTAGGAAAGTGTGGTGGCTGACCAAAAACATGATATCCATCTGATTCATCATCATTTTCACATTGTCTTTCCAGAGTAAAATTGCAGAGAGGCTGTAAACACTCTCACTAGCCCTGAGCTCTTACTTTTGAGCTGTGCTTGGCTAAGGCGTAGCTGTGAGCCCACATTGGCCAGAACCGAGCTGTTCATTAGCTTTGCACTTGGGTCCCTTGCTCCATCATCCATCCAAGAACATCCTGCCTTGCATATTCATGGCATCATGTAGGTATCTGCAGGTGAAACCAATGTATTGGTAGGAGACTACCAAACAAGGCTCTTTCTCATTTGCGTTAATTTTAGGAAGTTTAACTGCTGTGGACTTTGCTGGATTGTTTCTCTGTGGTCTTTCTTCAAGCACTCCCTTGTGATCAATGCCTGGACTATTTGCTACTGTATTAAAACTGGCCTATTCTCCTTGAAACAGGCTTACTTCTCTGAGTAATGGTATTTTAGATTGAAGTGAATAACTTGATTTCAAAACTGAGAATTCCAATTAAAAATGTGCTGCAGTAAAGGATCTGAAAAGTAATGGAAAACGAAACGATGTATTGTTTGAGAATATGACAGGCAAATCATAGTATGTAGTTACACTTTCTAAGAAATTGTTTTATTACCTATTTTACTTTAATACACACAGACTTCTTCCTTAGTAAGTGTGTAAACAAACATTATAATATTGAGTCAAGAACTGACTAGTTTTCTATTTTAAAATTAAAATATAACTAGGCTCTTAACTTGAAAGGAATGGCAGTGCTTTGTAGAGAACTGAAGGATAGTGATTCATTCAGTAGAACTATGAAAAATGAAGCAAAATTTGGGAATGTTATTAGTCATGACTGCAAGCAAGTTGAACCTTTCAGGTTAGATTTCACACCCCTAGAGAAGAACATTTAGGGACGTTGTACTGTCATCACTTTGAAAAAGTCACATTTTAGTTCCTGCATCCTCAAAAGAGACAGACATTAAGGATAGATGGTGAGTTCATTAGAAGACAGGTTTTAAATTTTCTTATCAACAAATTCTTGCTAGACTCCCAGTAATTTTCCAGCTGAAAGCTCTCTCTGGTAAACAGAACATTTTCCAGCCATTTCACAAGCAATTAAACATAGCTGGATGTATTAGTTCTGTGGTTAATTTTGAGACCAGTTTAGGACTTCTTTTAGAAAGTAATGGGGCAGTGTATCATTTAGCAACTAGGATGGTCCATGTTGTTTCCATCATGAATATTCTGTGATCAGTTTGAGAGCTAGGTTCTAAACTTTCAATTTAATCTGCTTATAATATGTGTAAAGTGTATGTAAACAGGCAAATTTAAGTTGTTTGCTAGATTTTCTCATTTTAAACAAAACAAGAAAAATAACACTTTTGCTGATAGATTCTGGACTACACCTTCTGAGAGATGCTGTATTTCAAACCTGGAACATCAACAAATTGGAATCTATGAAAGTATGGTCTCTATTAGTCAATAGGTCGATAATCAGGTTGGTTTAAAAGCATGTTTTCATATCAGGAAAGACAATGTGATTTGCATGTGAGGTTAGTACATCTTGTTGAAGCAGAGGAGTTAAAGTGCTTTGTGGAGTGTGTATGAACACAATCTCATCCAAGTCCTGAGCACAGTATGGAAAACAAAGGCAGTTCTGGTAAGGATAGCTGCCTGTCCCTTCTTGGAGTCCTCTAGATTAGAGCCATGTAGGAGAAACTCTTATATTTTGTGTGATTTAAGGCAAAAAAACCCCTGCAAGAACTATGGAATGGCCTCTAGTCCAATCTGCCTTCCAGGCCTACAAACCTGAACCCTTTGTACCGAAGTGCCAGGCACTCTGTGGGCTGAGGAGAATGGCAGCTGTACACCAGCACTGGCTACAAATGATATTTTATTTGGTTTACTACACTTCCAGTCACAGCTGTGTCCAGAACAAAAAACCAGTGTGCATATAGACCATATATACTGTCCACTTGATAATGGATTTAGTGTGATATTGTTCAGGAAATACTTTTTGGGAAATATTTTTTTTCTGATGAGGTCCAGGGTCTTTTATCTGATTAAGGCAACTAATCCTGAAATATTCAAAGATGGAGCTATTCAAGAACAGTGAATTTCAGTTTCTTATCTCACCCTGATTCAAATTTAGTATCCCATGTACAAATCCTAGATCAGGGTCTCATGTAAAGAAGAATGGCCATGTTACATTT